>NC_057861.1:484145213-484455895 GCF_019393635.1 Dromiciops gliroides
GCAATAGCACATAGTGAAGAGAGGGACTAAAAGTTGGGAGATGTAAGCACTAGTCGGGGTTCCATGACTAGCTAGGTCAGTGACCTTGAGCAGGATATAAGTCTTTCCTGGGCCCCAGATTCCATATTTGTAAAAAGAAAGGATAGAGACTAAGCTCTGTGTTCTCTCACAGATCCAAAATGTTGTGAGGCTAGAATACAGCTGGGTGGCTCAATGGATAGAGCACTGGGTCTAGAGTCAGGAAGACCTGACTTCAGATCCAGCCTCAGACACTAGCTTGTGTCCCTGGGCAAATCACTTAACCTCTCTTTGCCATAATGCACTGGAGAAGGAAATGGCAAACCACTCCAGTATCTTTGCCAAGAAAATGTCATGGACAGTATGGTGTACAGGGTCATGAAGAGTTGGGCATGAATGAACAACAAAAGGAAACAGCTTTTACTTTGTTGTACTTTTTATGTTCTTCTTGTCCCTGTATACCTATCAGGAAGCTGATATAACCATTTTTGTTGTTGTTCTGTTGTTTTCAGTCATGACTGACTCTTCATGACCCATTTGGAGTTCCCTTGACTAAGATACTAGTGTGGTTTGCCATTTCCTTCTCCAGTTGATTTTACAGATGAGGAAACTGAGGGAAACAGGGTTAAGTGACTTGCCCAGGGTCACACTGCTAGTAAGTGTCTGAGGTCAGATTTTAACTCAGGAAGATGAGTCTTCCTGACTCCATGCCCAGCACTCGATTCCCTGTGCCACCTAGCTGTCCTGATTTAGCCATAAGGGGTTTTAAATTAGAATTTCAACTTTTCTCAGTTATTTCACAGTTAATAACTGTTAGATATCAATGGGACTAAAACAAATGGAGCTACCTGTCAAATGTCAAATTAATTCACTTCTTTCATTTATGATTATTTGAATTCCCTTTTAATTAAGGTCCTCACAGGGACAGGAGAGAATGGAATTTTCCTATCTGCTAAATACTAGTAACAGAAGATTCCCTGAGTAGTTATGAATGGCAAGAAAGCAGCAAATGTAACCCTGTTCCTCAGTAAGTCAGTGATTCAGCCAGCATTTATTAAGCACCTACTGTATGGGCACTATGCTAAGTATTGTTCAGTCATCAGCACTAGCTTTCTGATTAATTTTTTGAGCTGTTTTGCTCATTCATTAATGCCATTAGAATGGTGATTATGGGGGCAGCTAGGTGGCGCAGTGGATAGAGCACTGGCCCTGGAGTCAGGAGTACCTGAGTTCAAATCCGGCCTCAGATGATTGACACGTACTAGCTGTGTGACCTTGGGCAAGTCACTTAACCCCAATTACCTCACCAAAAAAAGAAAAGAAAAGAAAGGTGATTATGGGTAGCATTTTGACTGCTAGTTGTTTGAATGGACAATTTGTTTTTCTTTGATTATGGAAATTTTAAGATGATGTTTCTCCCCTCTTTCCCTTTTTTAAAAACATCTTAGGAGGAGCCATATACCTTTCTGGAATTGACATGATAAATGGTACACCTGTTCTGGACATAAAACCATACATAGCTGACTATGATTCACCACAGGATATGATTGAACCTTTGGATGAGCTCAGTTTACAAGAAGGGGAACAGAAACAGAAAGACTTGCCTCACTCAAATCAGAGTTCAAGTAGAGATGGAGAACAGACTGACCTCCATCAGCTGAAGGAAGGTATAGACAATAGGTTAAATGCAATGGAAGGAGATGAAGCTACACAAGAAAACTGTTCAGGGATTGGGCACCGTTCTGGCAGGGGTGTCAGGGCCTCTGGCAGTTGTGTTCCATCCTGGGTGAAAGATTCTCCTGTGACTCCTTTAGAAGTCCGGTTTACACCTCATGCGGAAATGGATCTTGAACGCTTTAGTTCAGAAGATGATACAGGTATCTTATTTTTTTAAGCAACTGGGGTTATGTGTTTTGCCCAGAGTAATATGGCTAGTATCTTCTTAGGACAAAGTTAGTTCCTTTGGATCTCTTTTCTCATTTTTAAAGGTGGTGGTGTGTTTTTGTTAGGAATTTAACAAGGGGTAATATTTTTAGAGTTCTTTTTACGAGGAATTTATTTGAGGTACTTTTCAACGTGGTTTTCTGGAAAGAAAAATGTGGTGGTGTTTGTCCTTCATTCTCAAAGAGGACCATGACATTGGGGTGATGTTGTGACTTGTACTGAATTGGATTTAAGTGAGGGAGGGCTATGCAAAGTCACCAGCCTCACTCTCTCCTTCAGAGCCATCTGGGTCTAGTGACAAGATATATATCAGGACGACTGGAGATGGTCCCAATTGTTTGATGCAGTCAGGGTTAAGTGACTTGCCCAGGGTCACACAGTAGTTTCAGGTATCTGAGACCAGATTTGAACTTGGGTCTTCCTGACTTCAGAGCCAGTGCTCTATTCACTGTGCCCCTTAGCTTCCTGGAAAGAAAAATAAGAAAACTATTGGGTAGTACAGTATTCTTTTAAGAGATGCACTTGTTGAAATTCTGGTTGCTGCTTTCCCTGTTTAGGATTCCATGTATACCTATTACTATAGGCCCTAAGGGATTATATGGGCAGCTATAGCAATCAATCAACAAGCTTTTATTAAATGCGTGTTATATACTAGACACTGGGGCTAGGAAAACAAATGGTGCTCCCCTGCCCAATCCTTGTCCTCAGGGAGCTTACAGTCTAATTGGGGGTGGGACAGAGAATACAACATGCATATCTTGGAGCTAGGCGGTCATGGGAATTATAGGTGGAGCTACTGGGATTGTCACTTCTTTTCCGGTAGCAATGGTGTCACTTTGACTGTTGTTTTCAGGACTGGAGGTGACAAGCTGGAGGCAGGTGAGGACATCCATGCCAGGCTGAGTAAGCCCTGGCGTCTTTGTGGATGATTAGGTGAGATATCAAGTGTGGTCTTGGGCCTCCTAGATCTAGTGGATCAGATGAATTTTTACTCAAATATTAAGCTAAACACCTGTGCCCTGAGGAGGAGTCCCAAAGTTGAGTGGATTGACTCAGTTAATCAGGCATGTAGAGTGGTTTTAGAAGCTATTTTTAATTTGGAGACAAAGGCAGCAGTGACCAGGCAGATGGCAAGATGCTGATCAGGTCCTAGTGGATGAATGGACGGGAGTTTCCTTCAGTATTCCTTGGTAGGCATCTACTAGAGGATAGAGTTCTAGAGCTGGAGTCAGGAAGACCTGAATTAAAATCTATCCTCAGATCCTTACTAGCTGTGAAACCCTGGGTGAGTCACTTAACCTGTGTTTCCTTAGTTTCTTTCTCATGGGCATAGTAACAAGATCTACCTTCCAGGATTGTTGTAAGGATAAAGTGAGATAACATTTGTTTGGTTGGCTTTTTTTGATGCTTTATTTATTTTATGAATTAATATAAATTCTAAACATATATGCACCAAGTGGTATAGCATCCAGATTCTTAGAGAAGTTAAATGAGTTACAAGAGAAAATAGACTCCAAAACTATACTCATGGGGGATCTTAACCTCCCCCTCTCAGAACTAGATAAATCTAACTACAAAATAAATAAGAAAGAAGTTAAAAAGGTAAATAGAATTTTAGAAAAGTTAGATATGATAGAAATCTGGAGAAAATTGAATGGGGATAGAAAGGAATATACCTTTTTCTCAGTGGTACATGGACATACACAAAAATTGACCATGTATTAGGGCACAAAAACATCACAGTCAAATATAGAAAGGCAGAAATAACAAATGCATGGGGCAGCTAGGTGGTGCTGTGGGTAAAGCGCCAGCCCTGTATTCAGGAGGACCTGAGTTGAAATTTGACCTCTGACACTTGACACTAGCTGTGTGACTCTGGGCAAGTCACTTAACCTTCATTGGCCCACAAAAAAAAAATACTTGAAAAAAAAAAGAAAGAAAAATAGTAAATGCATCCTTTTCAGATCATGGTGCAATAAAAATTACATGTAAAAAAGAGGCATGGAAAGATGGACCAAAAATTAATTGGAAACTAAATAATTTCATCCCAAAGAATGAGTGGGTCAAACAACAAATCATAGATACTTTATTTATTTTAGCATTCATTTTTAAAACTTTTAAGTTCCAAATTCTCTCCTTCCCTCCCACCTTTCCCCCACCCATTGAGAAGGCAAGCAATATGATACCAATTATACATGTGAAATCATGCAAAACATTTCCATATTAGGCATGTTGAAAAAAAAAATAAGAAAAAGCAAGAAACATTATAAAAAAGCGAAAAAAGTATGCTTCAATCTGCACTCAGACTCCATTAAATCTCTCTTTGGAGGTTGATAACATTTTTTATCATAGGTCCTTTGGAATTATCTTGGATTAAAAGTGAGATAATATTTGTATAGTGTCTTGAAAACCTTAAAGCACCATATAAATGCTAACTCCTTATTATTAGTTGTAGGATATTTGGTATTGTGAGGCTGACAACAAATAAAAGTCCCCATCTTAACAGTCAGAAAAGAAAATGTCATGCTTTGATTCAGGGAAGTAGGCTATAATTACTGCATAACAACCAGTACCGATGTAGTCTGTAGAGGCGCCTAGCATAGTGCCTGGCATATGTAATAAATGCCTGTTGAATTGAGTGGAAAATCTCTGTGATTAAGATATCTGAGCCCCAGATGGTGGAACATTTATTTTGAGAGCTATTTAGCACAACAAAATTGAAGTTCATTACAATGAAATTTGACCTACATGTGATTTCAAAGTGTAGATGAGTTTTTTTAAAAAAATTTAATTTGTTCTTCTCATTTCAGATGTCAATAGAACTTCATTTAAATATTTTCGATCAGTGAAAGAGGCAAAGCGTGCCATTACTGCTGTATTAGCAGCTGATCCCCGGTCTGTGTATCGAAGGAAACATTGCCAAGACCGTCTTTTCTACTTTTCCATGGACACGGCACACATTACTTGCTGGTTTGGTGATGGGTTTGCAGAAGTGTTAAGGATCAAGCCCACTGACACTGCTGAGAATACAGTTTGGCAGTGTTCGTGACAATCAGCTCCATTTTAAGTAATAACAGAACAGGTAAACCTGCCTTAGGAACTTCCTCCTGATCATCCTGTGGAATGGCTCCGTGGGGAGGAAGCCTTTGGGCTTTCCTTCTTTTTCTTCCCCTTCATTTGGCTCCTTCCTGGATTTGCTCTCATTCAGATATCAACCCTTTGTTTTTCACTTGAGTCTGGAATAGTCCAGGGTAGAGTCAGGTGACGATGGATAGTAATGGTAAGGAAGGAGGAGGAGGAGGATAAGCCCCCGACAACTTCCCCCTCAGCTTCAACTACTGCCGTTGGCTCCCCTGGTTTCAGTAGTTAGCCCATAGGCTGACTTCTCACCCAACCCACACACCTGTTCTTTGAAGAAAGCAAAGATGGAACATCTATGGGAAGGAGCTTATTCTACCCTGGCTGACGTCCTTTTTATTTACTAATATACCAACAAACTTTTATTAGTAGTAAACCACCCCCAAAAAACCCCAACCAAACAAAAAACCCTTAGATAACATTAAAACATTTGTACTTGGGAGACTGCCTTCTGTTAATTTAGTTAATAAGCATTTATTAAGCACCAGGTACCATGCCAGGCATTATGTACAATGATTTTGCAGTATATAAAGCAAGAAATGCTGGTCAGAAGAAATAGGTGGTGAGAGTGGAAAGGACAGTAAATTTGGGGAAGAAATGAAAAGCATAGAGAGTGGGGAATTAGCCTGACAGAAGACTGTCCCTGTAGGTATGTAGCAGCAGGGACTCCTTAGTTGGTCTATTCTAGATACTTAGTCCCTGTTTTTTATCTTCTGTCACTCGTCAGGTGGGGAGAAGGTCCCTGTCTCAGGTATAGGGGCAAAGCTCTTCCTGTTGTCCAAAGAGACGTTGTTACATATGGCAGTTAGATACTAATAGTACTATTTGTACAGTATCATATGCCAGGTATATTATTTGTTAAATATGCTCTTGTGCATTTTTCTTATAGTCCATCCATGGTTATTGCAAACGAAGGAAGCACATCTTACAGTTCTCACTGCTTTTGTTTCTTTTGTTCAAAATGGTTGAATGGAAACACCTACTTTTAATAAACTTTCATTTTATAAAAATGATAGCAACATATGCAGAAGTGTTTGGGGCTGCCAGTGAGTCTGGAAGGGGGGTCCGTTACTTCTTGTCCCTCATGAAAGTGATGCCCTTGCAGTAGGGGTTCTCAGTACCAAAAAAACTCTTCAAAACCTACTCACCAAGAAGTGATTATAAATTTTGACTAGATATTTGATGTCCCTTGTAAGAGGCTAAAATTAGCCTCTGACTCCCTGAATGGGCTGCCCCTCCCCCAGCGCAACTGCTCTCCTCAGGGGTGAGGCACACCCCTGCCTCAGGCGACAATACCATGCTCAGTGGGGATATGGGTGGCTTCCTTCACCCAGCTGAGATATGCACGAAAAACCCCGTGCACTAGCTGCCTCTGGCTGACGGTAAAAGAGAAAAAGCAGAGGACTGAGAAAGGGGACTGACAGTGAAAAGAAGAACTGAGAAAAGGAAACACTGAGAGACGTGGAGGAGCTACAGAGAGGACTGATAGAGAAGGGCGTGGGGGACAGTGAAAAGGAGGAGGAGAAAGGAGACGAAGGGAGACGCTATGGAGAAAGGTGGGGCGCAACCAAGAGATGAAGGAGAAGAGAAAGCGCAAGCTGCGAGCTAGAGAGGGGGAGACGAACTGAGTGAGGTGTGGCTGCAGAAGCACAAGTGTGCTGCCACACCCACAGAGAGGGAGCCACTGAGAGGCTTAGAAATAAAAGTAATAATAATAATGATGGTGGTGGTGAGAAGAAGAAGAAGAAAGAAGAGTGTTTACTAGCTGCTAGGTGTGTGACCTTGGACAAGTCATTTAACCCCTAAATAAAAATAACAGGTCTGGCCCTGTCACTCCTCAGCTCTAAGGGCTCTCTGTTGCCTGTAGGGCAGGGCTTCTTAACTTGGGTCTGAGGTCCCTTATAGGGCTTGGTGGATAGATTTCAAGGGGTCTGTGAATTTAGATGACAAAACATTTCTATATTTTCACTAACCGTTAGCTGAAATTTGCATTTTCTTCAGTTACTTAAAAACACTTCTGAAAAGGAATCCACAGGTTTCACCAGATTGCCAAAGAGGTCTATGACACAAGAAGGGTGGGAAACCCCTGCTCTGAGTTAAAATACAAATTCTTTGATACTTAAAGTCCTTCATCCCATACTTATTACATATGACACAATATCATTACACGTTACTGCCTTTTGCATACCCTAGGACCTGGGCACGCTGGCATGCTTGCTGCTATCACACAATGTTCTGTCTCCTGTTTTCTTGCATTGCATCCTCCAGGCCCAGAACATATTCCTTCCTTGTTCTGCCTTTTTCAACATGTAGTTCCAATGCCTCTTTCTTCATTAGACCTTTCCTAACTCCTGCAGCTGCTGCTGCCAACCCTTGCCCATAGAATTACCTTGTGTTTCATTATTTGTGTACGTGCTGTTTCCCCTGAGAGGAAGTGATCCCTTTGAGAGCAGGTACTGTTTCATTTTTATCTTCATGTCCCCGGTGCCACACACAGTGCATATAAGAAATGCATGGTAGTTGATTGATTGATATGGTGAGTTGGTAGAAATCTGCTACAGATCTCTCTTTTTTATGTCACTCTGCCTGCCGAAGACATTTCTGTGAGCAGGAATCAAGATACAAACTGCATCTGTCTCAAGAGCAAATGGATAGACTCCTCACAAAAAGAGTGCAGGTCACGTCTGTATTTTTCTAAGAATACTAGGCTATGTGGGGGTAGCTAGGTGGCACAGGTGATAAAGCACTGGTCCTGGATTCAGGAGGACCTGAGTTCAAATCTGGTCTCAGACACTTGACACTTACTAGCTGTGTGACCCTGGGCAAGTCACTTAACCCTTACTGCCCTGCAAAAAAAGAAAAAGAAAGAAAGGAAGGAAGGAAGGAAGGAAGGAAGAATACTAGGCTATGGATCTGTCAATGCAGTGCTTTTCACACAGTAGACAAATGCTTAGTGATTTGAGGACAAATGTCTTTACTTTTTGACACCCGGGTTATTTTTTTAAAGCTAGCAGTTTTACATAATAAACACGATCCCATTTTTTTTTTTTTGCCAGGCAATGGGGGTTAAGTGACTTGCCCAGGGTCACACAGCTAGTAAGTGTCAAGTGTCTGAGGCCGGACTTGAACTCAGGTACTCCTGAATCCAGGGCCGGTGCTTTATCCAATGCGCCACCTAGCCGCCCCTGATCCCATGTTTTAAGAACCTATTTGATATTTTGGTCATCCTCCATCCCAGTTAAAGCTGTTAAAATGGTCACCACTGACTGTGAAACTATTGTTTGTAGTTGAGAGATTAATATTGTGACTAGATAGTTGAGAAGGGCAGCATAAGCAGGTTAGCTCAAGGCCCTACTCAGCATGGTGCCCAGAAAAGCTACAGCCGGGTTTGAGATATTTGTTAGTATCCATTCAAATCTACCTCTCATGAGCCCTTAATCTCATGTTTCCCTTTTAGCAGAACTAACTCGATGGTATATTAGTTCAAAGCACAAGTCACTAAATTGAATAGAATAGCAAGACAAATAACAAGGAAAATTCCCTCCATGCACCCAAGGGCACATTCTCACCCAGATTGCTATGGCACTGTTGAGGGAACCCCCCCTTTCTAGACAGCTCCCACTCCCAGAATTGGGTCCCAGTTGGGATACCCCACTGCCTCTGAAGCTGCTACTTGCTGCTTGTCTGCTGAGCCAGGGATGTGAGCACTACTAGGCTGCCATCTGCTGCACCTGTGCATTACTGCTTCTAGTCGGCTTCTCTTTGGGGAGAGTCTTCAGCTCTTTGTCCTGATTCTTCAATCTATGCCCTGACATTTTGTGGGTTTGGCCTAAAGCCACACATAGGGAGCATAGCAGAGTTCTTGAGGTCAAGTTTTTCTTTTTGACCACCTTGCTATTCCCTCAGCAGGAACTCCCCCAGGCCTGCTTGTTACTTGTGTAGAAGGAGAAAACACTTTATCTTGGTAGTTAATATCAGTACCAAAAAGTCTTGGAGCTTCATTTAGCAACACTGGCAACCCTCACCTTGCATTCCTATACTTATGCACAGGTCACTGCCCTTCTTACCAAAACTTTATCCACTAATATAGATAGATACACATGAATTTCACCAAAAGGCATCCTTTGGAATTAGTTTAATGCTTTCTGTTATTGTCAGAACTTAAGAACAATATTCCTTAATTAGTTGAGCAGGGTTAGGACTCCCTTGCTCTGATACTCTGAGAAAGGTCAAGTTTAAACCTGGCAAGTGTTAAACTTGACTGCAGTTAATGTGGGAAAAGAACTAGGGGTTTGGGGCAGCTAGGTGACGAAGTGGATAGAGCACCGGCCCCGGATTCAAGAGGACCTGAGTTCAAATCCGGCCTCAGACACTTAACAATTACTAGCTGTGTGATCCTGGGCCACTTAGCTCCCATTGCATCAGAAAGAAAGAAAGAAAGAAAGAAAGAAAGAAAGAAAGAAAGAAAGAAAGAAAGAAAGAAAGAAAGAAAGAAAGAAAGGAAGGAAGGAAGGAAGGAAGGAAGGAAGGAAGGAAGGAAGGAAGGAAGGAAGGAAGGAAGGAAGAAAGAAAGAAAGAAAGAAAGAAAGAAAGAAAGAAAGAAAGAAAGAAAGAAAGAAAGAAAGAAAGAAAGAAAGAAAGAAAGAAAAGAAAGAAAATAAAGGACTAGGGGCTTAAGTTGACTAAAAACTCAATATGAGTCAATAGTCTATCCTAGCAACCAAGAAATAATAGACAGAGGGATGCTAGAACAGGAAATTTTTTAGAATAGGTATTATGAATTGTTAGATGCTCAAGTTGTGGCCAATTCTTTAGCAGCTAAGGTTTGACTTTGATATTGAGAAACTGGCAAGAAAATGGTCTAGCAAACTCGGAAATTGATGGGATTTTCTCAAATTTATGGAAATACATTTATAATAATATATTTATGATTATATATTTATTTATAAAGCTATTTATAATAAATAAAGCACATATCTCTTGTTGAATATTAATATAGTTTTTGTATCTGCCTGTCTCCTACAAATAGATCAGAGAAATGATGTTTAATTTCTCCTACAAGTCAGAGACAGACAGAAAAAACATACCTGTCCTCCTATGAAACAAATTAGAGACATACAGAAAAACATAATATCAATTTAATATTTTGTTGTCCCAAGAAGGAATATAACATGACATGATCATGTGGAGACTTCCCTCCTAAGAGAGAAGCTCAGGGGTCTCCCCATTTCTGAGGGTATATATGGTTTTAGTCCACTGATTACAGGGCATTGTCAGTTTTAATAGTATGATACAGAAATCAACCCAGAAGCAAAAAGTAATTTAACAATTTCAGTTATAACAAGGATTCAGGAGGACCCGAGTTCAAATCTGAACTCAGACACTTGACACTTACTAGCTGTGTGACCCTGGGCAAGTCACTTAACCCTCACTGCCCTGCAAAACAAACAAACAAATAAACAAACAAATTCACAGCCTAGAATTACTGAACTGAGTAGGACCTCAGAAATTATCATTACTCAACCGTTAGCCAAAGTATGAATTCTCCCTATTATGTTCTATATTAGTTGTTGAAGTTCCTCTGCTTGAGCTCTCAAGTGTTAGCAAAGTTAGGACCTCACAGGGCATCACTTTCTCTTTCTGAATAGCTGAGGAACTTGTGGCTAATAGGTAAATGTATCACCCTGTTCCTTCCAACTACTGGTACTACTTCTGCCCTTGGGAGTGGCAGAGAAGGTGTCTAATCCCTCTTCCTTTTGATAGGCTTTCACATATTTGAGAAGATAGCTTTCAAGTTCCTTCTAGTATATCTATAGTACTCTGAAAACCTTAAAGCCCCATGTAAATGTTACTACTATTATTGTTAATTTTCTCTGGGCCAAACATTCCCCCCTTTTTTTTTTCTTCTGGGCAATGGGGGTTAAGTGATTTGCCCAGGGTCACACAGCTAGTAAGTCAAGTGTCTGAGGCTGGATTTGAACTCAGGTACTCCTGAATCCAAGGCCGGTGCTTTATCCACTGCGCCACCTAGGACCTTTAACTAGCACTCAGGGGGCATACTTTTGAATCTTCCCTTAACCATGCTTGTCCTCTTCTCTATGTATACCCCCGTTAGGATGTGTCCAGTGTCCTTCCTGAAATGTGGTATCCAGTGTTGAACATAAGACTCCAAATGCAGTTTGGGGGCAATTATAGTGGCTGTGATCTCACTCATGCAGGACTTTATGCTTTTGTTAATTCAGTCTCAGATGATATCATCTGTAAAACGAGGGAGCTGGATATTGCTAAGGTTGTCGGTTATGGTAAACGGTGAGTGCTTTTACTTTTTTTTTTCTTTCTTTTTTTTTTTTTAGTGAGGCAATTGGGGTTAAGTGACTTGCCCAGGGTCACACAGCTAGTAAGTGTTAAGTGTCTGAGGCCGGATTTGAACTCAGGTACTCCTGACTCCAGGGCTGGTGCTTTATCCACTGCGCCACCTAGCTGCCCCGAGTGCTTTTACTTGAAAGATCACCTTCTGAGATATTGTCTGTCTTTCTATAACTAGTGGGTTGTCTCTTCTCCAGGTCTACTGATCTACTTGTCCACCATCTTTTTTCTTGCTGATTATCAGGAAAGCATAATTCCTGTAGGCAAGCAGTGGTTGTGATTGTTAAATTAAAAGCCCCAGGGAACTGTTAAAATGAAAGAAATCCCAGATCCCCAAAGGGGCACCTGGAATGAGCCAGAGTCTTAGCACAGTTTACAATGATTATAATTACATTTATTGCCTGAGATGAATCTTGCAAGCTAGAACAATGAGACTGAGTCTACATCTATTCAGAGTCCTGTTGGAAAGGGTGAGATAGTTATACTTTTCTTTTTTTTTTTTTTTGAGGCAATTGGGGTTAAGTGACTTGCCCAGGGTCACACAGCTAGTAAGTGTCAAGTGTCTGAGGCTGGATTTGAACTCAGGTACTCCTGACTCCAGGGCCAGTGCTCTATCCACTGTGCCACCTAGCTGCCCCGATAGTTATACTTTTCAAACAAAGGGAGGCAGAGAATTGGGTAGGTCCTAGAAAGGATGAAGCAGGGAGCCCCATTCCCAAGTGGAGGAGGAGATCCAGGAAACAGGGAGAGTGAGGAATTACAGGTGTCCCAGCTGCGGCCCTTTGATATACAAATCAGAAGGCATTCTTGTTGCTAAGCAGTCCAGACAGTTCAAAGCTTGAGCACAAACAATAAGATAGGGGGATATCTCCAAAACCCATAAAACAGGATGTGTCCTATATCCCCATGACCAACAGTTCCCTAACTCTCAAGTCTCTTGAAGGTTCATTAACCACCAAATGGCTCAGGGTTTGCTTCAAACCTGCTATGAGCTTAATTGGCTTCAGAATTGCTGATTTCCTGCTCGTCCAGCTGGCTTTACTCTCCGTCACTGCAAAGGATTGTTGGTATGTCAAAGCACTCTGTATCTTAGCTCACACAGCCAGTGCTCATACAGCTTTTTTGGTTACCTGGATAATTGGGGGGCACAAGCAAATCAAGGTAGTTAGCATATCCACTTTTACATCATGAAATATCTTTATAGCATCCCCATTCTCTGGGGCTATTTTGTAGATAAGTAAATTACTCTGTCTTTCAACAACTTGGAATATCGTAACTTTGCATTAACCTACTAACTTGATTTCTCCTTGAAACATTGTCACCATGTTGAGGGACTTAATGAAAGGGAGCATCATGTCATTGTTTATTTTTGTGGGAGCTCTTCTGAACTGAAGTGATGGCTAGATGGTAGACTTCCTTCAACCCTTCTCTCAGCTTAGTGATGTACTTGTGAATATTTGCATCTTCTCCTTATTCTTTTTTTTTTTGGTGAGGCTGTGGGGGTTAAGTGACTTGCCCAGGGTCACACAGCTGGTAAGTATCAAGTGTCTGAGGCCGGATTTGAACTCAGGTACTCCTGACTCCAGGGCTGGTGCTTTATCTACTGTACCACCTAGCTGCCTATCTTCTCCATATTCTTAAACTCTGAAGTACAGAACAGGCATACCTCTTAACCATATATCTGCAAGTATGGAATAAAGCCTGTGGCATCATTCCTGATGGAATAGTGGCTGTCTATTAGAAATGTCACATGTTGACTCCACTGAGATTTTTTTTCTCAGTGTTCCTAACATGTTCATTAATGTGTGATCAAAACCCTCAAGTTGTGGGTTTCTTTGGGGAAGGCCAGGTCTGGAACTCTTGGATCCCTGACGCTAGTATTTATTTGAGTACCTTGCTTTCAAATTCTGCCTTAGTCAATATGGCTTCTGGCAGGAAAATCCATGTATTGAAAAATACTTCTCCCACAACACTTTAGCAACTGTGGAGGCATTCTGGTTTCTGGTTGGGTGTGCCAGTGCATGCTTGATGAAAAAGATCATTCGCCACTGAGATATGGTACATATTCTTGGAATATGTGGCTGCTAGATAGAAAGTGAATTGAGATGGATTCCAAAGGTTTGTTACTGCTTCTACTCTATGCCTGTATACTTGTATGTATCATGGGGAAAATAGGGTAGGGGATTTGGGTAGGGGTAGGGGCTTGGGGTCCTTAGGAATTCCTCTTTAAAGAATTACACCCTCTTGCACACAAAAGCAGTTAGAATAAGATAGTAGTTTATTTAGACAAAGGGGAAGGGAAGGGAAGGGAAACCATGAAAGAAATCCTTGGACTTCTCATGGGGAGAAAGGCATGGCACAGAGAGAGTGGCTCTGAGACACCAATCTCCTTGAGCAGGAGACAGGCAGGTACTTTTATAGAGGACTGATGGGAGTGACCATCTGACTGTGGAAAGTTCCCTTAGTGAGGGAGGACCATCCCCTGTTGGTGGTGGCTGGGGGAATTGGGTGAGGGGTGGCTTCAGATCTCTCAAGCCATCTCTCTCCTCAGGACACAAAGGCAGCAGCCATACCCAAACTTATCTCCCCAGGATTGAGGGAAACTAGAATGAAGGGTGGAGGTCCCGAAGCTAGCTCAGTCTGTTCTGGTTCCACTTATCTCTTTAGGTGTGCCTGTCCTTTGGATTAGTTTCTCCAGGATAAGGTTCTTTGATGTAACCCAGAGAACTTCTGGGGTGCTCTGGGCCCATAACATGGCAAGCATGAGTTGGTAGCGCTTCTCTTTAAACACATCAGATGCAAGTGTTACAGTTCTTAGTGATACCTGCTGCTAGTTTAGACCAGTAAAATCTGTTTCTTACTAAATCTAAGGTTCTTTCTTGACCCATATGTCCAAAGCACCCATAGGTGCTTTCTTATAGTGAGATATATATTGCAGTATGCACTGGGCAGCACCAATTGCTTTGTGATCCAATATGTGGGATTGTGGTTTGATATAACATTTGGGTAGCTCTACTTCTGCCATTGTTTCAATAGTAAACTGCCCTCACCTCAGACACTTACCAGCTGTGTGACCCTGGGCAAGTCACTTAGTCCTGATTGCATCAAAACAGTTGAGGCTGTCTCCAGTTGTCTTGATGTATATCTTGCCACTGGACCTAGATTCTCTGGAGGAGAGAGTGTGGTTGGTGACCTTGAATAGCCCTCCACTTAAATCCAATTCAGTGCAAGTCATGACATCACCCTGATGTCTAGTCCTCTTTCAAAACAATGGACAGCAACAGCAGCAGCAACAGCAGCAACAGTAGCAATAGTAGCAACAGTAAACTGCCCTGCAGGGAATGGAGCCTTAGCTCCACTTCCTTGTTTTTTGGCTTAAATCACTTCTTAATGTCCTTCACCAGCTGTTTTTGTGCCATTTCTGCAATTCCTCCCCAGACAACTGAGAAAAAGGAGGTTGGAACAAGGTTCACCCATGATGCTGGCATATATTGGTGGAAATTCCAAATTCTCAGCTGTATATGATTGAACCTGAGCTCCCAGGATAATTTTATGTAGCCTTTACTCCTTAGTTAGGTATTACCATAACTCAGGCATCACATGGCATTTGGGACAGGGCATCTGTGTCTCAAATTAGTCTTCTCTTGCCAATAATGTATGCTGAATTCATCCTTAGCTAGGGCTGCTACTCATTTTTGGTAAGAACATTTAACCTGGCATTGGTTAAATAAAATGTCAGGGGATTGTTATCAACTCATGCTTGAAATTACTTTCATTTACATAGTTTTTCAACTTTTTAATGTTTTTTTTTCAAAACCAAAAATTCCTGGATGGAGTATGGAGACTGTTACTATTCTCTCTTGGTGAATGCATTTGAATTGCTTCCCAATCCTCCAAATTAGCATCTCTGTGCAGGAGGACAAAAGACTTGCTTGGCTTTCCCTAGGCCTATACCTCAAAAGTGCAGAAAGTTAACTGAGTCCTTGAAAGCTTATTTACATTTGCCTGCATATTGATCTTGAAATGACTTCATAAGGTTTCAAGTAAATTTACTTTTCTTGCCTTTTTGCTTCTTTCTCTTCAATTATATGTCTAAAAGTGGGATTACTTAGTGGGTTAGTTATAGCAATATAGGTCTTTAAAAGTTTACAATAGTAGCCATCAAATACTGGAAAAATTTGTTATGGGGGAAAATTGGGTATGGGGTTGGGGTTCTTAGGAATTCTTCTTTAAAGAATTACACCCTCGGGGGCGGCTAGGTGGCACAGTGGATAAAGCACCGGCCCTGGATTCAGGAGTACCTGAGTTCAAATCCGGCCTCAGACACTTGACACTTACTAGCTGTGTGACCCTGGGCAAGTCACTTAACCCCCATTGCCCCGCAAAAAAAAAAAAAGAATTACACCCTCTTGCACACAAAAGCAGTTAAAATAAGATGGTAGTTTATTTAGGAGCTGGAGAAGGGAAGGGAAGGGAAGGGAAGGGAAGGGAAGGGAAGGGAAGGGAAGGGAAGGGAAGGGAAGGGAAGGGAAGGGAAGGGAAGGGAAACCAAGAGAAATCCTTGGACTACTCTTGGGGAGAAAGGCACAAAACATGTGGCTCTGAGGTACCAATCTCCTCGAGCAGGAGACTGCCAGGTACTTTTATAGAGGACTGATGGGGGGAGGGGGTGACCATTTGACTGTGGAAAGTTCCTTTAGTGAGGGAGGACCATCTCCCACTGGTGGTAGCTGGGGGAATTGGGTGAGGGGTGGCTATGGATCTCTCAAGCCATCTCTCCAGGATACAAAGGCAGCAGCCACACCCAAATTTATCTCCCCAGGAGTAAGGGAGATCAGAATGAAGGTCCCAAAGCTAGCTTAGTCTGATCTGGTTCTGCTTATCTCTCTAGGCATATCTGTCCTCTGTTCTCAAGGAGAAGATTCCTCGATGTGCCCCAGAGAATTTCTGGGGTACTTTGGGCCCACAACAAATTCTTAGACCTGGAAGGTTCTGTGATATAGCCAATTCAAGAATGTTTCTATCTTCTCCAGTTTTGTGCTTATGCTTCTGTCATGGGAGAAATCGGTTGTGTGTGGGTCCTTAGGTATTCCTCTTTAAAGAATTACATGCTCTTACACACAAATCCAATTAGAATAAAATAATCTTTTATTCAGGTGCTAGAGAAAGGAACCAAGAGACATAAGACTCTTAAGGGGAGAAAATGGTTTAGAGACATGATTCTCTGAAACGCATTTCATCTCAAACAGAAGAAAGGCAAAAGCTTTTATAGATGGTAGATGGGGTGATCACCACCCGACAATGGAAAGTTCTCTTTGGGGCTGGGGGAAGGCTTGAATGAGAGGTGGTGGTCCAGACTTCTGGAGTTATCTCTGCGCAGAGTAGCCATGTCTAATCTCCTACTTCTTATCTCTCCTACTTCTCAAGGTGTGTTCGTTCTTTGGCTAGTAGGCTCCTTTAAACTTTAATAGTCCCAAATTCTTTGATATGTCCCAACCCTATAACACTTCTTTGGTGTGATCTGCATCCTTAATGGAGGCTATGCAAAACTGGCACTTGTCAGTGTCAGGGGCTTCTCTAGCCAATGCAACATTTTCATCAGTCTTTAGACATGTTCATGAGATTATAGGATTGTAGATTTAGGTCTGGAAGGGTCTTCAGAGGCCACCTGGTCTAGCCCACAAATTTTATAGAGAAGGCTACTGAAGCCCAGAGATGAGCAGTTACTTGCCTGAGATTACACAGGTAGTAAGTGATAGAGAC
Source organism: Dromiciops gliroides (assembly GCF_019393635.1). Lineage (NCBI taxonomy): Eukaryota > Metazoa > Chordata > Mammalia > Microbiotheria > Microbiotheriidae > Dromiciops > Dromiciops gliroides. The sequence continues at coordinate 484,162,443 of NC_057861.1, forward strand.
AGCATTTGAACTCAGCTCCTCTGATTCTAAAATTAGTCTTGTGAAGAGTGAATGAGATAACTCATGGAAAGTGCTTTGCAGACCTCAAAGTGCTATATACAGGGTAGGCCAAAAGTAACAAAGGGGGTTCAATATTTAATAATGCCTTTATTTTTTGTTTTCAGTTTATAATACCATAGGATCATATGCAGTATGTGGTAAAATAATGGAATTTGGCAGATGCCCAGGGGTCTGACTTGATTGACTTAGTAGTGTTTGAATTGGGTGTGAATGAGAAACTACTCAGTACCCACTTAAGGTGATTAGATCTTGAGTCACACTTAGCCCGCCCTGTTAAACCTAGTCTAACCCTGAGAAGGAGTGGCCTCAGAGGCTGTGGACTGTGTCATCAACAGGGAACCAGTCTCAGCCATATAACTTGAAAGACCTCCCCTTTGGGAAAGGGAGAAAAAGGTAGAAAAGGGGACCCCAACAGGAAGTAAGACATACTTTCTCTCTTTCTGGCCTTGGAGCGAACTGGAGACTAGCTGCTGACTCCCATAGAAATTACGGACCACTGGTGGTGAGTTAAATCCAGCCCTTTGAATTAGCTGAGCTGGAAGTGAGTTTGGGGATTGTGTAGGCTTTTGTTAGAGTTAGGGGGATTATCCATTTTTCTTTTTCTCTATTCCCTTGTCCTTGACTTTATTAATTTCACCTTTGCTGTGTATTTTGTTCCAATTAATAAAAGCTGATTTGTTTGTGGAAAGGAGGCTGTTAAGCTCCTTTCTTATTGGCCTGGGAGAAATATCTAAAAAGGCAGTTTGGAGGGGAGGAAGTTTTGGACCTCGAGGTCCCTCATTATTTTCTGAACCCCAATATTATGGTGAGCCACCCAATTAACTTTCCACATATTAAATTTGGCCCCTACAAGTATGTATAGGAAATGAATTTACATTGTATGTGAAAAATCAAATCTTGTAAATGGCAAAAAATAAAGAAAAATTAATTGTTGAAAAGTTATTAAAATATGGTGACTTTTGGCACCCCCTAGAAATGCTGTCATCAAGTTATTAAAATATGGTGACTTTTGGCCCACCCTAGAAATGCTGTCATCATTATTATTGTTATTCTCCATTAGCCATTGAAGAGTGGCAGGTGTCCCTAAAGCCTTAGGAAATATATATATATATATATATATATAGATTTGAACTGCTCACAATCCAGCTGGGCAGATGAAAGTAGTCTTCTCATTGTCCTTCTCTGTCATAGGAATATGTATCCACTGAATAAATACAATCCTGAGAACCACTGGCTGCCTAACCTTGAAATTGTGGCTCGGTGTTCTGCTCTACTTTAGTTTTCCTCAGACATTTGTATTATTCTACTTTTCAATTTTGTCACCTCTGTAGGTGATACTGTGAGGTACTATGGCTTCAGCTATATGACTAGATCACACAAGGAAATCTGACCTCCCATTCCCACCCTCCCACCCCACATAAGGGGAGGTATGTGTGCCTGTGCATCTTCCAGGCACACTGCCATATCATTAGCCTGTCCTTGTTTGTCTTTTCTTATAAGAGGAGCCCCCTTAGGGTGGGATAGTAAGGAGATCAGGATAGATCCATTTGTTGTTTGCCTGGCATCACGGATCTCTGTGACCCAAGTGTGAATTGCTTATAATAAACCTTTCTTTATCATTCCCAATACTGGCTGTTCTGACATCATTCTTCAGTATCTCAGCCTTTCCTGGGATGCAACAGATGCATATAGCCTGGTGTACTCTGGGATGATGCCATTGGCCATCAGTTCTTTGAGATGGTTTCTGAGTTCTTTGATCTGTGGTAAAAATTATTTGTGGTAAAGTTAATATTGAAAGTTTTAGCTGAATCATTTGGGAGGGGCCACACCTGGCCCACCCTGAGATTGCGCATGCTACTGAGCAGCTTTTGAAGGACCTCCCCTTTTGGGGAAGGAAAAACTGAAACTCAACCAGAAGGGAGAGAACTTCTGGTAGTAGGGACGTGTTCAAAAGTTCACAATCTTTCAGCCTGGCAATCAGTCTGGTGGCATTTGGGGACCTGGCAGATGTTAAGGGCTAAAATTCTAGCTAAACTGTCTAAAATATCTAATGAGTGGTCGCCAATAAATTATAAGCTTTAGCAAGAGTTAGACTTTTAAGCATTTATTAAGGAGAATAAGAATTTGGTAAAGAGAGAGAAAAAGGCCTAGATTCCTATCTATTAAAGGGAGAGCACATTTCTAGCTCCGCTCTCCACCAGAGTCCAAAGGAAAGAGCGCGAGACTGAGCGCCAGTCTCTTCCTTCCTCCTCCCACTAGTCCGCGTCACTTCCTGACTCCTGAAGAAAAGACTCCTGGTCTTGCCCTCAAAGACCTTCCCTTCATGGGCAGAACTCTTCTACAGTAAGTATCCAGCAGGTGGCGTTATTCCAATCATTACAGTCCCCCCTGTTGTTCCTCAAGAAACAAAATGTTTCCTTGACGGAACAGTAAAAAGAATATAATAACTATTGCTAACTAATAATATGTGAACAACAATATAGAAAAGGAAGAGAGGAAAGTTTTGTTCAGAGGGGCGATTTTTTTTTTTTTGTCCTCATGAACCGACGCTTTGACATTAGTCTTGCAAAGGGAGGGCCTCTGCAGAGAATACATGTTACAGATGGTGTATATTATAACAGAAAGAGAAAAAAAAAACAAAAACAAAAACAACAAATCAAAACTGTTCATTTAAAGTCTCTGAAAGTCTTTTCTTAGATGTCCTCTAGGTGTAGTCGTGGAATGGAAGTCTTTTCAGGGGTTGATGTGTGGATACTGGTAATCAGCCAGGAAATTTCCTACAAAATTGAGCTTAACACAACTTTAAAATAGCTTTGTCAATAATCAAATCAAACAATGAAAGTTCTCAAAAACATGTCTAAGGGAATTCAGAATCTTAGTTGTTACACATGAAACATATAATAAAACAAAAATTGAAACATTCTTTAAAATTATAATATTACTATAGTCCCCCCCTTATGGAGGGTAATTGAGAAGACAATTGCTGCGATATTAATTATTAAAAATAATTTTTTATCTTTGTTTCATCACTTTTTGCATCATCTGCCTAATTATCCTCATGCCATTATGAGAAATTAAAAAATCTAATATAATTGGTAACAGATGTCAAGGCCAAATTCAACACTGTATTTATCATGACACCTGAGATAATTATGGGGGTTACCATAAAAGAACAGAGAAATGATGGGATATGAGCATTCCCACACTTGAGCAGTATGTACTGCCCATACAGTATGCCAGGCTTAAAAGAGGTGGATGGAATATATGTCCATGCCACCGAACATATTGGAAGAAACTGAGTCAGACTTAATCAGATGCATGGGATTGAGATGTCCATGGCATCAGGCATATAGGAGGGAGCATAGAAGCCAGGTGTAGAAGTGAGATGGGTGGGATCAATACTTCCAGCCATCTGTACAATATTGTGGGGAAAAATAAAATAAAATATTAAACCAAGAGAATCCAACCTCAACATTTGTCAAAAGCCGTTCCCTTGGCCATACCTTGACTTCATGCATGTCTCCCCTCATGTGTATTCCTCTTGTGATTGGATGGCATCTTGGCCAACTGGCATCTGATAACTCAGAATAAAGGCAATTAATGTCTTAAATGATAAGTTCCCATAATCCAAGTCTCATATGTATTTAAAAATTGAGGATAATAAATGATTGCAAAAAATGTGAATACATCTTGACTCAGAACACAATATATAATTATGCAACAATTTCAAATAATACCCCTTTTTTAAAAACTTAGTATACAATTACTTTTGTGAAAAATCTGAATATATTTAAATACAAGTTAAAGCATAACAGAATCTCAAAGAACTTTTTTTTTTGAAAAAAGAAAACTTTTACAAATGTTCCCCTCTTTTTTTTTTTTTTTTTGGAATATGCTTATCAAAAATAATACTTCTAGAATCAATTTACACTTGCCATGGCAAACAATTTGCTAGGGAAATGCTTTAAAGAGTTTGATCAAATAATCAGTTGAGAAAAAATAACAAAAACAAACAACTCAGAATATGGGAGCACAATACTCCTAGAATTAACATTGTATTATGAAATCAAAACCATCTTGCAATGTTTCAAAATTAGAGAGATGAATAAATAGAAAAAAATACACACGGAACAATAAAAGACAATGAAATTCAAACTAGGGAAATCTAAATGAATATGAACTTAATATTAATAAGAGTATTATAAAATATAAACTTGATCATATGACTATAAAAAGCTTTACAAATATTCTCCTTGTTTTAGAAACTAAGTATAAGTCACAATCTCAAAAGCATGAAAATCTCTATGAAAATAAACCCATACCATTAATTTCAAAATGTATATATAATAGCATAGAAATCCTATGTAACCTCTGAACTGATACTATTACTCTGAGTGAATTCAGAACACTTTTGATTCCGATATCTAAAATCCCCAATACTCATATCAATACCTTGCTGCTTACTTCTACATTTCTGTAAAATATATACCCTTCCATGGCAAAAGAATCGGAGTCTTGAACTATGTTGATGATTGTCATTCTTATTCGGCTTAAGTTTTTCTTCTTTAACCCCTCTATATTGTCTGTCAGCCTTTTCACCATACAAATGCTTTATAAGATTACTAATTAAAGACAAAAGCAGGTTAGCAAAATTATGAACAAAACGAGCATATCTGGAATTTAAAGGGTTTTCTAAAGTTGTCTCAGAAGCACAGCCAGGCTGGGGAAGGGGTGAGCCTGAAGCTGCAAATGCAGTTAGAGAAAGTTGAGCATGCGCATTAGATCTTTGGACTTCCCGGGCCAGGGAAGCAATGGGCTTGGCCATGGGAGGAGTAGAGGGTGGGGTTTGGAGAGGAGGGGAGGGACCAGAGCAATTAGAATCAGACTTGATTTTGAACTCAGGCCTGGATTCCTCTTCCCCCACTGGGCCTCCAGGTGCTAGGGGATTAAAAGCTTCTAGAGGGTGGGTCATTGCCTCCAGGCATGCAAAATTAAAGCAACAATTAGTGTTAGAACTGGGAAAAGCTGCAGGAATCTCTTCAGGTTTCTCTGAAAAAGCATGGTTGGGAGAGGGAGAGATATTTCCTTGTGTGAGTAAGTTGCTGGCTCTTTTAACAAAAATAAAAAGAAAAATAGAAAATCCAGAAAAACAAAGCATTAACATGATCTTATCTCCCATTTGTCTGGTTAAACAGACTAAAATCAAAAATAGGGTAATTAGGGAGTTTAAAAGGTCCATTCGAAAAAATTTAAAGGGAAAACGCAGCCAGTACGCCAGTACTTAGCAGTTAAAGGGAGAGCGTGGGGGAAATTTCTTACCCAACCAGAAGATCAGAAGACTGAGGTTTAGCTTTCCTCTTCGTGGTCAGCCATCTGTTAAGGGCTAAAATTCTAGCTAAACTGTCTAAAATATCTAATGAGTGGTCGCCAATAAATTATAAGCTTTAGCAAGAGTTAGACTTTTAAGCATTTATTAAGGAGAATAAGAATTTGGTAAAGAGAGAGAAAAAGGCCTAGATTCCTATCTATTAAAGGGAGAGCACATTTCTAGCTCCGCTCTCCACCAGAGTCCAAAGGAAAGAGCGCGAGACTGAGCGCCAGTCTCTTCCTTCCTCCTCCCACTAGTCCGCGTCACTTCCTGACTCCTGAAGAAAAGACTCCTGGTCTTGCCCTCAAAGACCTTCCCTTCATGGGCAGAACTCTTCTACAGTAAGTATCCAGCAGGTGGCGTTATTCCAATCGTTACACAGAGGCACATGTTTTTGTCTGTTTCGGGCGACTGCTGAGTAATTGTAGACCGACCTGGGTTTGGTGAGTTTTAATTAAGGAAAATCCTAAATTCCTTTGAACTAGATTAATTGGGAATGCTCTGGGATTGCATAGGCTAAGCTTAGAGTTAAGACTATCTATCTGTATTTCTACTTCCTTATTTCCTTAATTGGTCTCACCTTTGTGGTTTAATTAATTCCCAAGTAATAAAACCTGATCCTTTATGAACTAAAGCTCAGAGGTTCCTTTTCTTATTGGCCTAGGAGGAATATATAAAAAGGAAAGTTCAAAAGGGAGATTAAACCTAAAAGAGTCCCTCATATTTCCGGGACCCCAATATTAAGGCAAGTCACCCTAATAACTCTCCATATATCAAATTTTGGCCCTCACACATCACAGATAAAGGAAGCTTCCCAGATCATTCACAAAATGGTTGGGAGTGAGTGAAATAGAGTCTGTGAGTTGCTCCTCAGACACATTTCCCGTTTATTCAATGAGAACATGTATGTCCTTCTCCTCAACCAGTCCTTATATTCTTTCAGTACCAGGGAATTCCCAAAGTAAAACCAGGATTCACTTCTGAATTATAAGAGCCAGTGTTCTTATTGTCTTGAAGGCTTGCCTCTTTCCAGTCAGCTTCTATATAGGCTACATAGATGGTCAAAACATGCCAGTATTAGGTCCTAGTTTGTTTCTTGGCAGTATCCTGCTAGTACTTGAGATGATGATATTAATTATCATGTGATTATTAACAATCCTAATCATAATAAATACTGGTTCTCCCTGTCTTGCCCTGGCTGAAAGTGAAAGGACTACTCAAGGACTGATTCCACTTGATTGGCATGGGAGCTTTGGCCTGCTTCATTTCTGACTTAGGACTCCATCAGGCAACATAGTGGTCCCCTACTCCTGGTAGGGTGGGGTGGAGTGGTATCATTATTTTAATCTAAAATTTAGTGTGGTCACCCAATCAGCTTAGCCGACTGTAGCTCAGAATACCCAGAACTCAAGATCTTCCAGCCTCAGCCTCCTTAGCAGCAGGGATTTTACAGGTATGTGGCACTGTGCCCAGTACTTTAAACAGGATGGAACTGGAATCATGGATGACACAGTAGTCACGGTCGGACATACCAGAGCCATGGTGTCCACCTTCCTGTTGACAGCAACTTCAAGCTTACTCTGATGTATCCCAGGTATGGGTAGTTTTGTTACTTAGTTCCACCAAGTCCTAGACCTTTCATTGACTATAAAGATACTTCCCTCAAGTGTCCCTCATAGAATGATGAGGTTATAATGGTTGCTTTACCCAGGACTGTGGTTCATTATACACCCTTGGTATTTACTATCACCTCTGCCAGATCCTGTGAGTCCAGATGGAATGGATCCATAAGGAACTGATGATGATTAAACTTTCAGGGGTGGAGATTTTTTTCTTCTTAGCCCATCTCCATTTCCTAATGCTCAGTCTTTGGAATTTAGCCTCTAACACACTAGTTCTGTACTCCTCTCTCAGGTAGATGGATCACTCGTGCCCATCTGAGTCACATCTGTAGCAATAGATACTCATGTTCCCCATGTTTCATCCTTCTGGTGATGGGTTTAGATCAAACTTGTCATTTGTCTTTCAGTGTAGAATGATATTGTTCAGGATTCCAGCTCTCAACAGGTGTTCTGTAGACTCTTGCCTGAAAATCTGTGTTTGCACTGGGGTCTCATTGTTTTGCTCCTGTGACCCATACACAAAGATATATACCCAACCTAGTTAAGGTTGTGCTTCCCCAGGTTCAGTTTCTCTTTGCAACTCTCCATCTGCTCTCTATTATACTGTTCCCATGTAGTGGCCCACATTTAGTGGCTATGGCTGTAACTCAAGGCCAGTGAGGGGCAATGGCAGCTTATGGCTATATATCATACCTCTGTTCTCTTGCTCCATTCTAATCATGTCTGCTTCCTCAAGTTTTATTTCCCCTCTTTCTTTTAGTTTCTATTTTTAAAGAAACATTCACCTGAATGACAAGTTTGTATTGATCGTAGAATAGAGAAATGTACCATACTTTAGCCTGTAGTGTCCCACCACTAACAAATTGCCTCTATTTTTTTTTTTTGGATGTGCAATTGGGGTTAAGTGACTTGCCCAGGGTCACACAGCTAGTAAGTGTTAAGTGTCTGAGGCCGGATTTGAACTCAGGTCCTCCTGAATCCAGGGCTGGTGCTCTATCCACTTTGCCACATAGCTGCCCCAAACATGTACAATTGTACTGCTGAGATTTTTTTTAAGATGTCATATGCTTTGAGGAAACTTTTTTTTAAGAGTTTAAAGATCTTACAGGTGAAGAGAACTGTAAGAATAATTTACTTTTTTTTTTTTTTGGTGAGGCAATTGGCGTTAAATGACTTGCCCAGGGTCACACAGCCAGTAAGTGTTAAGTGTCTGAGGCCCGTTCTGAACTCAGGTCCTCATTGCCCCTATTTTTTGCAGACATACCTGTAACATGATTCCAGGCTGGGCAATCCTTAGGCCCTGAACAAATCACCAGTCTGTTCCTTTAAAGACTCCTAACAATCTGTTCCTTTTTTATATTCAGTTCCCTGCCTATGCTATACTGATTCTGTTATATGGCTAATCTTAACTTCCTATGGTTCTTGCTCTGATGGGCATGGTTTCTTTCCTGAGAAGGTTCTTACCTTGAACTTATAATATCCCAGTGATAAAAGAATTCCATGCTCGGCCTAGAATTTTTTTAGAGTTTTTAATCTTTTTTTCCTGACTTAAGCATGCTTCTATTTTTTTTTTAATTGGCAAGCCTTCCCTGTCCATGTGAGCTCTCAGTGGTTTAATCAACTGCTTAGGGGATGGGGGAAGAGATCTGGAGATAAATTTCTATGTACTATCTCCTACTGCCACAGCATCAGAAATGTGTAAATGTTTGATTGGATCTGGTAAATCACCAGAGATCTTCTGCATGGTCTATCCTGAACTGACCCTTCTAGAAATTACAATCCTCCATATTTTTTTGTTTGTTTGTGGGGCAATGGGGGTTAAGTGACTTGCCCAGTGTGGTAAAAAATATGAAAGTTTTTAACAGTTGGTTAGGATAACTGAAAGACGCCAGTTTTTGAAGGACCACCCTTTTGGGGAGGAGATGAACAGTCCGCCTGTTGTGCACGTCAGACTGCGGCGCACTCGACTTCCGGGGTGGAGAGAACGGAAGTGGGGCTTTTGCTGCTCGGCGGGGCTCCTGACGTTGCGACACAGACGGTCTCTCTCCAAAGGTGGCCTTTTCAGTTTGGTGAGTTTTTATAAGGAATATAGACTAAGCTTAGACTTAAGACGATTTGTATTGTGTTTCTACTTTCCTATCCTTCTAATCAACATCACCTTGTGACTACCATAACAATAAAGGTCTATCTAGAAAACCAAAAGCTTCTTCCTTTTACTAGTCTGGGAGATAAATTAAGGGAAAGGTTAAGTAGGGGAGATTTATGATCTAATATCCAATTTTAAATCTCACACCAGGGTCACACAGCTAGTAAGTGTCAAGTGTCTGAGGCCGGATTTGAACTCAGGTACTCCTGAATCCAAGGCTGGTGCTCTATCCACTGCTCCACCTAGCTGCCCCAATCCTCCATATTTTAAAATCTCTTTTCAGTGATCTTATAGTGTTCTTGTTTTCAATATCAAGAGACCTCTATGTGCCTCTACATCCATTAAATATACCCAAAGACATTTCAGATATGTCAGCATCTATTTTTTCAAGAAAATCGATCATGATGGCAGTCATCAGCAAACTGATCATTCTAGGCCAGGCGAGTGCCAGTAGCTGCAGATGTATCTGCAACAGCACCAAAGGAGGCTCCAGGCAAAAAAATTACACCAACCCCACACACAGTTTATCTTATGACTCATTTTCTTACTAACTTTTCTCTCAGAGTTAACAAGTCTGTCTGGTAGCCATAAATAGATGTGTGTGTACTCGCACGAGCACACACACACACACACACACACACACACACACACACACACACACACCCCATGTTTATTGTGGAATATTACTAAAATAGATGCATCGATCTCATCAGTTCATTCACCCCAACCCCAACTTGTAATGGAAAAAAAAAAGATTTTTGATTTAGCTTTTTTTTTAAACCTTGAACCCACTGATCAAACATTTGAGCCAACACCATAGTAATTGGTCATATAGTATAAGAGCAGCTTCAAGTATATTGTTCTTTTCTTTTCTTTTTTTTTCTTTTTTTCAGGGCAATGAGGGTTAAGTGACTTGCCCAAGGTCACACAGCTAGTACATGTCAAAGTGTCTGAAGCCAGATTTGAACTCAGGTCCTCCTGAATCCAGGGCCGGTGCTTTATCCACTGTGCCACCTAGCTGCCCCCCTTCAAGTATATTGTAAGGTAAATTAACCTTGAAGAGGAATCCAGCTCCCAGTTCCCAACAGTAGTACTTTCCAGTAAAGAGGAGGATAAATATCTTTCTTCTCCCTGTTCACCCTCCCTCTGGTCCAAGGGGAAATGGAAAATTAGGGGTCAGACAGGAAAGCAGGATCAATGATACTGGTTTCCAGTGGCAACCTTCCAGGAAAGTAAGGGGGGAAAGGCAAATGGACTGGTATCTTGGTATCTTGCCTACCACATGTCTGCTGTTTGGATCTAATCCCCCCTGTTTCCGGTTGGTCTTGGTCAGCCAAAGTCTTCCTCTCCCTATCTCATTTCCACTGTCTTCCCATAAGCTGGTCGTACCTCTGCACCCTACCCAGCTACCTTGTGTGGAATCCTGGAGCCGTACTCTCATCTGTTCATGTGGCTACTTGGATTCTCTCCAGTAATCTTTTGTTCAAGGCCATTTGGAACCAGAAGGACTTGAAACTTTTCTAGAGACCCACTCACCTCTAATCTCTTCCTGCTATGCCTCTCTGACAGACATTTGTGGAAGGACAAGGATTACACTTTGGAATTTCAAACTTGAATTATTTCAAAATCATTTTTGAATGGAAAAATCTGAAAGGTCATGTTTTTTTTCTGTGAATAAGTAGTAAGAGAAATATAATGAATTCTCAAGTGCATAACAATATGTGCTCAGTTTCTTATGTTGTAAACTTAGCTGGAATCATCCACATGATTCTACATTTCTTGTTTGCCATAAGACGTGAAAACTGAGTTCAAAAGAGGGAGAGATGATATTCTGTTATTATTAGAGATAGTGGCATTATAGCTAGACTTTAGAGCAGTAGTCTCAAAACTTTTTTGATCACATTCTCCTATCAGCAAAAAAAAAAAAAATTCCCTACACATGTCAATCTAACATTATTTGTATCATTATACTAATATGTTATATGCATTATAAAACATGCAAAAATGGAAACTAAAAGTAGGGGAAGATAAATCTTATTTCAATTTTTTTATATGTTAATAATGCTAAGTCCTTTTTGGCTCTACCTAAAATACTATTATTAATAATGCTTCAGTGAAAGTAATGTGATTGAATATATTTTATTCTTTTTTAAAATCTTGGTTATTGTGTGATACAGGAATTTGAAGGTCTGGTTCTAATTTCATTGTATTTCGGTAGTTGGTTTTAATGACTGTAATAGATTAAAAAAATACCTCACAAAAATAATGTAGATCAAAGTGAAAGAAGTACTTCTTTGGCTCTGCTTACTAAATAATGATACTAATTTTTCAATCCCATTCACCAAATATTTAAAGATTCTTGTTGAAATTTAGCAAGTAAATTTCCATCTTCCCTGATGTCAGTAAATTTTTCTTAATAAATTTGTTGTAGGATATTGAATTTTTAAAACATTTTAACAAGTGGGTTCAAAACCCACTTAAATTTATTTGGGAGAGTTTAAAAAAAGTTATGCTTTTCAAGTTTTTAAGAATGCAGATAGGAGTTTTTTTTATACAAGGTGGGCCAAAAGTCATGAATATTTAATAACTCCTTTGTTTTTTGTTTTTAACTTATAATATCATAGCATCATATATAGTATATATAAAAATGAATTTACATTATGTGTGAAAAATTAAATCTCATAAATGGCAAAAAATAAAGAAAAAATAATTTTCAAAAAGTTATTAAAACATCAGACCCCTTTTTTACTTTTGGCCCACCCTGTAGATGACAGTCCTTATTTTGGGCAACAAAATATAGTTTAATTGTTTTGCTAATTGTAATGGCTTTATGCTATTATTTGCTAATACAAATTCATATTTCAAATAATCTTGATAAAGTTGATTTTTTTTGCTAACTTCATGTCAGAACTTATTAGACTCTTATTTTTAAAAAAAAATTATTTAGAATTTTCTCCAAGTTACATGTAAAATCAAATTTTCACATTGATTTTTTTTTTTTTGGCGGGGCAATGGGGGTTAAGTGACTTGCCCAGGGTCACACAGCTAGTAAGTGTCAAGTGTCTGAGGCCGGATTTGAACTCAGGTCCTCCTGAATCCAGGGCTGGTACTTTATCCACTGCGCCACCTAGCTGCCCCCCACACTGATTTTTTAAAACTTTGTGTTCCAAATCCTTTTCTTCCCTCCCACCACTCCTTAAGAACTCAAGCAATTCAGTGTTATACATGTGCAGTAGTGCAAAACATTTACACATTAGAACTAACAAAAAAAATACTTCAATCTGTATTCAGATACCATCAGTTCTTTCTCTGTAGATAGATTGCATTTTTCATAAGTCCTACTGATAGCATCCTGCTCATCATTTCTTACAGCACAATAGTCTTCCATCCTAATCTTATCCCACAATTTGTTCAGCCTTTCCCCAAGTGATGGGCATCATCCCAATTTTGAATTCACCTTTTTTTTCTTTTTTTTTAAATTCTGAATAGAATTTTATTTTCCAAAATATATGTAAAAACAAAATTTTAACATCAATTTTTAAAAAACGTTGTGTTCCAACTTCTCTTCCCCCCTCCATTCCCGTCCCCCACCCACAAGAACTCAATCAATTCAAAATAAGTTATACATGGGTAGTGAGGAAAAATTTCCATATTAGCTAGTTGTGAGAGAAAACAATCAAAAAACCCCAAACTTCAGATTAAGGAATTGTCAAAGAGGAAATGAAAAAAAATTTTTTTAAATGTGTTTCCATCTGTTTTCAGATACTATCAGTTCTTTCTCTGCAGATGGGCTGCAATCTTCATAAGTCCCTTAGGGTTACATTGGATCATTGCTTTGCTGAAAACAACCACATTCTTCCCAGCAGATCATCCCCCACTATTGCTGTTATTTTGTATACAGTACATTTCACTCTGCTTGAGCTCATGTAGGTCTCTCCAGGTTTTCCCGATAGCATCCTGTTCATCACAACCTCTATATAGTACCTTAAGCTTGACAGAGAATCTTCACAAAAGCCCAGCAAAGTAGGTACCATACATTTTGCCATTATAATCAATCATCATAACTATTTCCCTCCATCCCACTCCCTTCCCATGACATTTACTCTCTCTTCTTTTTACCTATTCCTCCTCAGAGGTGCCTTACTTCTGACTATCCTCTCCCTCACTCTGTGCTCCCTTTTTTCACCCTTCCTTCCTTGTCCACTTCCCCTCCTATTTTCCTGCAGTGTTAAATAAATTGCTCCTCCCAATTGGGTATGAAAGCTATTCCCTCCATAAGCCCACTCCAATGAGATCAGGGTCCCTGAGCTAATTCTGTGTTCTAAATTTTTCTTCCTCCCTACCTCCTCAACCCTCTCTATGAGATCAAGCAATTCCATATGTCATACTGGTGCAGTAATGCAGAACATCTTCATCTTCCTTGAAAGTGTTTTGCTTTTTACTGCTCTCTCCCCCAATCTGTCCTTTCCTCCTTCCCTTCTCCCTCCCCTTTTCTCCCTCCCCTCACAGGGCAAAAGTATATTACTATACCTACTTGAGTATATATGTTAGTCCTTCTTTGAGCCAATTCTTATGATATTAAGGTTCGCTCACTCCCCAACTCCTTCCCTTTCTTCTACTCTCCTCCATAAACTTTCTTCTTGTTTCCTTCATGTGAAATACCTCTCCCCAGACCATCTCTCCCCTTCTCCCTCCCCCAGTTTATTCTTCCTACACCTCAAACCTATTTTAATGATGTCATCATGGATTAGCTAGGTAGCACAGTGGACAAAGCACCAGCCCTGGACCCAGGAGGCCCCCCAAGCTCAAATCCAGCCCCAGACATAAGACACCCCTCCCCGTCTGCCCTACAAAGAACAAAACATAAATGCTTTACAGATATCATCCCTTCATATTCAGTTCAGCCCTGTCTTCTGTGAATTTCTTGTGAAGAATTTTTGTTTTGTTTTGTTTTGTTTTTTGGTGAGGCAACCGGGACCAAGCAACTTGCCCAGGGTCACACAGCTATTGATTGTCAAGTGTCTGAGGTCACACCTGAACTCAGGTTCTCCTGAGTCCAGGGCTGGTGCTCCATCCACTGCACCACCCAGCAGCCCCTGAATTTCTTATTGAGATGGTTCTTATGATTTCAAAGTATTATCTTCCCATGTAGGAATGTAAACCATTTGATCTTTTAATATCCCTCATGAAGTCTTTTTCCTGTTTACCTTTTTATGCTTCTCCAGGATCTTGTATTTGAAAGTCAAATTTTCTATTCAGTTCAGGTCTTTTCATCACAAATGCTTGAAAGACCTCTTTCTCATTGAAATCCCATTTTTGCTTCTGAAGAATTATACTCAGTTTTGCTGGGTATGTGATTTTTGGCTGAAGTCCCAGTTCCTTTGCCCTCTGGAATATCATATTCCATGCCCTTCAGTCCTTTAATGTAGAAGCTGCTAGATCTTGCTTTATCCTTATTGGAGCTCCACAGTATTTGAATTCCTTTTTTCTAGCTGCTTGTAGTATTTTCTCCTTGACCTGGGAGTTCTGGAATTTGGCTATAATATTCCTGGAGGTTTTCCTTTTGGGATCTCTTTCAGGAGGTGATTGGTGGATTCTTTCAATTTCTATTTTAGCTTCTGCTTCTAGAATATCTGGGCAATTTTCCCTCACAATCTCTTGGAGGATGGTGTCTAAGCTTTTGTTTTGGTCATGGTTTTCAGGTAGTCCAATGATTTTCAAATTATCTCTCCTAGATTTATTTTCTAGGTCAGCTGTTTTTCCAAGAAGATATTTCACACTGCCCTCTATTTTTTCATTCAATTGGATTTGCTTTACTGTGTCTTGGTTTCTCATAAAGTCACTAGCTTTCATTTGTTCAATCCTAATTCTTAGGCAATTATTTTCATCAGACAGTTTTTAATCTCCTTTTCCATTTGGCTTTTCAAATTGTTGACTTTTTTCTCATGACTCTCCTGCATTGCTCTCATTTCCCTTTCCATTCTTTCCTCCTTTTCTCTATATCTTCTTTCTATTTCTCCCACTTTCTCTTCAAAGTCCCTTTTGAGAGCTTCCATGGCCTGAGACCAGTTCATATTTTTTTTGGAAGCTTTGGAAATTGGAGCTTTGACCCTGTTATTATCTTCTTCTTCTGAGGTTGTATTGTGGTCTACTTTACCCCCAAAAAAGTTTTCGATGGTCTTCTGCTTTCTCTGCCTACTCATCCTGGTTTACTAATTCTGGGCTTTTAACTCCTTCTTTAAGTGTGGTGCTGCTTCCAGGACACACTGTTCAAGCTACAGCGTGGCCTGGGGGATGATTGGGCTTCTTCTCAGCCTGCCTGGCCTCGCTTTCACTTGATTTTAAACTCTCCACTGGGGGGGGGGGGCGCTGCTTCTCAGCTCCACTCCTGTTCTCAGCTTCAGAGGGTCCCAGGTGTTTTGGGTTGAGGAGGGGCAGGCTTTAATCTCACCTGGCCTGTTCTCAGGTCCGGAGATAACCTCAGGCCTATTTACTAAGAAACCAACCAGCAAAGCTTTCTGTGGTGTGGTTCTCAGCTTCTGATGAGACTGCTCCCCTGTTCCCCTCCCCAACCTGGGCCTTCAGCCGCTCAGGATTTCTTCCTGGTTGCCCGCTGGGGTGGGACAGTCAAATCCTTTCCCCCAAATCCACTGGTACCCCTGTACTTACCGCCCCCAGGCCAGCTGTTCAGTCCAACCAAGCACTCGGTTCCAGAAGACTCCGGTGCTGCAGCCGATTCAGAGGCACTGGGGAAAATTCCTCTGGCGGGTGTCTGGTGTGTTGGCCTGATTACAGGCATAGGCTTTATTTGTGGCCCAGCAAGGACTCCTGAAATCTATCTATAGCTGGAGAAAACTCTCAGCCTGTATTTTTGTGTGGTTTTCTGCCCCAAGGGTTCTTTTATTGCTATTTTGGGGGTTATTGTATCAGGAGCCCTGTGAGCTTAATGTCTTTCCTCTGCCATCTTGGCTCCGCCCCCCTTGAATCGAATTCACCTTTTTAAAAAAAAAAATCTCTTTTAGGGTACCAACCTGGTAGTGGTATTGCTAGGTCAGAGAGTATGCATGGTTTTATTAGACTCTCATTTTTAACCTTGTAGTATATCAGATAAAGAGCTAATAATGAGCAGAAGAATGTTCAATTCTGCCATTTTCATCTTCATCTATGTTTATATTATTAGTTATCTTTACTTCAAAGTTTCTTTGTAGAAATCTTTTCAAGTAATTTTTCCACTTTGTGAAATGTAGTTTAGTTAAATCTAGATAATATTATCAAGCAAATCATGTCAATTATAAACTACAATGTGATATAATGCATTGAAAATATAGGGTTTGAGAGAGATGATTATTTATCTCTTATATTAACGAATTATTGAGATTAAAATTTTTTCTTTCTGTGTCCTCATTCCAAAATAAACTCCTGTAGGTTAATACAGTCAGTTTTTGAAGGACATTACTGACCTCACCCCAAAATTTACCCCACCTAGTTATTACCCCATCCAACTAGAAAAACCTTATAAAGAAAATCTAATCTAGGTGAATTCTGGCCCATTGTGTTTTACTCAGGTGTGGGTATCCTTTGTCTAGATTGCCCAAGACTGGGGGTGGTCTGGGAGTAAGAGTGACATAATCAAAGTCACATCCCCCAGACCTTCATTAGAATAGGCCTACCTCTCATTATAATATTCATCTCAATTGTAAAGTAGCAGAGTTGTCTGCTGCCTGTTGGGAATATCTGCTCTTTCAAGGAGGGTATATAAGCATTGAGAGGCTTCCATTATTCACCTTTGACTTACCAGAGAAGGCCAAATGACCATCCTTTCATTAATTCTTCACTAGCCTAGTTAATAAAATGATTAATTACTCAGAAATTATGTCTCTTAAACTTTTTGTACTGTTTGTGTCAACCCCTTCATGTTGTGGAGCTTGGTCTTTTCCCTCAGAATGCTTCATGTACCATATAAGGCCTGTGACCATTTGACATATGGATCGAGTGAGGGTGTGTCATCCTTATATTAAAAATTAGGGAAGGCTAATTTCTTTTTAATTAACCAGCTAGAGAGTTTAGCTTATTTTGGCCACTGGGTGGTGCTATGGTTAGGCTGCCAGTACAGAGCCTACATCAGTGCAAATGCTTCTGTTTTCTTAGACGGAGGGTGCTTGCTTGCAAACACTTAGGCTGCTAGACTATTGCAG
Source organism: Dromiciops gliroides (assembly GCF_019393635.1). NCBI lineage: Eukaryota > Metazoa > Chordata > Mammalia > Microbiotheria > Microbiotheriidae > Dromiciops > Dromiciops gliroides. The sequence continues at coordinate 484,179,834 of NC_057861.1, forward strand.
CCTTCTATTGCATTCATCTCTCCTGCACTCATGGGGTAGCTGCAGCCATCTCAGGTTTAATATATATCTAGGAGCATGACCTGGAATATACTCAAGAATTACAAAAATAGGAACCTTTATCACCCCTGTTCTGAGTCCCCAACCCCACTTTAGAGAAACGTCCCAGTGCTGGCCTTACTTTTGAGACTTGGACAGTTTATATTTCAATAGACTTATGATTTGTTGGAACATGATAAAGTAAATGTCAATGAGTCTCTGATCCTCCTCTCCAATCTCTGAATGGTTGGGAAGTGGGAAGAAGAATCAGGAAGGGATTATAGATTTGAAACTAAGATTAGCTCAACTTGGAGAAATGGGGGGTTACAGAGGAGAGGGAAGTTCTAGGTGGACATTAGCACTGATTCCTATTGGTCTCATCTCCTCAGTTGGAACCCAACCACAATTCACTTATTCCTACCTTCAGATCCTGGCTGCCGCAGATCTCCAGAACTGGTCCCAGTTCCTCTTTTGTTCCAACTTGTTTGTGTTGCAGTGGCCATGCCTGTGGTGAAGATGGGAGTGGGAAGACGGAAGTTTCTCTTTCCCTATCAGGGCTCCTAGTCTCTTAGAAGCTTCTCCACTTGGCTGTAGAGAAGGAAAAGTGCAGGATCAAAGATGGGAAGGACTAGACTCTCTGCCCGCAGATTCACATGGAATGGTGGACTCAGGTATTTTTCTCTAGACAAGGTCCACAAACTAACTGGAGCTGGAGGTGGGAAAGGGCCTAGGACCCAGCTTGTGTATACACATATAAATCTTGCCCCACTCTAATGTCTTACATATTCTCCTCCCTGTATTAAACTCTTGCTCAGGGTTGGGTGTATATTTGTTCCAGACCTCTGATTTCATTGATGAGAGGAGCTTCCAGTGTGGAAAACCCTCCACCAGTGCAGATCAGCAACTCAACTGTAACTCATAGCTTTAGGGAGTTACCTGGGCACTGACTATGTCATTTAGTCAATTAACTTGCATTTAGTAAGCACCTACTATGTGCCAGCTGAAGTTTCAAAGAAAGGCAAAAATACCTGCTCCTGGACTTACTTTCTGTTTGGTTTTTTTGTTTTGTTTTGTTTTAGTGAGGCAATTGGGGTTAAGTGACTTGCCCAGGGTCACACAGCTAGTTAAGTATTAAGTGTCTGAGGCCAGATTTGAACTCAGGTATTCCTGACTCCAGGGCCAGTGCTCTATCCACTGCGCCATCTAGCTGCCCCCTGGACTTACTTTCTAACAAGGAAGACAACATGCAAACAATTGTGTACAAACAAGATTTATATAGGATAAGTGGGAGAGAGTCAAAAGAAGGTGCCGCCATTAGAGAGGACTGGGAAAGACTTCTTGAAGAAGGTGGGACTTTAGCTGAGATTCGAAGGAAGTCAGGAAAGGCAGGAGGCAGAGATAAGGAGTGAGTTCCAGACGTGGGGGATGGCCAGAGAAAATGCTTCTAGTCTCAGGAGATGGAGTGTTGTGCTGGAGGAACAACAAGGAAGTCAGTATTATTGGACAGCAGAGAGAGACTTGAGGCAACATCAGCAGGTTATGATAGTAGTCCAGGTGTGAGATGATGAGGACCTACACCAAAGTTATAGAGGGCTTTATTTTTTATTTTATTTTTTTTTAGTGAGGCAATTGGGGTTAAATGACTTGCCCAAGGTCACACAGCTAGTAAGTATTAAGTGTCTGAGGCCAGATTTGAACTCAGGTCCTCCTGACTCCAGGGCTGGTGCTCTATCCACTGCGCCATCTAGCTGCCCCTAGAGGGCTTTATAAACCAAACAAGACTTTTGTATTTGATCCTGGAGGTAATTGAGAGCCTGTAGTTGATCACATAGGCTGATGACATGGTCAGCCTTATGCTTTAGGAAGATCAGTTTGACAGTTGAGTGGAGAATGAACTGGAATGAAGCAGGGAGACCAATCAGCTGACTGTTGTAGCACAGTGAGGAAGGGAAGGTTAGCACCAGGGTGATTGCAGTGTCAGAGGAGAGAAGGGAGTATATACAAGAAATGTCATTAAAGTAGAAAAGATGGGACTTGGGAACTGATTGGCTATGGGGGTTAGAGAGAGTAAGGCGGCAAGAATGGCAAATAGATTGTGGGCACAGGTGACTGGGGGATGGTGGTGGAGAGATAATTGTTGGATCCATGGAAACTGATAAGATCACCAAATGAAATAGTATAGAGGTAACAGAAAAGAGGACCTGAGATTGAACCTTTGGGAATACCCACAGTTCATGTGTATGACCTTGATGGGGATCTAGCAAAGGAGACTAAGATGTAACAGTCAGACAAGTAGGAGGAGAACCGGGAGAGAGCAGTGTCACAAAAACCTAGAAGGAAGAAAGTATCAAGGAGGAGAGAGAGTTTGACAGTGTCGGAGGCTTCAGAGATGTCAGTGAAACATGTGGATGGAGAAAAGGCAGTTAAGAGATCGTTAGTCACTTTGGAGAGAGCACACATAGATGGATGAGCTGTATAGGTAGTCTGTCTAACAACATATGCTAATATAAACATTAGGTCTTCCTTTGCTTTTTCCTGTGGGGGTAACTAGGCCCAAATCTTCCGAATGATCATGGATATTGTTCAGAAAGTTCTACTGTTTTGGGGCTTGCTGCAGAAAACGCAGTGTCATATGCACACAGAATCATTTGAAAAATCTTACCATCCGTAAGGAATGCCTCTTCAATTTGTACCCTGTGCTGGATCTTCTCCACGACAGTGGTGGAGACCCTTGGTGAGCATTCCTAAAGGAATTAATGAATGATTTTTAAAAACAACCAGTGGGGCAGCTAGGTGGCCCTGGATTCAGGAGGGCCTGAGTTCAAATCCTGTCTCAGACACTTGACACTTACTAGCTGTGTGACCCTGGGCAAGTCACTTAACCCTCATTGCCCTGCCAAAAACAAACAAACAAACAAAAACAACAACCAGTTATTTAGCTCTTACTGTGTGAGAACTAGAGCTGAGTGAAGGGGATACAAATAAATGAGTGAGATTGGCTACACCTTAAGGAATTCACATTCTAATTGAGTGAGACAACACCAACAAAGGAGGGTTCAGATGCAGAGTGGATAGGAAGGCCTGGTGGTTCTTATGTTTCTGTAGCAGGGTGTATGGCAGGTCTCAGAGGTCTGTATGGTCCATTAGCAATTCAGATGAAAATGCTTGGGATCTAGATGGTGTAATGATAGGATGACTGAGAGGTCTGGCTGCGGGAGGCTACTGAGACAAGGTCATCTTGCCAGAAGCATTGTTGTTGATGATTTCCTGTTTCTCCAAGTGCTGTGAGTGACTATGGGGTGGTGGGGCTGGAGGTGCCAATCCACAACTATTTCAAAGTTGAGAGTTGGATTGGAGCTGGGGATCTGGGTTCCCTAAAAAAGGAGTGGGGGGGGCGGTTAGCTAGGTGGCGCAGTGGATAGAGCACTGCCCTGGATTCAGGGGGACCTGAGTTCAAATTTGGCCTCAGATACTTGACACTTACTATCTGTGTGATCCTGGGCAAGTCACAACCCCAATTGCCTCACCAAAAAAAAAAAAAAAAAAAGAGTGGGGATGCCGGTGTCATTGTCTAGCAGGGAGAAGGAAGGAGCAAAAGGGTATTGGGTAGGAGGTTTGAAGAAGGGCTCCCTGAGGTGCTTCCTCCACTGAGTCCTTCTTTCATGGCTCAAGGGGCCTCAAACAAGTTTGTTATATTTTTCAAGGAATTTTTCATTATTTTGATGTAACAAAATCTTTAAGGGGCCCTTTTGCTCCATTGAATCAAGTGCTTTTTATAATTAACAAACAATAGACACAGTGGAATCTTATATTATCGACATCTTTCAGTCAAATGTGTGATGGCAAAGATGTGGCCTATTGTGAAATACGATTTGTGGAAGTCTACCAGTCCCATATTAATAACTCTAGCGTCACTATCCCAGATGAATTTATAGAGCAAATAAAATGGCAGTAAAGACAACAAAGACAGGAAATGAAGCTGGATTAGATCAAGTATACAGAAGGGAGATTCATTGGTTAAAGAGATGAAACAACAGAACATTTGGGGATTACTTCACAAAATTTATGGAGGAAGGGAAGATGAAAGGCTTAGAAAAAAATCATACTCATGTTCAGTCATTTTGGTAGTGTAGGACTCTTCATGAGCTCATTTGGGATTTTGTTGGCAAAGATTCTAGAATGGCTGACCATTTCCTTCTCCAGCTCATTTTACAGATGAGGAACTGAGATAAACAGGGTTAAATGACTCACCTAGAGTCACACAGCTAGTAAGTGTCTGAGGCCAGATCTGAACTCAAGTCTTCCTGACTCTAGGGTTGGCACTCCATCCACTGCACCATCTAGCAGCTCTTTCATACTCTTTATTAATACTTAAAAAAATAGAAGTCTAATTCCTCTTCCCTGTGATAGCCCTTCAAGTACTTGAATATAACTCTTACGTCTCCCTCACAGTCTTCTCTTCTTCAGGATAAGTGTCTACAATTCTTTTGACTTATTTTTTTTTATGACATGGACTCCAAGCTTTCACCACTCTGTTTGCCCTCCTATGGATGCTCACTTGTCAGTGTTCTTCCTAAACTGTGGTACTCAGAACTGAACACAAGATGCTAAATGTGGTCTGGCCAGGGCAAAATACAGAGGGAATATCCTTTTCTCATTCCTAGAAACTAGGCCTTTCTTGATGCAAGCTGGAGACCACATTAGCTTTTTTTTGACTACCACATGACATGATTGAATTATTTTTAGTTTTGAGTCCTCTAAAACCCCCCAGACTTTTTTTGCATAAAGTCCTGTCCAACAATGCTTCTCTAATGATTCTATGTGAAATTGATTTTTTGAACCTAAGTATTAGGCTTTACATTTATCCCCACTGAATTTATTCTTATTAGGCTTGGTCTAATGCTCATCTTTTATATTACTGACTCTTGTTATTCAGTATGTTAGCTATTCTTCCCAGCTTTGTGTCATCTACAAATTTGACAAGAATTTCTCCATGCCTTTATCCAAGTTATTGATTTAAAAAATATTAAACAGCACAAGGCCATGCACAGATCCCTGGGATATGCCGTTGTTGACCTCCTGTCAGATTTTTTTTTTTGATGAGGCAATTGGGGTTAAGTGACTTGCCCAGGGTCACACAGCTAGTAAGTGTCAAGTATCTGAGGTCAGATTTGAACTCAGGTCTTCCTGAATCCAGAGCCGGTGCTCTATCCACTATGCCACCTAGCTGCCCCTGACCTCCTGGCAGATTGACAATGCACCATTAATGATTATTTTTTGAGTCCAACCATCAAATCAGTTGAATTGATCTTATTGTTTTATCATTAGCTCACAGCTCTCCATTTTCCCCCACATCAGATACTTTAACAAATCATTTGCTAAAATGTAGGTAAACTATATTTGCAACAATCCCTTGATTGACCATTTTAGTAACCCTGTCAAAAAAGGAAATTAATTTAATAATACTTGACCTGTTCTACAAAAACAAAAACATATAGTAGTCCTCCAGATTCCTCTACAAACATGCACTTGAACTCATTAGTTGGATCCCTGGTAGAGGGGAGAAAGGTTAGAGGTACCTTAAGTCATAAGGATAACCTTGTGGGTTTCTATTCTTTTTTGTTTTTTTGCGGGGCAATGAGGGTTAAGTGATTTGCCCAGGGTCACACAGCTAGTAAGTATTAAGTGTCTAAGGCTGGATTTGAACTCAGGTCCTTCTGAATCCAGGGCTGGTGCTTTATCTACTGTGCCACCTAGCTGCCCCCAGGTTTCTATTCCTAATGCCATAATTCATAAGCCCCTCCAAGGTGTGCATCCCATTAATAATCAGACAGCAAAAGCAATTAGCTCTTAGAAAAGGCATTTACTAAAATGGCATAGTAAAAACAGTATTTCTAAAATATCATAAACCTGGAGCACACTTTCCTACAAATACAGAGTGTCCATGGGAACAATTGGCTTAAGCTTAGAATTTAATGGTAGCGAATCACACCTGTAGGATACACATGTGGCAAAGCTAATTCACAGCAACTGGTAATGTAGAGCCTGGAAGTCCTTTATCTCTTCCTATAGTTCACATATAACTCCCCTTGGGTGTAGCATCTCTGCTGAATTTTCTGAGTCTCCTCCTCTTCAAAGCTTCCTCCTTTTCTTGTCTGTCTGTGTCTGTGTCTGTTTAGAGCATATCTTTCATCATCATCATTTCAAACCCCATTCCTACCTCACCCCGTAAAATTGTACCTTCCTTTGTAGCAAAGGAAAACTATTAAGCAAAAAACATCTGATACAATGACTTCATCTGACAACATATACAATATTTTGTCCTGATTGTCCTCTGTGTCTCTACTATGAGAGGGAAGGTGTGTTTCTTTATCTGTTCTCTAGGGCCTTCACAGAGTTTGACTTCTTTGTAGTAATCTTTTCTCATTGACATTGTAGTCATTTGTATTGTTTTCTTGGTTCTTCTAATTTTGCTTTATATCACTTTAGACTTATCTTCTCATGTTTCTTTCAACTTCTTGTCTGTTTTTACTGCATTATATTCACAGACCATTTAAAAATACCATTACCTGATTGACAGGCTTCATTTCTAGTCCTTTGCTACCACAGAGAGCACCTCTGTGAATATTGTGATATATATTTCGCCTTTACTTCTGACTGACTTTCTTGGGGTATATGCCCAGCAGTAGGATTTCTGGGTCAAAGGAGTATGAATGTTGAGTCAGATTTTTTATATAACTCCAAATTGATATAAAGAAATGTTGCAGTACTTCATGACTTCACCAACAGTACATTAGTCTTACCATCACATTGACTTCCCATCCTGTGCCATCTTTGTCAGGCACATAAAGTTCCAATCCCCATGGTGTGAAGTGGAACATCTAAGCTGTTTTATTTTTTATTTCCTTTACTATTATTGATTTGGAGTATGCTTTCATGAAGTTATTTATAGTTTGCAGTTCTTTTGAATACTGTTTGCTCATATCCTTTTTAGGCCATGGTTCAGAAATTCATATTTCATCCTTATACACAACCTTCTTAGCCATATATTTATTTCCTTTTATGGGGGGCAGGGCAATGGGGGTTAAGTGACTTGCCCAGGGTCACACAGCTAGTAAGTGTCAAGTGTCTGAGGCTGGATTTGAACTCAGGTCCTCCTGAATCCAAGGCCAGTGCTTTATCTACTGCACCATCTAACTGTCCCCCAGATATTTATTTCCTAAATCAATTTTTCTCCTTTATCCCTTGCCTTCATTGGGCAGCAATGATGAAACTATCACCATAGTCTAGTCTCCAGTTTCTTGCCCAAGACTTTGTAATATTTCATAATGCTTTCTAGGTTCCCTTTGGCAATATCATTTGCACCCACATGAATTGTTAGGAGTGGGTAGTAGTCATTTATTTTGACAAGTTTTATTAGGTCCTCTGTTGTATCTTGGATGCATGCCCTGTGAAGACAAGAAACCTTTCTATCGCTGTTACCGGCCCAAAATATAGATACCTCAGTACCCTTGAGCACAGAGAGCCACCAAGTGACATTACCCTTCTCTTCTTCCTCTGACCCTTGAAGTTCATTGAATGATCCATCACCTAATGGCTTCAGTTACTCTACTACTTCCTTAGAAGACAAGTGACTACTTCTTCTTTAGAGTCTCAAGTTCCCTCTTCTTTAGGAAAAGCCTCAAATGTGGGATTTTTTAGCTTGTCTTTTTCATTCTTCTCTGTCTGAAATTCTTCCCTTCTCTATAATCCTAACAAAAGTAAATTTCTCTCTATCACTTCAGATTTTTTTTTAATTATTAAAGGAAGCTACCCTTTCTCTAATAACTTGGAGTGTGGAAAAGTTAAGGAAAACCTTTTCTGGAAGGAATCCTAGTCTAGATTTGGTATATAAATATCAGTCACTTGACTCTCACAGAAATGAAAACATCTCACACTCAATACAAAATTCATCCTCTCCATACTGTTGAGATTCTCTACTGATTTTTAAAGTGCTTCTAGATATTAACAACACCTTTTCACCACCCAGGTCAAGACTTTTAAAACATTTAATTGCCTCTTAACAACTTGGCAACCACCCTCGATTTCTTTTCCTTTACTCTTTTTTGTTTGTTTTGTGGGACAATGAGGGTTAAGTGACTTGCCCAGGGTCATACAGCTAAGTAAGTGTCAAGTGTCTGAGGCTGGATTTGAACTCAGGTTCTCCTGAATCCAAGGCTTTATCCACTGTGCTTTATCCACTGCACCACCTAGCTCCTCCCTGGAGTTGTTATTTATTTCACCAGTTGGCTTTATTTATCAATTTACTTTACTAATTTATTTGCCTCTTCTTGTTTGCCTTGTCTTGCCAACTGCCTTCTCACTTTCTTTTTCCTTGAATCCTTATTTTCAGATGCATACTCCTTCATTCACTTTTTTTCCTGCAATCTTCTCTTACAGAAGCCAGAAATAGAACCTGGATCTTGAGATTGTCCCCCTTCACTGTGTTTTTTTTTTGTGTGTGTGTGAGGCAATTGGGGTTAAGTGACTTGCCCAGGGTCATACAGCTAGTAAGTGTTAAGTGTCTGAGGCTGGATTTGGACCTCCTCCTGACTCCAGGGCTGATGCTCTATCCACTGTACCACCTAGCCGCCCCCCCCCTACCCCCCTTGCATTTTTGCTCAAATTTCTCCAAACATGTCTCCTAATTCAATCTCTGAATTTCTTCACAAATCCTCAAATCAGGTCTCACAATTTCCTTCTTATTATTCAGTTCAAGTCCATCTTGCTTCTCACAGAAAACAGAAAATAAACTAATTTAGGATTATGCTTGGTGCGCTTTGAGATAATCTCCAATTTTGTGTTATGGTTACAAATCATCATATAGTATTTTTTAAAAAATCTCAATATCATTAGTGATACTACTCTCACAGATATATACTCCCATAATCAATGAACAGAGACTCATTAGGTACTTTGTGCCAGGCACTATGTTATATGCTAAGGAGTCAAAGATAAAAATGAAACAGTTCTTATTGTCAAGGAGTTTACATTCTTTTGGGGGAGTCAACATGTGTGTATATACAAACATATATGTACATACTTAATATATGTGACACGTATATGTAGGTATATGTATATATGCAAATATGTAAATATATACATAATACACAAATACATACATAATATGTATTATATACAATATGTATATATGTATTATATATACATAATACATAAATGTAAATATGTTAGTATATTCTCCTTCCTCTTGGAGGTAATCAGGGACTGAACTAAAGGGGTAGTGGTATGATTAGTGAGAAGGGATTGATTTTCAGAATGTAGTAGAAGTATAAAATACAAGATTTGGCAACTTGTTGAATATAAGATAATTTCCAGGTTGCAAATCTGGACAACTGGAAAGATGGTGATAACTCTCAACAAAAATAGGGAATTTCATATGCCCAGAGGGCTATAATACTGTGCATACCCTTCGATCCAGCAATACTACTACTAGGCCTATATCCCAAAGACATCCAAAAAAAGGGAAAAGGACCTACATGTACAAAAATATTTATAGCAGTTCTTTTTGTGGTGGCAAAGAATTGGAAATTGAGGGGATGCCCATCAATTGGGGAATGGCTGAACAAGTTGTGGTATATGAATGTAATGGAATACTATTGTACTGTAAAAACCTGGAAAGACTTACATGAACTGATGCTGAGAGAAGTGAACAGAACCAAGAGAACATTGTACACAGTAACAGCAATATCGTGCAATGATCAACTCTGATAGACTTAGCTCTTCTCAGCAATATAATGATCCAAGGTAATTTCAAAAGACTCATGATGGAAAATGCTGTCCACATCCAGAGAACGAACTATGGAGTCTGAATGCCAATCAAAGCATATTATTTTCACTTTTGTTTGTTTTTTTCCCCTTTTTCATGGTTTCCCCCTTTTGTTTTGATTTTTCTTTCACATGTTTAATTTGGAAAAATGTTTAACATGATTGTAATGTATAATCTAAAAAAAAGGGAATGGGGAAGTTCAGAAAAGGGGTGGGTTTGGGGACAAAGATAATGAGTTCATTCTGTTTTGATTATGTTGAGGCTGAGATATCTATGTGACATCCAGCCTCTAATGTCCAATAGACAGTTGATAATGCAAGACTGGAGTTCAGGAAAGGTGTTGGATCTATAGATCTGGCAGTTATCTGCATAGAGGTGATAATTAAATTCATGGGAACTGATGAAGTCATAAGAGATTGTAGAGAAAGAATAAAGAGGACAGGACAGGACAGAACCTTGAGGATAGATGAACAATTCGAGGCCATGATAAGAATAATGAGCCAGGAAAAAAAAATGCTGAGAAGCAGTGGCCAGAGAAGTAGGTGAAGAACTGAGAGAGACAGAGAGAGATTAAGAATCAGAAAAAAAGAGAAGAGAGAATCCATAAGGAGAGAGTGGTTCATAGCCTCAACTAGTACTGAAGGGTCAAGAAGGATAAAGAGCAAAAAAAAAAAGAGTTGGCATTTAAGAGATCATCGGTAATTTGAAGTGAGCAGGTTCAATTGGGTGATGAGGTTGAAAGCTAGATTGCAAAGGATTGAGAAGTGAGTAAGAGGAGAGGAAATAGAGACAAGTAGAGACAGCCCCCCCTCCCCCCTTTAAGGAATTTGATTGTGAAGAGGAGGCAGGAATAATGAGGAAATAGCTCAAGGGCATGATATAGTCCAGGGAAAATTTTTTAAGAATGGGGGAGACGAATATATTGATTTTTTTATCCTACTAAGTGCCAAATTGGGTATTTCTATTCAGAGATGTATGGCGAATCTGGTGATCTAGGAGTTTAGTGTGAATTACCAGCCCATGTGACCTATATTTAAGTCCCTGCATATTTGAAATCATTGTGATCTTCCAGGACAGGGCAAAAATGATCTGGGAAATGGAAAGGAGCAGGGCCACTAACACAAGGTGTGGCTGAAAGTCTGGGACTTCCTCCAGAGAGTGTTCAGTCAACAGAAATAAATGGTTCATTATTATACCAGTTCTGCCTTCTCCTACTCCCTCTCTTCTTTCTTTTCCTTCTCTTTCACTTTCTCCTTCCCCTTCTCTCCTTCTTTCTCTTCTCTTTCCCCTTCTCCTCTTCTCCTTTCCCTTTTTCCCCCTTCTTTTCTTTCTCCTTCCCCTTTCTCCCCTTTCTCTTCTCTACCTTCTCCTTCCCCTTTTCTTCCCCTTCTCTTCTTTTCTCCTTCCCTTTCTCCCCTTCTCCTCCTTCTCTCCCCTCTCCTTCCTTCTCTCTTCCCATTCTTTTCCTTTCCCTTTTTCTCTTTTTCTTCTTTTCCTTCTCTTCCTTCCCCTTTTTCTTCCTCTTCCCTTTCCCTTTTGTTCCTTCTCTTCCTCCTCCTCTTCCTCCTACTTATGCTGCTGGTACTGCTACTATTACTTTCCCTGATATTTACATAGTACTACTATTACTGCTACCACCACCACCACCACTACTACCCGTGACATTTATACAGTGCTTTAATGTTTTCCAAACACTTTATAAACATTTCATTTGATCCACACAACAACTCTTTGAGGTAAGTACTATGTTTATTTCTTCCACTTTGCAGGGGTTAGGGGTGTAGCACCCCCGAGATCTGTAAAATCCACATAAAATTTTTGACCTTCCATTCATACCAGAGAAGTTTGAATTATTATGGTATTACATGATAAAATATGTTGATGTTACACAATACTATACATATATTTTATGTATTTCTAAACTTTTTCTTTGTTGTCTGTGGCTTCTACAAAACTCCCTCAAGAATTCCCATTTAATTTCTTATGTTGACCTGTGATATATCAAAACCATGATGGGGAAAGTCACAACGTAGAAGGGATAATGGTATTATTATCACTACTTAGAAACCAAGTCTCCGAGAGTTTTCAAGAATTTTCTATACTTACACAACTAGGGGCAGGATTTTAATCCAAGCCTTTCTTGTCATCAGGTCCTGCATTAGACAGGTGGCGGGGAGCTGAACTGCAGAATTTTAGTCTATGAGATGGGATAGTGTTGGGGGCAGAGTGAGAGTTTACAACATTCATTGGATCATGCTTAGTTCCTAAGAGGACACCCTATTGTTAAGAGAGTCAGAAAAATTGGAATATAATCAATCCCATGAGGTACAAGAATGCAATTAGTGCTGCCCCTGGCCTCCCAAGCTGTGGCTATTATCTCTTTGTAGTGCTTTCAGAAACCTGGACAAAGAGATGGTGCTGAATCCAGTACAAGACGTGTCCTAATGGCCCAAGGTGGGATCCTGCTACTTGGGCCTGCCACATTCAGAAGAAAGTGCTATGGATTCAAACTACTTATTACCCTCTAATTTACATAAAGAGGTGGCTGGCTGCATGGTGGCCAACACCCTGGACTTGAAGTTGGGAAAACCTGAGCTCAAATCCCATTTCAGAGCCCATTTGTAAAATAGAGATAATAATAGTACCTGCCTTACAGGGTTGTTATGAGGATCAAATGAGATAAGGTTTGTAAAGTGTTTTGCAAACGTTAAACTTCTGTAGAAATCTGAGCTAGTATCATTTTTACCTGGTCAAAGGTGAATAAAAGATATTTCATGAACTGAAGTAATCAGAGAGGCTTCCTGCTTTTCTTAGGTAGATCATTACCCTAATCCCTTCTGGGAACTGGAAAAGAGGCTGCTGTGGTGGATCAATCTAGGGCCCCTTGCCCAGTTGGGTCACACCCTAATTACTTCAGGGAGGAGTCCTTCCTGGGTTGATTTCTCTTCCTGGGAGAGAGGGGAGCAGGACCTTGTTTTGAAACTGAGAGTTAAAGAAAAACTGATAAGTATTTTTTTCCATCTTAATCCAAAAGTTTCAGACCAGGATAATTTTTAAATGCTTTCTTGTTTTTTTTTTTTTTTTTTTTTTTTTTTAGTGAGGCAATTGGGGTTAAGTGACTTGCCTAGGGTCACACAGCTAGTAAGTATTAAGTGTCTGAGGCCAGATTTGAACTCAGGTACTCCTGACTCCAGGGCCGGTGCTCTATCCACTGCGCCATCTAGCTGCCCCTAAATGCTTTCTTAATATTTCTAAAAGAGGGAACAGAGGACTTCATCTACTTTCACATACACTCAAGACAACTCTTGAAGCAGGTATACCCATACAACTGAAGGATTGGTCTGAGATGAGTTCCTGTATTTCTGATTTGGTTGAAAACTGGTGTTGTTGTTATAGTTTCTATATTGGGCAAATTGTTGGTCATTTTTCAGTTGTGTCTGACACTACTTGACCACATTTGGGGTTTTCTTGGCAAAGAGATTGGAGTAGTTTGCCATTTCCTTCTACATCTCTCTCTCTCTCTCTTTTTTTGTGAGGCAATTGGGGTTAAGTGACTTGCCCAGGGTCACACAGCTAGTAAGTGTCAAGTGTCTGAGGTCGGATTTGAACTCAGGTACTCCTGAATCCAGGGCCAGTGCTTTAACCACTGTGCCATCTAGCTGCCCCTACATCTCATTTTAAAGACGAGGAAACTGAGACAAACAGGGTTAAGTGATATGTGCCCAAGGTCACACAGCTAGTAAGTATCTGAAGCTGAATTTGAACACAGGTCTTCCTGACTCTAGGCTTGGCACTCTATACACTGTGCCACCTAGCTGCAAATTGGACAAATAGAAGATCAAAGAAGGAATAAAACTGTTGCTTATAGTAGGTGGGAGAATGATAGTGGATGACAGAGAGAAGGAAGAACTACTTAAATCTTATTTTGATCTTCTTTTTTTGCCAAGGAGATAATTTTTGAATGGAAGGGACCAAAGCGACTACTATGAAGTAAAAAACTTGAGATAAATAAGGAGAAAATAAGAGGACACCTGGGTGAGTTGTCAGGACCAGCCAAACTGTATCCTAAGGTCCTGAAAGAACCATCAGGTGAGATAGTTGCACTACTGTGGAGAGTAGGCAAGTCCTGGATCTGAGAAGGACAAATATCCTGAATTTTGAAGTAGGAAACTCTAAGTCACTGGGCTTGACTTAAATACATTATTATTATTAATTTTTTTTTTTTGTGGGGCAATGGGGGTTAAGTGACTTGCCCAGGGTCACACAGCTAGTAAGTGTCAAGTGTCTGAGGCTGAATTTGAACTCAGGTACTCCTGAATCCAGGGCCAGTGCTCTATCCACAGCGCCACCTAGCTGCCCCGACTTAAATACATTATTAAGGGAATGATTAGTGAATATGCAGAAGAGGGAGCAGTGACAACCTAGAATGAGTATGGCTTCATCGAGAACAGGTCATGCCAGAATAACCTCATTGCCTTTTTCCTCCAGTGTTAATGGACTGGTTGATCAGGGTAATACTGTGAATGTAGTTTATTTAGATGTTAATAAGGCATTTGACAAAGTATTTTATGTTATCCTTGTGGACAAGATGGATAAATATGAGTCAGATGTTAGGAAGATTCAGAATTGGTTGAATGACTGGACCAAAAGAGAAATCAGTAATGGATCAAGGTAACCTGGAAGGAGATCTAGTCAAGTACCCATGGGATCTATTCCTCATACTGTATAGTTTTTGTTTTTGTTTTTTTTTTAATTTTTGCAGGGCAATAAGGGTTAAGTGACTTGCCCAGGGTCACACAGCTAGTTAAGTGTCAAGTGTCTGAGGCTGGATTTGAACTCAGGTACTCCTGAATCCAAGGCCAGTGCTTTATCCACTGTACCACCTAGCTGCCCCTCCCCCATACTGTATAGTTTGACATTTTGTTCCTAACTTTTTAAAAGTTATAGATGTCACATGTCAAGTTTTCAGATAATGCAAAGCTAGAAAAAATAGCTAAAATGTTGCATGACAGAGTCAGTGTCCAGAAAGATCTCAATAGACTAGAATGATGAGCTGAACCAAATAAGATGGAATTAATGAAAGATAAATATTGTCTTACTTTTGGGTAAAAAAAAAATCAATTTCACAAGTCATGTTTAGCTCATCTGAAATAAGATCTAGGGTTTTGGTGGACTGCAAACTCAATATCAATCAAGAGGATGATATGGCAGTCCAAAAGCTAACACAGTCTTCATTGAAGCAGGCATAGTATTCAAAATGAGAAAGGTGAGAGTCCTGTTGTATTGTACCCTGGTCAGATAATATCTGGAATATTGTGTTCAGCACCAGGTGCTTCACTTTAGGAAGGACGCTGACAAATTGGAATTTGTCCAAAAGATCATGAGGGGACTGGAGACAATACGGTACAAAAATTAGCTAAAGAAACTGGTGATGTTTTAACTTGCTTTTCTTGAACCCAGAAAGCAGCATTAGAAATAATTGTTCGGAGTTGCAGAGAGCCAGATTTCAGTTTGATATAAGGAAAATTTTCTAGCAATTAGAGTTGTTCAAAGGGAAATAGTGGAGTTCCCATTACTGGATGTCTATCCATTAGAGGCTTAATGACCACTTGCCTAAAGTGTTTTATAGAAAATCCTGTTCAGGTAAGCATTAGACCCAGTGACCTCAGAGATCAACTTTGAAATTCTGTGATTCTAAAATTTCAGTAAGCGTTACCATAAAAATATACATCTCAAAATATTGAGTGCCACAGAATACGAATATGATGGCCAAAGGTCAAAACGGTTCAAGAAAATTCATGCATACTTTCTTGTAAAAGTATCTCAATAGCTATGACCTTAATATGGTACACCAGATACTTTATGGACACTAAAGACACAAGCCTTTCTATTTTTTGCTTGGAAAATATAGTCACTATATCTATAGGCAATGGGGAGCTATTGACTGTTTTTTAATCAGATTGTAATACAATCAAATCTGTTATTTTTAGGAAGATTGATTTTACAGAGGCATGCAGGATTGTTTAGGGAGGGAGGTCTTGTGAATAGGAGGAAGGGAAATAAAGGGATTTATAATGGTTTAGAGAAAAGACAAGGGTCTGAACTGAAGTTGTGGTAGTGGGAACTAAAAGGATGAAATAGTGATGATAACTTATAAATCTAGGAATGCAAAGGACAGTGGAGAGGTAGAATCTGCCTTTTAAAAAAAAAATCTCGGGGCAGCTAGATGGCACAGTGGTTAAAGCACTGGCCCTGGATTCAGGAGTACCTGAGTTCAAATCCGGCCTCAGACACTTAACACTTACTAGCTGTGTGACCCTGGGCAAGTCACTTAACCCCCATTGCCCCCCCCCCCCCACAAAAATCTCCTCTGGCAACAAGGTGGTACACTGAGTAAGAGCACTGTACTTGATTTGAACTCAGGAAGGCTAGGGTTCAAATCCTCCCTCAGACACCTACAAGCCGTGGGGTTCTTGGGCAAGTCACCTCACTTCTGTATGCCTCAGTTTCCTCATTTGTAGAATGAGGATAAAATAGCACCCACTTTATAGGGTTGTTGTGAAGATCATGTAAGAAAACATTTGTACAAGTTTTGCAAGCCTTAAAGCATTATCACCTATCATAGTGTTATGCTCTGAGGTTGATTGATGTGTTAAGTTTTGGACATTTATTCGCTTGAGCAACTTTTCTATCTCTTTCAGTAAATGGTTTGGTACAACTGTAATTGACATCACATTAGTCAAATAGTGTGTGTTGTTCCTGTAATTATCCTGGTACCTTCCTCAAGGACAGGTACCTTGTCTGTTGCTGTTGCTTTGATATCTCCCCATAATACTGTGCTTAGCACTGCACACATAATAAGCATTCGGAACACTGCTTCTGATTTTATGTAAGTGAAAAGATTGATGCAAGGCTCCTATTCCTTTCCACTTCATGCATATGTAAGGGTGTATCCCTTTTAGATTTTAGCAAATATTAGGGGCAAGGAATGTGAGAAGGTGTTCTTAGCAATTTCTTTAGCATCTTTTCCTGAACTACTCATGGGCATAGGCCAACCAAAAAACACACACAGTAGAACTCTTAGAAACTGGGGGACCTTGAGCTGCAGAACTATTTAGTGAGTAATTGGACAAATGGCCATTGCCCTAGTTATAACTTATTCTGTAGAGATGAAGATTTGGCAGTTTTTTTTTTATTTCTTAAAATTATGAACTTAAATAAAACAAGTATTTCCATACATAGTAGGATAGGAAAAAAAAAGTGATTGCTCACGAAATTGCAAATCTATTGGGACAACTTGCTATTCCTTTTAAATATATAATAAAGTTATCATGTAACCCCCCTACCCCCCACCCCACCCTAGAGGTGGCTACTATTAGAC
The DNA here is from genome assembly GCF_019393635.1 of Dromiciops gliroides. NCBI lineage: Eukaryota > Metazoa > Chordata > Mammalia > Microbiotheria > Microbiotheriidae > Dromiciops > Dromiciops gliroides. Next base: position 484,197,077 of record NC_057861.1, read on the forward strand.
ACAAACATGTGTATATATGTAAAACCATTCTATACATATTTCTATTTATCAATTCTTTCTGTGGATGCAGATAGCATCTTCCTTCATATGTCCTTTGTAATTAATTTGGATATTTATAATAGTCAAAATGACTTAGTTGTTCTTAAAACAATTTTGCTGGGGCGGCTAGGTGGCACAGTGGATAGAGCACCAGCCCTTGAGTCAGGAGGACCTGAGTTCAAAACTGACCTCAGACACTTGACACTTACTAGCTGTGTGACACTGGGCAAGTCACTTAACCCTCATTGCTCCACCAAAAAATAAACCAATTTTTAAAAAAATGGTTGGATTAGTTTGATATTCCACCAATAGTGAATTAGTGTCCCAATTTTTCCACATGTGCTCCAACATTTGTCATTTTCCCCTGTATCATTTTGGCCAATCTGATAGGTATAAAATGATATCTCAAGGTTCTTTTCACCTGCATTCTCTAATCAATAATGATTTAGAGCATTTTTTTTTTTAGTAAGGCAATTGGGATTAAGTGACTTGCCCAGGGTCACACAGCTAGTAAGTGTTAAGTGTCTGAGGCCGGATTTGAACTCAGGTACTCCTGACTCCAGGGCCCCATCCACTGTGCCACCTAGCTGCCCCCCTAGAGCATTTTTATATAACTATAAATTGTTTTGATTTCTTCACTCCCTATATCCTTTAACCATTTATCAGTTGGGGAATGACTCATTCTTATAGATTTGACAAAGTTCTTTATATATTTGAGATAGGAGAACTTTATCTAAGAAACTGTCTATAATTTTTTTCCCAGTGTTTTGCTTTCCTTCTGATCTTGGCTACATTGGTTTTATTTGTACACAATCTTTTTAATTTAATGTAATTGAAATTATCCATTTTATATTTCACACTATTCTCTATCTCTTATTTATTCATAAATTGTTCACCTATCCATAAGTCTGATAGGTATTATGTTTCATGTTCTTCAGTTTATTTTGTGTAGTATCTCCATTTATATTTAAATCATGTATCTATTTTGACCTCATTTCATTATTTGGTAAAAAATTAGCTGGAAAGCAGTCTGGCAGAAATTGGGTATATACCAATATCTTATACCAACATAATATAGCCAACATTTACCAACCTAAGGTCAAAATGAATATATGAATATGAAGAGATATATTCAAAGATTTGGCAAATGTAATGGATAACATAGGGTAAGTTCTCTCACTTGGGCTAAGACCTGAACCAAGAAGAGTTATTGAAAGAAGAGGTCATGCTTCTGTTCTTCCATCTCCCACCCAGGAGGTGAAAAAGCTTCAGAGGCCCTGTGTGAGAAGAGAGGAAAAAGGAATCTTTTAGCCAATCTGAGGCTATCCGTCTCAGTCCTTTCTGAAACAGCACAACAGTATTCCAGCTGAGGGTTGTGGCTAAATCAGAAGCCTGCAGTGGTGGGAATACAGCTGCCCATGAAGAAGGAAATCTAGGGAGTCCAGCAGAGAGATGATCAGAGACATTATGCTCTGTGAAAAGCAAGCCCAACCATGCAGGGAGTCCATAATAGATGCCATGACTTCCAATGAATTTTGTGAGCATGCTCTGAGGAGAGTACTTGGGTTCTCAAGTGGGAAAGAGTATCTATCAGAGAAAACATCAAGCCCTGCAATTCCTTGGACCACATTTGTTCAATGATACTACCATTGTACTTTGTGCCTACTCTCCCCCACCCAGTGTGTGTATCTGTGGGAGAGTGAGCTTTAGGGTTTTTTTGGGGGGGGGGTTCATGCTATTCCATTTGAGTAAATGCCTTTCATAAGGGCTCCTTTGATAAGAGTCTACTGGTTGATTGCTCATGGGAAGCACAATGGTTGGGGGCACTAGGAGTATCTACCCATAGAATTATCCCTAGAGCCTGAGGTAGGGGACCCAACCCTCAAGTTCCAGTGCAAATTTGGGGGAGTAGCTTAGAGGGCTTGTTACATATACAGAAAGACTTTCCCTTGGTTTGTAACAGCAGCTGTTATTTATAAAGTAGATTGTTGTTTATTAACCTGCTTTTCAGATCTCAGTCTACCCATATCCATGCTTCATTATGTCCTCAGAACATTTCTTTTACCCACTTTTCTAGCCCTGCCAGCTTCTTTTTGGCTCATCATTCCCTGGCTGCTTGCTTGTCCAGTTGTCATTCATCTTCCAGACATGTCTAGCCTAGCTTGGTTATGATATAACAAAGATTGCTTCAATGCTGGTGGGCTGGCCATATTCTGGATCCTTTGTTGTGCTTCCTGTGGGATGAAGCATTCATTACTCCAGTGAATGAACATGTTCCTGGCCCATTCAAGGAGCATACAGCTGTACCTTGTTTTATAGTCTGAGATGAATTTTTATAAAAGGGGCCATATTTTAAGTGTTCCAGGGAAACTCATTCATTAAAAGAACTTTGAAGTGGATTAATTCTTTATAAGGTGAAGAGTCTTCTTCAAGGAGAATGTTCATCCCCCAACTGTTTTATGTTATTGTGGTTTTGTATAATAAGTTTAAAGGAAGGCACAAATTTCTCCAACAACCTTGCTTAGAGCTACCCCATCACTCAGTCAATAAGCATTTATTAAGTGCCTACTATGTACCAGGAACAATGCTAAGCCCTGGGGAGACAAAAAGAGACACAAGGCAGTCCCTGCCCTCAAGGAGCTCACAATCTGATGATTGTCATCACCACTTATAATTCAATTCAACAAATATTTATTAAGTGCCTACTGCAGGCAAGCCAGTTTCCCAAAGGAAACTGCAAAGTGTTTTTAATCATTCTTAGCCTCTCCCCCAAATAAAAACCCATCAGTATTTGTTTGGTGATGTATGTATGTGAGTCATGGAAGGTTATAATCTCTGAAGAAGTGGCAATGAATAATAATAGTAGCTAGTATTTATATAAAACTTTAAGGTTTACATTTGTTGTTCATTTGCTTTTTCAGTTGTGTCCAACTCTTTGTGACCCCTTTTGTTTTGTTTTCTTTCTTTTTTTTTTTTTGGCAGGGCAATAAGGGTTAAGTGACTTGTCCAGGGTCACACAGCTAGTGTCAAGTGTCTGAGGCTGGATTTGAACTCAGGTCCTCCTGAATCTAGGGCTGGAGCTCTATCCACTGTGCCACCTAGCTGCCCCCTTGGGGTTTTCTTTGTAAAGATACTGTAGTGGTTTGCCATTTTCTTCTCTATCTCACTTTACACATGAGGAAACTGAGGCAAACAGGGCTAAGTGACTTGCCCAGGGTCACATAGCTAGTAAGTTTCTGAGGCCAGATTTGAATTCAGAAAGATAAGTCTTCTTGACTCCAGGCTCAGCACTCTATGCACTGTGGCACCTAGCTGCCTTAAATGATGAAGATCACCCAAATGGCAATGGAGATGCATGCTGACTGAGCACCCAAACATATCACAAATAAAGAATTACACAGGAGAAGCAATGTGAAAAGAATATCATCAAATAAGCATATAACCCAAACCCAAAAAGTATGGGTCATTAACTTAGGGAAAAATGAAAGATAATTCCACCCCAAGAAGCAGTGTGGTACAACAAAAAACTCTGGATCTTGAGTCAGAATCCTGAGTTCTCATTCTACCTCTGACACTACCTGTGTGATTTTGGGCAAGTCATTTCATTTCTTTGGGCTCAGTTTCTTCAGATGAAAAATTAAGGGGTTGGCCACTGAGATGCCTGCCAATACTAGATCTGTGATCCTATCAACTGATGGACAGTCCTTAACTTCCACTGGTATCCTCATCACATCAAGAGAACACAAAGGAAGTCCCCACATCTTTGAGATCACAATTCTGTTGAAGCATTGGAATATGTGCAAGACACCATGCCAGGTACTAAGAATATAAATAACGAAAACCAAATAGTTCTTGTCTTCAAGGAAGCTTACATTCAACTCTTATCAAAGAGCCTTACCTTATTTCTGAAAAATAAGTATAAATGTGGTTTTGTTTGCACATGCAACTGAGTTTTCTAACAATGTGTTCAATGTATAGAATCTCTTTGGGGCAGCAAGATGGTGCAGTGGAGAGAGGGCCAGGCTTGGAGTCAGGAAAACCTGAGTTCAAATCTAGCCTCAGACTCTTCCTGTGTGACCCTGCGCAAGTCACTTAGCTCTGTTTGCCTCAATTTCCTCATCTATCAAATGAGCTGGAGAAGGAAATGGCAAAACACCATAGTATCCCTGCCAAGAAAATCCCAAATGGGGTCACAAAGAGTAGGACATGACTGAACAACACCACTGAATCTTAATCACTGTGCTAGTCTGTCCAGGATAATGTCCATCTTAGGGTTTTAACTCTGATTTACAGGGCTGTGAAGGTTGTGAGTACACTGTTGTTCCTGTGCTTACTGACTGTTAGAAGCAGTAGAAAACACACAGTCTGAAGCTGATTTTATGATGCTGGCCCTGAGGTTAATCATGCAAATTAATTCAGGAGAAAACAGCCTTTGGTGAGATGTGTAGTGGTGAGTGTTGGCAGGGCCCGGTAAGAATGGTCTTGAGTCATGCTTCCTAACTTCTGCCAGCAATTCGTAATGACGTGACAGTGCAATGAGCTAAGCTGCCGTTTGTGGCATCAGGAAGCACCAACACAATGTACCTGCACAAGAGATGTGCCAAGGGCCAAGTCACTTTGAAACTAAATACACCTCCTAAGTCCTTTATTGGCTGATGATAGCCAGGGAGATATAAATATGTTGGGCCTAGTGTGGGAGTGTTCAGTCAAATTCAGGTAGGACCATGCAGTTTAACCAACATGAATAAGCCTTGCAAATATGTGCTTAATAACCATGTCATTCCGTGTCAATTTTTAATCCTAGATAATTAGCAGATAAATAATTGGTTGAAGAAAGGAAAGTGATGACAGATGTCTTTGCACTTTGCTGAAACTAATGATCTATGGTGTATTAAGACCCACCCTCTTTGGAAGTGTTGATGGCTTCTAATCTAGAGGCCTCCTGCAGGAACCTTCCTATTCTAAAGAGCAACAATCCAGAAGGAGATGCCAGGGGAATTCCAGGACGTGGATATGACAGGGCAGGGACAACAGCACCAGCACTGATTTCCTTAGCTGCCTGAAGACAAGCTTCCAGAATAAGAGACAAAGAAGCAGACGGTATCCCATCATTGCCTTTCTACCCATTATTGCCACACTGGGCATGTGACATTCATTCATTCAAATTACATGTATTAATTACCTTATGGTTCAGGGCACTGGCCAGGCACTATGCCAGGCTTGTCCATTCAACTATCTCTTTGGCTGTGTCTGTCTAACTGTTCTGGGTGTTTCAGATGTTATTCTTCCATCAAACATCTGAATTTCTTAATTGAAAAAGAAAGAGTTGGATTTGGAATCAGAAAACCTGAGTTTTTCAAGTGGTAACTTTGCTCTTTTGTTATATTATTTTTTGTTGTTGTTTTGTGGGGCAATGGGGGTTAAATGACTTGCCCAGGGTCACACAGCTAGTGTCAAGTGTCTGAGGCTAGATTTGAACTCAGGTCCTCCTGAATCCAGGGCCAGTGCTTTATCCACTGTGCAACCTAGCTGCCCCTGTTATATTAATTTTAACTTCTCTGGGCCTCGTTTTCCTCATCTATAAAATGAGGAAGATTATTTGCACTCCCTACCTCGCAGTATTGTCATAAGAACAAAATAACATCCATAAATCATCATGTGGCAACTGCAAAGTGATTACATAAACATGAGTTATTATTATAGGCCATGATAATACAGTATAATATAGCACCAAGATAAGCTAGATAACTACAAAATTGAAAAATAAGAGGAGAAATAGCCTTTCCATTGGCTAAAATAACTCAAACCATCCCAGGGCTAAAAAAGATTTCAATGAAGAAAATTGTATCAATTTAAAAACTTTTTGTACAGTTTAAGCTCATTTAGAGTCCTATTCTCATGGCTGATAGTGGTGTGGCAGGGACCCTGACTTCTCATAGACAGTTCTTAAATTCCTGTCAAGCTAGAAAAAATTCCGGTGTCCAAGGATCAGTCTATTTGAATTCCTACAGTTCAGCACTAAAGACTTGGTCACCAAGTAATGAATTATTTGGTCCAAAGGAAGTTATGAAATTATCCTCTAAGACATGGACGGGTTGTAGTTTGCATAGTGGAAGAGTATGAAATCAAAGCGCTTTTTTCGAAATTAATATAGTTGTAAATTCTAGGATAATGCTAGGGTATAGCCACTGTGAAAGAAAATCTTTGATAGAAATTTTTGTTTGTTTGGGGTTTTTTTTTGCAGGGCAATGAGGGTTAAGTGACTTGCCCAGAGTCACACAGCTAGTAAGTGTCAAGCGTCTGAGGCTAGATTTGAACTCAGGTCCTCCTGAATCCAAGACCAGTGTTTTATCCACTGTGCCACCTAGCTGCCCTGATAGAAATTTAAAAGATCTGGTGGCAGATATCTGGTGTTCAAGAAAGCCTCCCCAAGGATGCATTTCCTCCAGTCATAATACCTATGTTATCAAGCAAATGGAACTTCAGATAAGGACCTCTCTACTGGTATCAAAAATGTCATCAGAGGGGCAGCTAGTGGAGTAGTGGATAAAGCATCCACCCTGGATTCAGGAGGACCTGAGTTCAAATTCGACCTCAGACACTTGATACTTACTAGCTCTGTGACCCCGGGCAAGTCACTTAACCCCAATTGCCTCACCAAAAAAAAACAAACCACCACAAACAAACAAAACAAACATACAAAAACATTTCTTTACACTTAACTAGCTGTGTGACCCTGGGCAAGTCACTTAACCTCAATTGCCTCAATTAAAAAAAAAAAAAGAATGTCTTTAGAATTCTCTAGTCCTCCGAACATAGGTCTAGTTGTGCCTTTTTTCTGTTTATTCCCAACTTCTTAGCTTCTTGACCTTCTCTGTGAGAACAAATCATGAACACAGAAATTGTCTTTGTTCTTATATAAGTATCTTGGCAGAATAAAAATAATATCCTAAACAAGGGAAGTCAAAGGCCTACTATGCTCTGCCTTAGACCACATTTGGAATACTGGGCACAGTTGTTTTTTTTTAATGAGGCAATTGGGGTTAAGTGACTTGCCCAGGGTCACACAGCTAGTAAGTGTGTGTTAAGTGTCTGAGGCTGGATTTGAACTCAGGTCCTCCTGACTCCAGGGCCAGTGCTCTATCCACTGCGCCACCTAGCTGCCCCTGGGCACATTTGTAAGACACCACATTTTAAGAAGGAGATTGACAAGTTGGGGCACATCCAGAAGGCACTGGAGGCCTTGTATGGCTACCTCATTTAAGAAGCAGTCAAAGAAAGGGAGCATGTTTATCCTAGAAAAGAGAAGATCTAAACCTCTTTGAGTAGCTTTAGGGTAGCTCTCTTCAAGCATCTAAGGAATTGTCACATAGAAGAGGTACTGGACGTGTTCTGCTTGTCCTCAGAGGGCAGAGCAAGAAGAAACGGGGAAAAGATGTTTAAAGGGCAATTTCAACTCAGCACAAATCAAAACTTCCTCACAGAACTGATGAAAAGTGGGATGGGCTACTTTCCTGAAGTAGTGAATGAAAGGTGTATAAACCCAGGTTGATGACTACTCCTCAGGGATGGTTTGTACCGGGGTTGCTTAGGGATGCTCAGATGACTTCTGACACCCCTTCCAACTCTGAGATTCCATAAAACAGGATGATCCTGGAATTTTGTTTGATAGTGCTTTGTTTTGATCTCATAAAAGCAGTTCTGTAGGCTAATTAAGCCAGCAGCTCTAGTAAATTCGAATCTTTCTCTTGGGTATAAATGCTTTGATTGAATAGTCTCCTTTATTTTATTCTGTGTACTGTTTCTCTGCTTTCATTCCATCAAAGTAAAGGAAAATAATGATATTTATCCCATATGTTTCATGACGTGATTTGTGGTGACTTCCAAAAGAAGCACATCAAGGGATCATGATTCTTGGGTCTGGTGCCCAGGAAAAAAATTGGAAGTCAATGTGGATGATTTCTGAAGCCTGTCAGTTCAAATGTATTGCTTGTGGTCAGAAAGGCCGACAAAATGTCAAGCATCAGCAAGAAAGACCTTGAGAATTCAGCAGGAAGCATTATCCTATTTTTATATAAAACAATGATACTTCTCCCTCTGCACACAGAAATACAGTGTGCCATCAGCTTTCTACTCCTCAGGAAGGAGATAACGAAACTAGCTAGAGAAGACCCAGATAACTAGAGTGAACAGAAGAATGTGATGATTTCTCTGTAAGGACAGACAGAAAGCCTTAGACCTCTTGATTTGGTAAAGAAAAAGGCCAAGAAGGGACATGATTTAAAAAAATTTAAATCATGAACAGTATGGATAACATGGAAACCGACTTACTAAATCCCAAATACTAGGTCAGGGTGTGTGTGGGGGTACCTTTTAAAACATGAAAGTTTTGTCTTAATAAAAAGAATTAATTTAAAAAATTAATTAATAAATACATGTTATTGTCATAAACATTATAAATAATCATAAATAATTATTATTTTAAAAAATTACTTCTCTTGCCCTGATGCAAAGCCAGCATCTTGGGGCAAATTCTGTTTTCAGAGAGAGGAACAAAAGCCCCTATACTTCCCAAGGCTGCTGTACGTTTTCATTTACACAGAACTCGAGTGTCTTGCTAGGTCCAGGCCCTGGAGGCTGGGGAGGTGGAGGTTAGACATGGGGTGTGGTGGGTTTCATCTTGCCTGGATATAGTCATGTACATATTGGGAAATGTGGGACCCTGTAAAGGGGCGTGGTGCTAACAGGATCTTTGGGAGGTTATGTCACAGGTGAGGGGAGTGCATTTCCCTTCTTTGGTAGTTCTCCACACTTTAAGGAAGTCAACAAGTCCCATTCCACCATCCTGGGGAGCAGTTGTGCCTCTTGGATGTCAGTGCCCTGACCTGAGAGTAAGAAGCAAGCAAAATCTCACTGGCTTTGTGCTTGTTAATGGCTCCATTCTTTGGGAACTTCTTGTCCCAAAGACTGGTACACATAGGAAATTGAAATGGATTCAAACTAAGCTATGTCTAACCTTTCAGGTCAATATCAGTTTAATAATTTTGGGGGCATAATTCTAAATTGCTTACCAGAATGAATGGACCACTTCTTAATTTCACCAACAGTGCTTAAGTGTGCCTATTTTCCCCAAGACCCTCCAAACATTTATAATTTCCCTCTTTTGTCAATCTGAGAAGTATAAAATAGAATCTCAGAGTTGCTTTAATTTGCATTTCTCTAATTATTAGTGATTTGCACATTTTTTCAATAGTGTTGTTGATGCCTTGGATTTCTTCTTTTGAAAATGTCCTATTCATGTGCTTTGACCTTTATCTGTACAGGAATATCTTTTATTCTTATAAATTTAAGTCAATTTCTTATATATCTTGGATATGATATCCTTATCACAGACGCTTGCTGCCAAGATTTCCCCTCATCCAATCTGTTTCCTTGTAATTTCAATTTCCTTGATTTTATTTGTGTAAAAAACTTTCAAATTTTATATAATTTTAAAAAATGTCCATTTTGTCTTCTGAGATCCTCTCTGTTGCTTTTTTAGTTGAATTCTTTACCTTTCCATAGATGTGATAGGTAATTGCTGCCTTGATTTTCTAATTTGCTTATGGTGCTACATATGTCTAAATCATGGGATTTGGGAGATAACCAAAAAAAATCAGACCAGAAGCAGAACAACTGCCTCATACAACTGTGGGTGGGGAGTGAATTTTAACTAAACAAGGGAATGAGGCCATTAAAAGTGATAAAATAAATAATTGTTATTATATGGAATTGAAAGGCATTTGCTAGTACAAAAATTAATGTCAATGGGATAACGGATAGTTGATTGAGAAAAAATATTTGTATCAAACATCTATTGAAATGGATTCAAACTACGCTGTGTCTAATATTTTAGGTTAATATCAGTTTAACGACTTTTGGGGCATAATTCCAAATCACCAGAATGGCTGGGCCATTCTAATAAGATTCTGATATGTAAGTTAATATAGAAAACTAAGAGAATGTATAAGATCAAAAGCCATTCCCTAGTAGATAAGTTCCCAGAAGATATTAACAAATAGTTCTCAAAAGAAGAATAGGAAACTATTAACTAAAATGTGAAAAAAAGAAGCTCCAGATAAGTCATAAGAAAAGTGCAAACCAAAACAACTTTAAGGTTTCACCTTATAATGAGAGAATTGCCAAAAATGAGAAAAGATAATAACAATCAATGCTGGAGAAGCTGTGGCAAGACAGGCACATGAAAGTTTTGTTGGTGAAGTTATGAATTGGTTTGACCATGTTGGAAAGTAATTTGTAATTCTGTAAAAGGTGACTAAAATGTCCATACCCTTTAACCAAGAGATTGCACTGGTAAGGATATATTCTAATGAGGATAATGCCAAAAAAGAAAGGCTCTTTATACACCAGAATTTTCATAGCCACACTTTTTGCAGTAATAAAGAACTGGAAACAAAACAGATGCTCATCAGTAGGAGAATGGCTAAACAAATTGTGTTATGTGAATGTAATGGAATGTAACTTTGCTCTCAGTCATTTTTTTCAATCGTGTCTGACTTCATGACCCCATTGGGGGTTTTCTTGGCAAAGATACTTGGAGTGGTTTACCATTTACTTCTTCTTCTTCTTCTTTTTTTTTTTTTAAGTGAGGCAATTGGGGTTAAGTGACTTGCCCAGGGTCACACAGCTAGTAAGTGTTAAGTGTCTGAGGCCGGATTTGAACTCAGGTACTCCTGACTCCAGGGCCGGTGCTCTATCCACTGCGCCATCTAGCTGCCCCCATGCCATTTACTTCTTCAGCTCATTTGACAGATGAGGAAACTCAGGCAAACAGGGCTAAGTGACTTGCCCAAGGTCACACAGCTAGTAATTGTCAGAGGTCATATTTGAACTTGGGAAGATCAGTCTTCCTGAGTCCAGGCCTAGGACTCTATCCATTGTACCACCAAGCTGCCCTACTGTGCTGTAAGAAATTATTAATATGATGAATCCCAAGAATTGTGGGAAGGTTTAGTTGCAGTGAAATAAGCAGAATCAGGAAAATAATGAATACAATGGCTACTTTGTAACAATATAAGTGGAAGGACAAAACCAATAAAACAATTGAAACTGGAAGCTGCAAATTAAAATGACCAAGTTTTATTCTAAAAAGGAAATATGGGGGGCAGCTAGGTGGTGTAGCGGATAGAGCACCTGCCTTGGATTCAGGAGGACCTGAATTAAAATTCGGCCTCAGACACTTAACACTTACTAGCTGTGTGACCCTGGGGAAGTCACTTAACCCCAATTGCCTCACCAAAAAAAAGGAAATATGAGAAGATACTTCCTTCCCAATACTTTACAGAGGTGGGAGACTATTGGTGTGTTGTTGTGTTCGTTAATTTTTCTGGGCTTCCTCCCCTCCCCCCCTTTTTTTGATTCTTTTATTATAAGGGATGGCTCTCTGGGAGGGACATGGGAAGTGATATAGCAGAAAAATAGGTGATTTTTTAAAAAAGATATAAATTAGAAATTATTTAGAAATTAAACACCCAGAAGTGAATACAATATGCCAGATGTAGTCTGACCTTGTCAGAGTATAAACTATTTTCCTACTTCCTGTTTCTAGTTGTTTCCTTGTTTGATACAACCTACACACAGGCTGCTAAGATAATCTTCCTTCAAGCACAGGTCTGAGCAGGTCACTCCTCTGCTTACATGGGCTGAGTGGTTACCTCTTTGCTCTGGGATAAATATGCAAACCCCTCAGCTTGTCATTTTAAAAGTCCTTCACAATCTGGCTCTGTTCTCCCTTTCCTTCACTCCCCTTTGTGCTCTTTATATTTCAGTTAAACTAGTCTATCTATTCTGGAAACTGAACTTTACATCTGCTGCCTTTTTACTCTTGCACACAAGCTGTTTTACATCCCTGGAATGTAATGGAAGGAGTCTTCCTCCTTCCTCAATTCCTAGGATCCCCATCTTCCTTTAAGGCTCATCACCTTCAAAATGCCACTGCTGATGAAGGTAATCCTCTTAAAGACTTATATGAACTGATGCAAAGTGAAGTGAGCAGAACCAAGAGAACATTGTACACAATAACAACAACATTGTGTGATGATCAATTATGATTGACTTAGCTTTTCTCAGCACTACAATGACCAAGACAATTCCAAAAGACTCATGATGGAAAATGCTATCCACATCCAAAGAAGGAACTTCAGATGGAGTCTGAATGCAGATTAAAGCATACTGTTTTCACTTTCTTTGTTGTGTTTTTTTGTGTGTGTGTGTTTTCCTTTTGTTCAGTTTCTTCTTTTAGAACATGATTAATGTGGACATTTTTTACATGATTGCACATATATAACCTATATCAAATTGCTTGCCATCTTAGGAAGGGGGACAGGAGGGAGACAGGGAGAAAATTTGGAAGTGAAAATTGTATAAAAAATAAATGTTGGGGCAGCTAGGTGGCACAGTGGATAGAGCACCAGCCCTGGAGTCAGGAGTACCTGAGTTCAAATCTGACCTCAGACACTTAACATGTACTAGCTGTGTGACCCTGGGCAAGTCACTTAACCCCAATTGCCTCACCAAAAAAAACCCCCTCAAAACCCCAAAACAAAAATGAATGTTAAAAATGTCTTTACATGTAATTAAAAAACATAAAATACTATTTAAAAGAAAGTGACCCTTTTCCTCCTCAAATTATCTTTTGGAACTCATGGTTCAAAGTCCATTTGCACAAAATTATTCTCATTGGCAGAGATTAATTGCTTGGTGCCTCGTGCCTGAAGGAGGGGTGGAGTTGGGGAGGACTTGAAAGAAGACAGATCTTGGTCTTCTGGTGTCCAGTTTCAAGAGAGGAGACATGTGGTTCCAGACTCTTTTCAGGTCCCTGAGGGAAGAGAAAAACTGAAAAGAAGCTGACATGTAGAGAAACTGGTGTCGCATTCATGTCCCTATCCTGAACTTATTATCCTTAGAGGCTTCAGGGAATTTCCCCTTTATGTGAAATCTGGGACCTCTTAGTTGATCCCAGATTATCTTGCTCTCAGTGAGAAAATCCATTCAGTTTGTACTTTCTGAGATTCTCATCTGTATATATTCTCTGATTTTTGTTTGCTATCAGCTTGGATAAATGGGCTTATTTGCTTTTCATTATGTGTGGTCTTTGTGAAACTGGCATTTGGTGGGAAGGGAGCCAATCCTTGAATGTATAGCTTGGGGCATTCCTTCCCCATTAAGGGATAGCAATCAGGAGCCCAGAGTGAATCTAAAAGTTATTCCTGCAGATTGACAATATTTAGCATGGAAGATAGATATTATTTTAGACTGATACCCTTTATCTTAGGAAAGCAGAATGGCCAGACTTTGGTGCCAATTCCCTACTTCTCCTCTTGGTGGAAATAAAAGTCTCCTTTGGAGAAGGGTGGGTGAAGGAGACTAGAGATATCTATCTATTCATGCCTCTTGGCAAGCTATATCTACATAGACCCATATGGACATACACAGACAACACAGCAAACACCCACACATTCCTTACACTTTCTGATAAAATTGGCGATGAAGGGTTATAGTCTAGCCTAGCTACCCTGACACTCCCCTGCCCCTTCAAAGTGAAAAAGGACATCTTATGAAGCAGTGCTCAATAAGACCAATGGGAAATATTAGTAAACTCCTCTGTCCAGTCTAGGTATGCACAAGAAAATGGCCACAGAGCTATTTACACTCTGGATGAGGCATACCAGTGTGGGGTAGGATGTTCAAATTCAGTGTAATTTAGCAAATAGTGCCTGAAGCCAGGCAGAGCATCAGTATTTGGTCTTCAAGGAGAAGGAAATGAATCAGAAGGCCCCTAGCATCCACCAGATATTTTGCAGCCATTATGATCCCTGATGCTCAGTTGGGGTCTCTAGTGGCTTTGGTAGGGGGCAAAGCCAAGTCACAGTTGGTAATGTGTAAGGAGGAGTTGAAGATAGGACCTGGTTCCAGTTCTCGGTATAGACAGATTCCTTTTTGTACCAGGGAAGGATTGTGGAAGAGAGCAGGGAGAGGGACGAGGAATCAGAGGATACAAGACTAGGGTCCAGTCACCATATGCAAGAGTGATGATATGGGGAAGAATCTGGCCCTGGCATGAAGTCTCAGTATAAGAACAGAATGAAGACATGAGTAAACAGAAGAAAACTCTGAATACAATGAAAAATATGATAGATTAAGAGAAGTTCAAGAAATAAAGAAAAATAGAGTAACTATGATAGTACAAGTAGAACTTCAAAAAAGTGAAAGGTGGGGATGCTAGGTGGTGCAGTGGATAGGGCACCGGCCCTGGAGTCAGGAGTACCTGGGTTCAAATCCGGCCTCAGACACTTAACACTTACTAGCTGTGTGACCCTGGGCAAGTCACTTAACCCCAATTGCCTCACTTAAAAAAAAAAAAAAGTGAAAGGTTTGAGCATAAGCATTTCAAGAATGGAAATAAAGAGGTTTAAAAAATAAAATTATATGGGGGCAGCTATGTGGTGCAGTGGATAGAGCACCGGCCCTAGAGTCAGGAGGACCTGAGTTCAAATCCGGCCTTAGACACTTAACACTTACTAGCTGTGTGACCCTGGGCAAGTCACTTAACCCCAATTGCCTCACTTAAAAAAAATTATAACTCTCGAGGAAAAATTTGGAAGGGAAATAAGTAGCTTAGAACAGAAAGTTAAAAAAAATTTACTAAAGTTTGCTTTTTTGAAAAATAGAATTAAAGGAATTCAGTGAATCAATGAGAAAGAAGTCAAGGTGAGATGAACAAAAATGAATGTAAGAAAATCATTGAATTAATAAATAAGAATAGCAGTTGGTTTTATGCAAAAAATAAAATAGACAAACCCTTGGTTAATATGATTTTTTTTAAAAAGAGAAGAAAACCAAATTACTAATATCAAAAATGAAAGGGTGACTATGCCACTAATGAAAATGAAATTGATGCAATGATTAGGAGTTATTTTGTCCAATTTTATGCTAATAGATTTGAAAATTTAAGTGAAATGGATGAATATTTACAAAAATGTAAACTGCCTAGATCAACAGAGGAGGAAATAGACTATCTAAATAAACCTATTTTAGAAAAAGACATTGACTATGTTATAAATGAGCTTCCTAAGAAAAAAGCATCAGGACCAGATGGATTTACAACTGAATTCTACCAAACATTTAAAATAAATTCCAGTATCAAATAAATTAGTTGAAACCATAGGCAAAGGAATCCTACCAAACTCTTTATGAAACAAATATAATACCGATACATAAACAAGGAAGAACAAAACCAGAAAGTTACAGACAAATTTCATTAATGAATATGGATGCAAAAATCCTAAATAAAATACTAGCTAGGAGGCTTCAACACAAAGACTATACATAGTGACCAAGTGGGCTTTGCTGGGGATACTCCATACCGTATTTAGTTGAAGCTAAGAGTAAGATTATGACTGATTTCAGTGAATGCTTTAGCCTGAGCTGTGAAGCAGCCTTCCTTCTTCCTTCCCTCTCTTCTTTCCTCCCGCCTTCTCTTCTCCCTTCCTCTCTCTCAGCTCTCTTTGTAGTAGCAAAAACTAGAAATTGAAGGGATGCCCATCAATTGGGGAATGGTGAAACAAGTTCTGGTATATGACTGATAGAATACTACCATGCTGTAAGAAAAGATGGGCTGGTTGATTTTATTTGTTTTTGTTTTTTTGTTTTTTTGCAGGGCAATGGGGGTTAAGTGACTTGCCCAGGGTCACACAGCTAGTAAGTGTCAGAGGCCAGATTTGAACTCAGGTCCTCCTGAATCCAGGGCCAGTGCTTTATCCACTGCGCCACCTAGCTGCCCCCCCCCTTTTTTTGTTGTTGTTGACTGGTTGATTTTAGAAAATCGTAGACTTGCACGAAATAATGAAGTGTGAAGTGAACAGAACCAAGAGAATGTTGTATACAGTAACAGTAATATTGTTTGAAGAACAACTGTGAATGACTAAATTATTCTAAGTTATTCAACTACAAAGGGTCTATGAAAGAAGATTTTATGTATCTCTAGAGAAAGAACTGATAAATAGAAGTATGCATAGTATGGTTTTACCTCTTTCTCTCTCTCTGTTAAATGGTGGCTTTTTTTTTTTTTAACTTTGGATTATCTAGACTTAAGAAGGTGATAGAGAAAAAGTTAATAATGCAGTTTAAGGGGCAGCTAGGTGGCGCAGTGGATACAGCACCAGCCCTGGAGTCAGGAGTACCTGAGTTCAAATCTGGCCTCAGACACTTAACACTTACTAGCTGTGTGACCCTGGGCAAGTCACTTAACCCCAATTGCCTCACTAAAAACAAACAAACAAAAAAACAAAAAAAAAATAATGCAGTTTAAACTTAAAAACATACAGGGAGGGGCAGCTAGGTGGCACAGTGGATAAAGCACTGGCCCTGGATTCAGGAGGACCTGAGTTCAAATCTGACCTCAAACACTTGACACTTACTAGCTGTGTGACCCTGGGCAAGTCACTTAAACTTCATTGCCCTGCAAAAAACCAAAACATATAGGGAGTATATTTTTCCCCTGAGAGCTGGTTATTAGGCATTTACCAGCACATTCCTGCCTGCATATATCTTGTTTCTACATAGTTTTATGTTTGTTGTCTCCCCCATTAGATTCTTGATGGCAAGGACTGTTTTTTGCCTTTCTTTGTATCCACAGCACTTAACATAGTGCTTGGCACATAGTAGGTACTTAACAAATACTTCTTGAGCTTTCCTTCACTAGGCCAGTCTGCCTAAGTTCCAGATAACTAGTAATCAGTTCTTAGGACTTTCACGCATAGTCTATCCAGCAAAGATTGAGGAGAAAAATCCTCATGATTTCCCATAAGCCAATAAAAATATTATCAGTCTGCAACTGGCCTCAGACCTGTTCTTGCCCAGGCCCATTTCACTTAAGACAGCCTTCCAGGTAGTTAAACTATTGAGCACTGAACAAATGTTATTACACAAGGATTTTACTGAGTGTATTCAGCACTTAGTAAGCATTAGGGAATCTATTTAGTCAGAGCTGTCCCAATTGCAATTTGAGACCAATGGTAAACACACAGTGTGCTCCAGCCTCCACCTCTTAAAATTTTATGATCTTCCTGCCCTAGTTAAAATGCCACCTTCTCAAAAGTTTTCCTTTAGCTAATAAAAGCTCTTTCTCCCTCTGTGATTATCTGAGTTTTCCTATTTTAGTGTCTTCTGTCTCGTCTGTACTTCCTTGTTTAACCACCAGAGGGAGCACCATGAGCCAGATTAAGAATTGGTATTATTGATGCAGTTACTACAGTAGAGTCATAATGGAAATTAAGTATGCTCGTTCGCCTTTGCTCCCCCCTCCCTTCCATGAGTTAGTTTTTGTTGTTGTTGTTAATAGAACTACCCTAAGTTTCTCACTGAAAGCAGTGACAGCTTCTCCCCCAAACCTCTCAGTACATTTCTTTCTGGCATTTCACAAAAGAGACTTGTTCTATACATCTAATTTGGTGCTTCTGCAAATAACAACAAAAGAAATTATGGGCTGTATTAACTGAATCATATTATCCAGAAGAAAAGTAATAGTCCCACTGAATTTGGTGAAGGTTAAACCACCACAAGAAAGGTCTGGAACATTCTATTCTATTTGGGGATGATATTTCAGGAATCTGTTCAGAAGAGGACAACTAAAAATGCTTAATGGGACTCAAAATTGAGTCATATAAGGATTTTTTAATAACTCTGATATCTAGTTACCATTGATAATTTTGATATTAGATATATTTAATAACGGGGAAGTTTAGCCTTGAAAAGAGACAACCTAAGAAAAACATGAGGATTGTTTTCAAATATTCAAGACTGTCATGATCAAATTAGATTTTTCCTAGATAACTCAAGAAGGTAGTTGTGGACTCAAAGTGGGGAATGTGTGGGAGGCAAATTTTGACTCTCCAATAAGTCGTGCTGTCTGAAAATGGATTTCCTCCTATTTAGGCGCTGAGATTCTTGTCACTGAAAGTATTCAAGCAGAAACTAGTTGGATATCTGGTGTGTGTGTGGGGGGTGGGGGCAGTGGGGAGTTCATCTGACAGGCAGGGTGTTAGACTTCATGATGTTTAAGATAGTGTTCTTAAGACAATAGAAAGAGCACTTGATTTGAACCCAGAGGACTGGAGTTCAAATCTCAGCTCTGTCATTTACTACCACTGTGAACTCAGAAAAGTCATTTAATCTCTCTAGGCCTTAATTTCTTCATCTGTAAAATGAAGGGAGTGGGAAGTTTTAACTATATGATTGCTAATGCCTTTTTTTTTTTTTTTGGTGAGGCAATTGGGGTTAAGTGACTTGCCCAGAGTCACACAGCTAATAAATGTTAAATGTCTGAGGACCTGAGTTCAAATCCAAATGACTTTTTCACCGGCCGGTGATTTATCCACTGGGCTACCTAGCTGCCCCATGATTGTTAATGTCCTTTCCAAGTCTACATATGACTTCAGAATCCTAAAGTCCCTTCCAACTCAATTCAACTATTCTATGATTTGCCACATCCCAGAGGGGACTTGGCCATAGTACATTGGAAAAAATGCTGGATTTGGAGTCAGAAGACCCAGATTTAAATCTTTTCATTCATTCATTCATTTATTTATTTATTCATTCATTCATTCATTTATTGAGGCAATTGGGGTTAAATGACTTGCCCAGGGTCACACAGCTAGTAAGTGTTAAGTGTCTGAGGCCGAATTTGAACTCAGGTCTTCCTGACTCCAGGGCCGGTGCTCTATCCACTGCACCACCTAGCTGTCCCCCAGATTCAAATCCTGAATTTGCTACTTATGAAAGTCCCTTAACCACTGTGGTCCTCAGTTTCCTCATCTGCAAATTGAGGGAATTGGACTAGATAACTTCTAAGGTCCTTTCCATCTCTCAGTCTGAGATCCTGTGACCCTTCATCATTCTAGGACCTTTTCTTAGCCCTTTAGAAACCTTGATAGAAACTTTTTGTTGCTGTTCAGTTGTTCTTTAGTCACATCTAACTCCTTGTGATCCCATTTGGGGTTTTCTTGGCAAAGATACTGGAGTGGTTTCCATTTCCTTCTCCAGCTCTCCAGACGAGGAAACTGAGGGAAGCAGGGCTAAGTGACTTGCCCAGGGTCACACAGCTAGTAAGTGTCTGAGGCAGGATTTAAACTCAGGTCTTCCTGACTCCAGGCCCACGTACTCTATCCACTATGGTATCTAGCTACCCTAGAGACTCTTAATAAACTCAATAAAAAGTGGAGTGGGGGAGAACTAAGATAAGTTGAAATATAAGGTTCCTCAAAGCTCTCCCTGAGTCTCTCTTTCCAAGGAACTGGCTTCCTGAGAATGTCTCTACAACAGAAGTCTGGTATTAAGTTGTATTCAAACTTTATTAAGGGAGCCATATTTGAAAGTGTGAGTGACCTCCATGTACTTCTATATCAGGTTGTCCTCATATGGCCCAGGTGGAACCCTTTGCCCTCTCTATTTCTACCTAAAGTATGAAATTTCCAAGATGAAGTTAAATCTCCAACCAGGTATGAAGTTGACAATGTATTTGTTGCCCCACTGATGACATACCAATACATTTGAATTTGGCTTTTAAAGGGGAACTACATACAAACCACATCAGTCTGGGGAACCAGACGAAGGTACAAAGGTCAGAGGATGGAGGGATTATATCAAGACAAGGACTGAGTTCTCTAGAAAGAGGTCTGAGCGTCTGCTAGGCCCCTGTAGGGAACCACCTAGTCTCCATAACAACAACTGTGAAGTAGCCATGATGGAGAAATGGAGGAATTACCAGACTAAGTGAAATATTTTTCTGGACCAAACCATGGTCCTGCTCCCCAAACTGGGTGCTGTCTGAGCCAGAACTAGAGAGCAATGAAGTAGAGTCACAACGAGGAAGAACAAACCTGTACCATCCTTTGCACTGGTACTGTGAGACATGTGAATTGTGCAGGTCTAGGAAAATGTGATCATTTTTTCTAGCAACCCCAAGTTTTTTCATGCTCGGAGCCATCAATCCTATAGTGACCCTGTAAGTCTGAAATGAAGTCTGTAAGTCTGGGAGATAGAAGCACTTCAGACAAAAGGGCTACTTGATTCTGTAACAACTCTAAATTCTTTCTAACTGTGAGGGGGACTGACTCTCTCCAGAGTAGTCTTATAGGTTTGAAGGACTAGCTATATTCTTGGGGAAGGTTGAGGTAATCAAAGAGGAACTTGCTACTCTAGGACTCCCAAGAGAAGGTGTAATATTCAGGGCAGTCCAGAAGATTACATAAGCATTTTTTTTTTTTTAGTGAGGCAATTGGGGTTAAGTGACCCGCCCAGGGTCACACAGCTAGTAAGTGTTAAGTGTCTGAGGCCGGACCTGAACTCAGGTCCTCCTGACTCCAGGGCCGGTACTCTATCCACTGCGCCACCTAGCTGCCCCATAAGCATTTTTTAAAAAGGAAGGCAGAAGGGTAGCTAGGTGGCGCAGTGGATAAAGCACCGGCCCTGGATTCAGGAGGACCTGATTTCAAATCCAGCCTCAGACACTTGACACTTACTAGCTGTGTGACCCTGGGCAAGTCACTTAACCCTCATTGCCTGGCAAAAAACAACAACAACAAAAAACCAAAACCAAACAAAAAAAACCCACAAACACCCCCCCCCCCCAAAGAAGGTAGAAGTGCACCAGAGAGGAAGGGGGGAGTTATCTTGCCTTTTTATTATGAGCTTGAGTCTGACTCCTTTATATTTTTTTCATCAAGTTAAAGGTTAGCCTATATTTTATGTCAAAAGTCTGAAAGCTTGAATGAGATCTGAAGACCCTGCTCTTTTTCTGTGAAGTCTTAGACATTAGCCAAATAGTAAGTGGAAGAGCTGAAATTCAAACCCTGGTTTTCCAGATCCAAATTCGGTGGAAATTTGGTAGCTCATTCATTTTCTCCCCAAATGAATTCCCTGAGCAGCATAATTCTACTCCATACCTTCATTTTACTGAAATCTACGCATGGATAAAACAAAAACAACAAAAAAAGCCTGGCTAGTTTGATAAGAGATCTTAACCACTTTATGTGAAGTGTTATTTTATGATGTTAAACATTCTGATTTATCTATTTGAAAGTTTCATGTTTTTACTAAGGTGGGAACATATTTGTACTAGATGGGGATAAAGGGAGATATGCATGTCTTCACTGATGCGGGGAAGGACTGCTATTTGATACTGAAGGCCAACAGAATTTGGTACAGATCTCTCACATCCTTGACTTTGCCAAGCCACCAAACTTCCCTGTGTCTCAGTTTTCTTATGTAAAAAGTGAGGAGGTTGAAACAGATGTTACTGATGTCCTTTTTGCTCAATGCACACATCTCATCAAACACACTGGGCTGACCAGACTCTGTTCTATATGGAGGTGAGAGGAGCTATATCCACCTGATACACACACACATGTGAGATATGTATATGCATATATTAAATGTGTATGTAGGTATATCTATGTACACATGTATATATACATATGAGGTGGATATATATTTTTACATATCCATTCGGCACTGTATCCTCAGTGCATATCCTGTCCATGCTACTGTTAAGTAAACTTCCTTTATTTGTTAAATATTAGATGTTCTATAGACACTCGCCTGAACCATTGGACCTACCTAAGTCAGGTGTGACTCACAGCTGTGTATTTTTCCTCAATTAGATTGTGAACCCCAAAAGTACAGGGATTAGCATTGTGTTTTATGCATGATAGGGCTCAAAAAGTATTTGTTATTACTGATGAAGACATAAAGAAGATGCAAAAAGAGATGTGAAGAGATACATTGAGAAGCATTAAAAAGGGGTGAACACTGCCCTCTTGTGGACATTTGTATGGGTACTGTGAGAACCCCTATAGGGAAAGAGCTGGGGACCCAGAATAAAAAGCTTGTAAGCAATGTTTCCTAAGTATTGCGTCGGACCATCAAACATAAATTCTCTCTTTTATAGAAAGATGTAACCTTTCACCGTCTTATATTTTGAATAATTTAAAATAATTTAAATAGCAGTCATCATTAAAACTTTTATAGAAATGTTATAGTAGCTGCCCTTGATGGGAAGTAGAAAAACCCAGTTCTTGGTTTTCTAAATAAGACTTATTATGGGAGCTAAAGTTAATCAGTGCTGTCTTCTCTGTCTCTTCTCCTGCATTTGTAAAATATATCTATAGAAATGCAGGTTTTTCTTCTTTCCCTAACTAAAGATATTGAGATTTAACAGGAAAAATGTTAATAATTCTCCAGGTACTTAAGACAGATATGTCTGGGTGCTTCTAACTGCATTTGAGAGTTTTCTAAGTCTAGACTTTCATTTAAAAAAAATCACTATGTTTTGGTTTTTTGTTTTGTTTTTTTGGTGAGGCAATGGGGGTTAAGTGACTTGCCCAGGGTCACACAGCTAGTAAGTGTCAAGGGTCTGAGGCTGGATTTGAACTCAGGTCCTCCTTAATACAGGGCCAGTGCTCTATGCACTGCACCACCTAGCTGCCCCAAAACAAGGATTTTTTTTTTGGTGGGGTAATGAGGGTTAAGTGACTTGCCCAGGGTCACACAGCTAGTAAGCATCAAGTGTCTGAGGCTGTATTTAAACTCAGGTCCTCCTGAATCCAAGGCCGGTGCTTTATCCACTGTTCCACCGAGCTGCCCCTCTATGTTTTGTTTTTAACATTATCTTCATTTTCAATTGTATTCCTTTGCAGGGGATCATCCCTTATAGCAAAGAATTTTTTTTTTAATTGAGGCAATTGGGGTTAAGTGACTTGCCCAGGGTCACACAGCTAGTAAGTGTTAAGTGTCTGAGGCCAGATTTGAACTCAGGTCCTCCTGAATCCAGGGGCTGGTGCTCTATCCACTGCGCCACCTAGCTGCCCCGCAAATAATTTTTAAAAGAAAGGGAATAAAGGAATTCAGAAAAATCAACCAGTACATCAGATGAGTCTGACAATACATGCAACATTTCACCACTATAGTCCTCTACCTTTGTAAAGAGGAGGCTGGGGAGGGTACTGTGGAGAGGGGGATGACTCTCAGGTTGTGAGCCCCTGACTGTGTTTACCACTTATTACTTGTGTCAGTATGGATAATACCTTTGTGGGACTTAGTTTCCTCGTCTTTAAAAGTGAGAGGGTTGGAATATATCAAAGCTTTTAAAACTCAATGTGGGGTCACAAGAAATTTGGCAACAGTAAAGGGTTATGTTTACCTATTTTATTAATCTATATACTCAGAGTCATGTAAAAATTTCTTGGGCAAAAAGGGGTCTCAGGTGGAAAAAGTTTAAGAAGTCCTGGTTTATAAGACCTCTGAATTCCTTTACATATCTATGATCCTACATTAAGTTTCTCCACAGCCATTATTTTTGTGGTCATTTTAGTCATATAGTATTCAATTTTCATTCTTTCTATTTTCATTGCTATAGTTATTGTATATATTTTTTCCTGGTTCTTCTTACTTTATTCTGCATCAGTTCATGTTAGTCTTCCCATGATCATTTCTTCTAGCGCTGTAATATTACATTTCACTTATATACCACAATTTGTTTAACCATTTCCCAATCAATGGGTATCTGTTTCCAGTTCTTCAATACCACAAAAAGTGTTAGTACAAAAAATTGGTATATATAGGATCTTATTTTATTTTATTTTGATATTTTTAGTTTTTAAAAATGTGCCTAACAGAGGTATATCTAGGTCAAAACATATGGACATTTTAGTCACTTTTTTGGGTCAAAATTTTATTTCCAAAGCCTAGATTTTTCTGGGTTTTAAAATTTGTTTTAATGTGCTTTTCACCTTTCCCCAAATCCTCAATTAAAGAGATTCTAATTTTAAGCAATTCTATTCATTTTTCTTTCAGAATAGAGTAGGACCACAAGTAACAATGATTGTAATATCTAACATTCCTATATTGCTTTTTGGTTACAAAACGCTTAAATTCATTAACTTATTTGATCAAAAGTTTATGAAGTGGGTAATACTTTTTGAAGATGAAGAAGTTTGAGCCTCAAGAAGGTTAAGTTCCAGAGGTCACACAGCTGGTTAAATGATGTGTAATCCAAGTACCAATTGGTGTGGGCCTCTCTCCCCATAGCTGGAGATCAGTACTTTGCCTGGGACAAAATGCAACTGATAATTAGCTTTCACTTAAGCAGCTGTTTATGTCTCTTCATCAATCTGATCAAACTAAAGGGAGAATTTTTTTTCTTTTTACCCCTGGTAAGGCTGCTTAGAAAAAACAAAAAACCCCCTCTTTGTATTGTATTATTAATTACCTTTACCATCGTGATTCATAGTCATTTTCACCACTTAGCCACTTTTTTGAGAAAAAAAATATAATTGAGGCATTTTGCTTTGGTCTACATTGACTCCAAATATCCTCTAAAGCAGGACAAAATCCAAATGTAAGATGAACTGGAATATGTCACAAATTGATTTCTGCCCCACCTTCCAGTCAATATAGCAAATATGTTGGTTAAATAAGATTTATCTGATGTTTATTTTGATATTTATTTACACAGGAAAAAATTATGCTGGCATCTCCCTCTGATGTAGAAAGGAATTTATTATTGAAGACCTATTTATCTCAGGTCCTATCCAAGGGAATTGTTTATTAAAGGACTAAAATAACTTCTGTATTTTTTCCTTTGAGGCCTTCTTGTAGGAGTGAACTGGACCCAGAAGATGGTAGTATTTAACCTAGCTTTGCTCATAGAGTTTATAGATACAGTGTGTAAAGGTTGGAGTGTGCCACCTGCTGGAAAGTTACTGTAGGAAAGTTCCATCATGAGGAGAAGGCGTCTGAGGGCAAGCCATGTGGCTTTCCTTGGTGTCAGGAAGTGACATTTGCTTGTGGGTACTGTCAATTAAGGCTACCAGCCAATTAGCTTGGAGATGTGTGTGCATTAGGATGGGATGTTCCCATTTTCACAGGAGGCTTGTGGGATGAAGAACGGATGGTTCACTCTCTTTCGCCAGGACTCTCAGGGAGAGCGGAGCAGGAGAATTTTAGCTCCCTGAGATAGGTAGCTGAATCTAGGCCTCTGTCTCTCTCTTCACCAAATTCTTATTCTCCTTAATAAATGCTTAAAAGTCTAACTCTAGCTAAAGCTTATAATTTGTTGGTGACCACTCACTAGATATTTTAGACAGACTAGCTAGAATTTTAGCCCCTTACAAGTGGATGGAGTAAATCAATCAATTCACCTTACCCCCTCTAAAGTCAATAATAAAGTATAATGTCCTGACTTATTTTTCCAGTTAAACACTTCTTGGTGGTTCACAAGGTGTGAAAAATGCCTGAATATCTCCTTCCATGAGATAGGAAATCTGTCAATTAATTGAAGCCCTCTGGCACTAATAGGAATTGCAGATTTTGAGTGAGCTTCAGGCCAGGAGAGAGCAATTCTGGCTGTAGTGATACTGGTGGTAGTGGGTGGCTAAGTAGGAAACCAAGGCCAACTCCTCTTTCCTTGATCAAAGGAGGACCTTGTGTGTGAGCTTTGAAGAATTTGAAGGATTTGGGGTTTCCCAAATTCCCAATCATCAGCCTGGCAGTGTCTTTGGAATAGCTGACAGCAGAGTCTTCATCAAGAGCCAAGGGCAGACTGGAGGCAGATTCAACTTAATTTGAAGAGCCCAACAGGAAAAAAAACAAGCATAGACAACATAGCCAACCTACCTCCCCAAACTAGATCTCTAAGGGGAATATCTTGAAGACTCCAGTAAAAGGACTCGTGATTTACCCCTTTGCCACACTCTAAACTTTTTTTTTATTTTATTTTTTGGTTTTTGTTGTTGTTGGGCAATGAGGGTTAAGTGACTTGCCCAGGGTCACACAGCTAGTAAGTGTCAAGTTTCTGAGGCCAGATTTGAACTCAAGTCCTCCTGAATCCAGGGCTGGTGCTTTATCCACTCTGCCCCCTAGCTGCCCCGCCACACTCTAAGCTTGAGCCAACTTCCCACGGATCTCTGTTTTTATTTGTGATCTCATGTGACTATTCTTCCTAAACCAGCAAAGTAAATAACCCTTTCTAAAAACTGAATCTGAATGACTAGTTGTTCATCAACCTGGAGTATGCTGGCAAATGTTTAACCACTGGCTTTATGGGGGAAATGTATTCAGGATACTCAGTAATTTAACTAATTTAATTTGCCTTATTAATGCTTTCTCCACCACTTTCTTAAGTGTGGGCCACCAACAAAACAATAAATTATGCCCTGATTTATTTGAGCTGATTCAAGCACAAGCTTGTAATGGGGTGGGGGTGGTATTGGGGCAATTTTGAGAGCTGGAGCATTAGAAAACTAACCCCCAACCCCTTAGCGTTACTTCTGAAGGGATCAAATTCATTAGTTCAAGTAGATGTGTGCTATATATACAATTAACAAATAATTTGATTTGCAAAATATTGTGCTAAGTCCTTGGAGTAGAAGGGAAGGGGTACAAGATAAGAAAAATATAAAACATACTTAGCCCATATGATATTCCATCCCTCACCACCATGACTTTGCCCAAGTGACTGCCCATTTCTACCTCACAGAATCCTGAGTTTTATTCAAGTTACAATTCCAGTGCTTTGAAAGAGATCTTTCTTGAGACCTTTCTTGATACCCCCAGTTACTAGCACTCTTTCCCTCTTGAAATTGTTGTGGTGGGGGAAGCTAGGTGGCACAGTGGATAAAGCACTGGCCCTGGATTCAGGAGGACCTGAGGTCAGATCTGGCCTCAGACACTTGACACTTACTAGCTGTGTGACCCTGGGCAAGTCACTTAACTCTCATTGCCCAACCCAAAAAAAGAAAAAAAGAAAGAAAAGAAATCATTGTGGTTGCTTTCTATTTTCCTGTGTGTGTGTGTGTGTGTGTGCGTGCGCGCACGCGCTTATATTACTTCTCTGTCCCCTTCCCTCTCAGTAGAGGGTAGGGACTACCTTGTATTCCCAGATAACCAGCAGAGTGTTTTGTACCTAGCAGGTAAGTAGTAGCTTAGACCTCAAAGGTATCTTGGGGTTTGTATTTTTTTCCTTCCCTACTTGTTTATTCTTTCCTTTTCCCTCAAAAAACTGGGGCAGTTAACTCTTTTGTCTCACATAGTTCCATTTATGATTTCTTAAAATAGAACCCTGGGAAACCAGGTTTTGATAAAGCCCATTGGGATTCAAATAGAGCTACTGGACTATGCCTTTAAACCCAAATCACTCGGACTCTCACTGATTGGCCAATAATAGGTCCCAGCCCAAGCCTCACTTGCTCATAGTTTAGGTTTTCATGTCCCAGAGTGAGTGTTAATAGCAATTGTTTCTGTTCTGGCCAGAAACCCTGAGGGTCTTCCCCTCCCAGAATGATTCTTTTGAATAGGCAAACTATGCCACTTTTTGCCTCAGTTCTTACCAAGCCTTTAATCACTGAATGGGTGTTGCCTCAGACAAACTAAGACCTGGGAAAGGCCTTAACTTAAAAAGGCCAAGGTCTCCTACTGCATATGGGTCATGACCAGTTGTCCCAACCTATGTCTTGCTACTGGATTCTGATGACTCTGGAGGGGAGAGTGAGGCTGATGGCTTTGCACAGCCCTCCCTCACTTAAATCCAATTCACTGCAAGTCATGACATTACCTTCCTGATGTCACTGGTCCTCTTTGAGAACAAAGGATGAACCACAACAACAAACAAGATATTGGTTGAATGTGAATACTGAGACTCTATTTTCATTTGTATGTAAAGCACTTTGCAAACCTTAAATGCTCTATAAATGTTAGCTTTTGATATTTGCATATTTTAATCTGCATGCTTTCATAGTTGTCTGTTTTCATTTTCATATTTTCATAGTAGTGGAAATCACATAGAACTAAGAGTCTAGAGACTTTGTCTAGCTGTGTGGCCTTTGGTCAGTCAATATTTATTAAGCACCTACTAGGTGCAAGACATTGAAGAAACAAAGAAAGACAACTCAGCCCTAACTCTCAGGCAGCCAGGAAAACTGTGTGAGGCTCTGTTTCCTGACCTATTAAGTAGGATTAGTAATAATTACCTCTATCTCGAAGGATGGTTATGGGGATCAAATGAGATGATGGATTTGAACCCACTTTGAAAGCTGCAAAAGTCTCTACAAATGGGGGTTATTAATTTTATTCTTGTTCGCACATGGCTTTTACATGTCCTGATGTTGACAATGGTTAATTCTCTGTGTGGCCTCTGTCTAGGGTCCTTCTAAGAATTCTGTGTGGTAACTGTCAAAATGAATACTTCATCCACTATACACTTCTCTTGCTAAAAAGACCGCTCTCCTCCAATGCAGAAGCCATAAGCCCTTTCTGCTATGCATTGGATGTTTTAGGGAAGTTGTTTCTATTGCAGTTGATTATTTAGGTGGAAAAACAGCCTATGCTTTTGTTTTCCCTTCTATCACTGCAATGACAGGCCTGGACGAGCCCTCACTGGGGGGGGGGGGAGGGGATAAAAGGCAATCTCTTCTCCCTTTCAGAAGGAAAGACATTCCCCCTCTGCAGCCTGAGCTATTGTGCTAGCTGAATTCCAGCTTGTCAGCTTTCTGGGCAAAGTTCGCTGAGACTATTAGGCAGAGTTTGTTTTGTTAAGTTCTTATTGCAATTAATTTGGAAATTAGACAGTTAAGCAGGCACTCCCTGGTGTATTTTGTAAACTACAGGGCAGCTTCTTCACCCTTGACTCAGAGGAATCTTCCACATGTACCTCAGTCAGGAGAACTTCCAAGAGGAGTGACAAAGAGATGTGGGCTCAGGACATGGGCCATTTAGTGATTTTTCTTCTTTGAGATAGTAACAATACACTTAATAGCTGTGTGACCCTGGGCAAGTCATTTAACCCCCATTGCCCAGCAAAAAAAAAAAAAAAGATACTAACAATAGCAACAGCAACAACAACGAATAGGATCTGGTATACTTCTTTCTTTCTTACTTTCTTTTTTTTTTGCAGGGCAAGGACGGTTAAGTGACTTGCCCAGGGTCACACAGCCAGTAAGTGTCAAGTGTCTGAGACTGGATTTGAACTCAGGTTCTCCTGAATCCAGGGCTGGTGCTTTATCCACTGCACCACCTAGCTGCCCCCTGGTATACTTCTAATACACCCATCAGTCAAGTCAGTGAATGAGCGCTTATTATGTGCTAGGCACTAGAATACAAAGAGAGGAAAAAGACACAGTCAAGGTCTTCCAGTAGCTTGCATTATAATGGATGAGACAACATGGAACTAACTGCACATACAATATATGGACAGAATAAATTGGAGGTAAATCTCATAGGACAGCTAGGTGGCACAGTGGATAGAGCAATGGGCTTGGCATCAGGAAGACTCATCTTCCTGAGTTCAAATCTGTCCTCAGACACTTATGAGCTGTGTGACTCTGGGCAAGTCACTTAACCCTCTTTGCCTCAGTTTCTACATCTGTAAAATGAGCTGCAGCAGGAAATGGCAAACCACTCCCGTCTCTCTGTCAAGAAAACCCCCAAATGAGGTCACAGAGAGTTGGACACGACTGAAACAACTGAACAACAACAACAAATTTCAGAGTGAAGGCACTAGCGATGACTGGAAGGTGAGTGTGATGGGTGGCCTAGAAAGACCTTTTGCAGAAGGTGGAATTATCTTTAAACTTCATGCATGCAACCTTTCAGGATAAGTCAGTGAAGTGTGAATGATCGCATTCCACAGAGGCACAGAGGAAACGAACTCCCCAGAGCTACACAGTTCAAATAAAAATATTGGTCTTCTAATAGTTTATCCAAATAGGCTCTGCCTCTATGACTGAAGAATCAAGAAATCCACAAATTCCTTTTGTTTTTCTGCTAAGCAGTTATAATGCAAAATCAGAAGACCTGGGTTTCAAATCCAGACCCACTATTTATTTTACCTCTCTGGGTCTAAATTTGCTCTCAGCAAAATAGTTGTGTTAGACTAATAATAGTAAGAGCTGGCAGTTATATAGCACTTTGAAGTTTGTAATGTGTTTTACAAATATTATTATTATTAATTTTAGTGAGGCAATTGGGGTGAAGTGACTTGCCCGGGGTCATGCAGCTAGTAAGTGTTAAGTGTCTGAGGTCGGATTTGAACTCAGGTACTCCTCACTCCAGGGCCAGTGTTCTATCCACTGTGCCACCTACCTGCCCCTTTACAAATATTATTTTACTTTATCTTGACTGAACAACCTCGAGGGTGTGGGTGCTATTATTATTCCCAATTTACAGATGAGGAAACTGAGGCAGACAGCAGTTAAGTGATTTGCCCAGTGTCACATAGCTAGTAATCTTTAAGTTCCCTCTCACTTCTAAATTAATGATCCCATGACTTTCAGCTGCTGTGGTTTCCCATGGAAAATAGAATAAATGAGTCTTCCCTAAAGTGAGCTATAAACATCTACCATACAGTTTTACTCAGGTCCCCCAGAGAAGATTTTGCTCCACCAGACACAGTTTTGAAATTAAAATAGATATCTTAAGGTAGTTGTGAAGAACCCCCATTTCTTCTGTAAAATGGGTGAGTGTGTGTGTGGGGGGGTTGTTAAGAGTGATTTTCAGGGGGTGGGTGGGCTGGGGCAGCTAGGTGGTAAAGTGGCTAAAGCACTGGCCCTGGATTCAGAAGGACCTGAGTTCAAATCTAGCCTCAGACACTTGACACTTACTAGCTGTGTGACCCTGGACAAGTCACCTAATCCCCAATGCCCTGAAAAAAAGTAAAAAAAAAAAAAGTGATTTGCTCCATTCAGCCCAGTCTCCCATTGGCCTGTCTAGCCAAGACACTGGCCCCTAGTGGGAACAACCCCTGATGAGCTCCCAGTCTAGCAGAGACATCCATTTTTGGAAGAATTAGTTCAAGAGTGAGGCTGGTGACTTTGCACAGCCCTTCCTCACTTCAATCCAATTCATTGCAAGTGATGGCATCTGTCATGGTCCTTTTTGAGAACGAAGGACAAACAACAATAACAACCATCTGTTTGAAATGGAGTGACATTATTAGGATGCTCCTGAGGCAGTTAAGTGGTGTAATAGATAAAAGGGCCAGGACCCAGTCAGGAAGACCTAAGTTCAAATTCAGTTTCAGATACTTACTAGCTGTGTGACCCTGAGCAAGTCACTTAACTTCTGTTTGCCTCAGTTTCCTCATCAATAAAAAAAATAAAAAATATATATGTATATATATATATATTTTAAGGTTGTTTTAAGGATCAAATGAAATAATAATTTTAAATCAATGCCTGACATAGTAAGTCCTGTATGTTAGCTATTATTATTATTTAAAATATTTTATTTTCCCCCAATAACATGTAAAAAAAATTTTGACATTCTTTGTTTTAAAGTTTTGAGTTTCAAATTCCATCCCTCTCTCCTTTGCTTCTCTCCCCAAGCAATCTGATATAGATTACATATATGCAATCATGCAAATAATATTTCCATATTAGTCATTTTGTGGAAGAAAACTTGAACCAAAAAGAAAGAAAGAAGTATGCTTCAGCCTGTATTCAGATGCCATCAGTTATTTCTCTGAAAGCACATAACACTTTTCATCATGAGTCCTTTGGGATTGTCTTGGATTGTTGGATTCATTGAGAATAGCTAAATTATTCAGTAGTTTACTGAACAATATTGCAATAATTGTGTAGAATGTTGTTCTGGTTATGTTCACTTTACTCTGCATCAGGTCAGATAAGTCTTTCTAGGTTTTTCTGAAGTCATCCTGCTTTGTCATTTCTCATTGAACAATTAAATTCCATTACAATCACATACCACAACTTGTTCAGCCATTTCTCAATTGATGAGCATTCCCTCAATTTCCAATTCTTAGTCACCACAAAAAGAAATGTTATAAATATTTTTGTAAAAATAGGTCCTTTCCCTTCCCCTTCCTTTTAAAACTCTATTTGGTGGGGCAGCTATGTGGCGCAGTGGATAAAGCACCAGCCCTGGATTCAGGAGGACTGAGTTCAAATCCGGCCTCAGACACTGAACACTTACTTGCTGTGTGACCCTGGGCAAGTCACTTAAACCCAATTGCCTCACCAAAAAAAATCTAATTGGGATATAAGACATTGCAGGATCAAAGGGTATGTACGGTTTGATTGCTCTTTGGTTATAGTGCCAAATTGCTCCCTAGAATGTTTGGATCAGTTCACAATTCTACCATCAGTGCATTACTATCCCAGTTTTCTCACATTCCCTCCAACATTTGTCATTTTCCTTTTCTGTCTTATTAGCCAATCTGATAGGCATGAGGTGGTACCTCTGAGTTATTTTAATTTGCATTTTTCTAATCAATAGTAATTTAGAGCATTTAAAAATATGACTATAGATAGCTTTGCTTTTTTGTGTGTCTGAAAACTGCCTGTTCACATCCTTTAACCATTTATCAATTGGGGAATAATTCATAGTCTTATAAATTTGACTTAGTCCTCTTTATATTTGAGAAATGAAGCATTTATCAGAGATACTTATAAAATGCAACCCCCCCCCAGTTTTCTGTTTTCCTCCTAATTTTATCTGCACTGGTTTGGGTTGTGCAAAACCTTTAAAATTTAATGTAACCAAAATTATCCATTTTACATTTCATTCTGTTCTCTATCTCTTGTTTCATCCTAAAATCTTCCCTTATCCATAGATCTGACAGGTAAACTATTCCATGCTCCTCTAATTTGCTTATGGTATCACCCTTTATGTCTAAATTATGTACCATTTCCCCCTTATCTTGGTATATGGTGTAAGATATTGGTCTTTACCTAGTTTCTGTATACTGTTTTGCATTTTCCCAGCACTTTTTGTCTAATAGTGAGTTTTTGTCCCTAGAAAGTGGACCTTTGGGTTTATCAAATGCTAAATTACTATGGTCATTTACTATATCCTGTGTACCTAATCTATTCCACCTATCCACCACTCTATTTCTTAGGCAATACCAGATTGTTCTGATGATTACTGCTTTATGATACAGATTGAAATCAGATAAGGCTAGGCTAATTTCCCTCACATTTTTTATTGATTCCTTTCATATTCTAGAACTTTTTTCTTCCAGATGAATTTTGTTATTATATTTCTAGCTCTATAAAGATTTTTTTTGTAATTTGATTGGCATGGGATTGAATAAATTAATTTTGGTAGAATTGTCATTTCTATTATATTGGCTCAGCCTTCTCATGAACAATTAATATTTTCCCATTTGTTTAGATCAGATTTTATTCATATGAAAAGTGTTTTGTAATTGTGTTCATATAATTCTTGGGTTTGTCTTGACAGGGAGACTCCCAAGTATTTTATTTTGTCTACAATTATTTTAAATGGAATGTTAGCTGTTATTATTGAGGAAGGACATTGAAGGCCCCACAATTCCAGGGTTGTGAGTTGAGTTGAGTTGGCCATATGCTTTGTGTGCCTCACAAAGCTGTGTAACCCTGAACAAGTTTCTTTACTGCACAGATCAAGGGACTTAATGAATGCTTGTGGAGTGACTGAATGACCTCAGATGTGTGTGTGTGTGTGTGTGTGTGTGTGTGTGTGTGTGTGTGTGTGTGTGTGGAAGACTAATATGAGAGATACTGTGGAGGTAGAATTAAGAGGACTGGGTGACTACTGATTGATTGGATGTGGAAGGGAAAAGTCAGTCAATAAGCATTTTATTAAGCACCTACTATGTGCCAGGAATTGTATTAAGTGCTGGGGATACAAAGAAGGGGGTGTGGGAGGGGGAGAAATGCCCCTGCCCTCAAGGAGCTCATGATCTATTGGGTGAGAACACATTCAAATAAATATGTATGAGTAAGCTATATACGAGATAAATAGGAAATAATCAGCAGCAGATAGAAGACTCTAGAATTAAGAAGGTGTGAGAAAGACTTCTTGTGAAAGGCAGGATAATTAGCTGGGATTTGAAGGAAGCCAGGGAATCCAGGAGGCAGAGATGAAGAGGAAGAGCATTACAAGCAAAAAGGAGATGGAGGAAAGAGAAAAATCAAAGGTGATCTTTAATGTCTCCTTTATTTCTAGGATTCTGTGATTGTTTCTTTTTTCTTCTTCTTTCTTTCTTTCTTTCTTTTTTTTTTTGCAGGGCAATGAAGGTTAAGTGACTTGCCCAGGGTCACACAGCTAGTAAGTATCAAGTGTCTGAGGCCAGGTTTGAATTCAGGTCCTCCTGAATCCAGGGCCAGTGCCCCATCCACTGCACCACCTAGCTGCCCCCGGCTGTGATTATGTTTCTAAAAATTTCTCTAGAGCTTATCATCTGGATGTCTAGAAGCATAGTGGTATCATTAAAGACATAAGAAATTAAAAGAAAGAACCAAGCAATTTTTTGGGAGAAGAAAGGATAGAAGACATTTTAACTTAATTTTATTTCATTTTGCACTTTGCACTCTTGAAATGAGAACCCTAAAGTTCAGGAGAGGGACCAGGGCTAGAAAAGTAGATATATAAGTAAAAGCTCTTTTACATGCATTGTTTTGTGATCTTCACAACAACCCTGGTCAGTAGATAAACTACTAGGTCCATTTTGCAAATGATAAAACCAAGCCCTAGAGAACTTATGTGACTTTCTCCAAGTTGGGCAGATATTAGTAGGGCCTGAATCAGTCCCAAGGCTATCGGGACTTGGGACTGAAACTCATTTCCAAGGACATTTCTATCATGGCACTCCAAAAACATGGATAATATATGTTTTCATGGCAAAGCTGGAACTCCTGGGACATCATGAACCTGGAAAACGATGTATGCTTAACAATAACACCATAACAACTTTGAAAACTGTAAGAATTATGATCAGTACAATGACCAATCAGGATTTCAGATAACTGATCGTACATATACATATACACATGCATATGCATATAAATATACATATACATGTACACATGCATATGCATATACATATACACACATACACATACACATCCATATCCATATACACATATACATTACTGAAGGAATTTTATCGAAGGAATGATTGAAGGAACTGGTTTTGCTTGACTATGTATATTTGTTACAAGGTATCTGTTTTTTTTTCTTTTTTATTGGGGTACGGAGATGGAAGAGAAAATGGATTTCGGTTAATTTAATAAAAAATAGAGAGGGGCAGAGGCGCTGCAGATGTGGAATATTGCGATTGCTTTCAGATGAGGTCACTTATTAGTTTTGTTTAATTATTTTATTTTCTTACAAGAGCCTTTTCTCTTGGTGTGGGAGTAATCTGTAAGTCTGTGATAGAAAAACAAAACACATCCATAAAATGTACTCTATCCATTACGATGAAAAAAGGGACCTCCAGACTTGTGGCTCTATCAGACCGGCACTCATCAAGACTGCCAAAGTCGTCGGAGTTACGATTGTAATGCTATACGTAGGTCCCTTCTTAGGAATTACTGAGCTTCCTTAAGGTCACAGCTAAAATCCTCCCTCCAGGAAGCCTTTCCTGATCCCCCTTAATTCTCGTGCCTTCCCTCTGGTGATTATCTCCAATTTATCCCGCATCTAGTATGTTTGTACAGGGTCGTTTGCACTTAGTCTCCTCCGCTAGACTGGGAAGTGCTTGAAACCAGGGATTGTCTTTTATCTTCCTTTGTATCGCCGGCACTTACTACGCAGTTCATGGCACAAGGGAGGCTCTTAATAGATATTTATCGAATGGCTTCTACAGCTGTCTTGTCTGTTTGCGTAACTGGACAAAGTGTAGGAAGCTCCCATTATCGAAATGATTAATGGATTCAAATATTCTTACTGATGTTTAACACGGGCCCCTGAGGGTAGAATTAGGAGCCATGGGGAGTAAGTAGTGGGAGGGGAATTGAAGAAAGGGAAATTTAGGCTTGACAGACGCAAAAACTTCTTGACAATTCAAACAATCCAAAAGTCAAATGGGCCGCCTCGGGAAGGATAAGTTTCCCCTTCTTTGGAAGTCTTCAAACAAAGAACACTGCTTGTGGCCTGGTGGGGATTCTTTGTTTAGCTCCATGACCTTTGAATTCTCCGATGTAGGCATATCACTTGATATTCCCATTTCTCAAAGAATTTTATTCCAATCATTTTTATTCATCCCTAGTGTAGGAGAGGGTATTTATACTGCTTCTGTTACTTGCTATCTAGGTAACCTTGGACACATTTCTTAACTTCTCTGTGCCTCCTTTTTTCAGTTGTTTTTAAAAAAACAAGTGGGGGAGGGGGTGGGTGTTAATACCTCAGCCTCTTCCCCTCCCCTCACAGGCTGTCGAAGATTAAGTGAAGATGCCATAAAGCTATCATGAAAGTAGACATTGAATGAACGAACAGAAAACTGTCTGAAATGGTTTTTTAACAAATATTTCCTGGATCATTAGGAAGATTATATAATCTCTCTATAAAATGATGGGATTTAGAGTTGGGAGGAAGCTGGAGATTTACTAGCTTTTGCCTTGCTCCCGCATCTCGCAGAAAAGGAAACGGGAAAATTCGGGTTCTATTTAACCAAGTTGGGGGAGTGTGTGAGGGGGCGGAGAGGGGTTCAAGGCTGGGGACCATCTACTCCAAACCCAAACTCTAGCTGAAAGGCGAGGAGTAATGGAATCATGTCAGTAACAGTGTTTGGGCTTCTGTATAAAAACAAAGACTATTTGTTTACTCTGCTGGGCACACATACAGCTCCTTACTCGGGTTAGACTGCACATAGGGTGTGTGGTGGTTAGAGAAAAGAGGTGGGAGTTAAGCTCTTTTTGGCTGAGTTTCTTACTCTCTCTGCCTTCCAGCAAATCACTTAACCTTTTCCTGATTGTTTCCACACCTGTAAAACGAGGGAAACGATCAGTTCATGTCTCACCATGCTGCCAATAGATTTAATTAGTGTTCATGAAGCAGGTTCAGATACTTAGACACTTAAGCGCTCTGGATTGATCGCAAACATTAACATTTAGATACACCCCAGCTTGGAATTCCCAGGCTTTTTCTCCTTCTTACTTTCTGCTCGCGTGCTATAATTACCCAGTAACATGTTTGTGTGTTTAATTAAACTAATAATAATAAAGATCTTCCTCCGGCATCTTGGAAACCCTGGGACTGGTCCTTCTAATGTCCTATAACAGAAGTTTTGGTATTAAGAGGCAGAAAGGTGTCCTGGTTAGAGATCAGGCCTTGGAGTCAGGAACATCTGAGTTCAAGTCTTTGAAACATCTTGAGTGTGTGAGACTCTGGGCAAGTCATTTAACCTCTACAGTGCTCTAAGCAATTCTCTAAGACTATAAATTTGCTGAGAAGGTGCTGTTTTGCCTTGGTAAAGGGAATTTCCTCATTAGGGAATCCCTTTTATCAGATAAATCATAGCTGCAGTCCCTTTATCTGTGGTTTTAGTGGGCATGAGGCTGGGGAGGGAGGAGAAAGAAAAGGGTGTTATGTTGTTTTTTTTCTTTGAAACTCCAAAATACACCAGGAACATCTTGTAATTAAGATTCCATAATGCAATGAAATACAAAAGAATAAGGATGAAACAAGCCACTCACTTCCTGATGGAGAGGTGATGAATTTAAAATTCAGAGACTTTTTTTTTTTTTTTACTAATGTGGGAACAACTAGCCTGCTCTATATTGACAACTTTATTTCTGGATTTTAAAACAATTGTTCATTGAGGAAGGGAAGAAGGGACAGATTAATTTTAAAATGCTTAACTAACAATTAAAATTTAAAAAGGGACTTGAGATCACAAGATTTGAAGTTAACTCTGTGAGCCTAGGGTTTGGAATCACATAGGAAAAGGAACACGAGGAAGCACAAATTCAGACCTTTTGGTTTATCAATATTTTCAATGATTGGCTCAATTTCCCACAGATTCTAATCCTGTTTCAGCTATCCTTTGTTCTTCTACTTTGAAGTTGACCGCCTAGATGAATGGAGATTATCAAGAGGAAATCTTCATACTCTCTCTGGTGCCCAGATCTATTTAGCCAAAAGGAGGCCCTGAGGTTCTTTCTATCATGGTAACAATCAAATGTTACTCTTTCTGCAGGGAGAAGTCCCAGTGTCAATGAGACACATTCTTTGAATTATTTTTCCAGCTGTGGAGAGTGGTTCTGTCTTTCCATCCAGAGCCTCTAACCAGCCTTAGAACCAGCAGCATCATTTCCTAGGCTAAATTGGTACAAGTTAGAAAAGAGATTTTCTTCAGGAGAGACCCCTTCAAATTATTCCACTCTGAATCCTTGGCCTCATTCACGAAGGAACATCCTTGCAATCCTGTGGTCCTGTGAGCACTACAATATGCTTCCCATGTTGACGGGTGTTTCGTTCTGTTGTGAATGAGCTTAGATTCATCTACAATTTCATTGCTGTGACCCTTCAGTCACACACCTGAAACACAGCCACAAAGAAGCCCAGGACATGATACTTTCTCAGGGAATTATTCTATAGTTCAGATATGAGAAACTAGTTCCCTATGCCACAAAGCAGAGGTATGGCCCTCAATGGCCCCAGACATAGGCAGGTTCCTACTTGCAGTTTAATTTTGGGAGGGACAGCTTGGGGTTTTGGGGGGGGGTAGGAGGAGGGTGAACTGGGGCACTGGGGAGGAGGGAGGTGTGGCTGGAGGGGGTTGGGATATCTGTGATTCTTGAACTATCCACAAATGCAGCCCCAAGGAATCCAACCCCTTGCAACATCTAACCAAGACCTTCCCCCTTAGATCTCAAGTTGAACTTTGTTTTGCCTTTCTCATTCTTGAATGCTCTTATCACAGTATATTCCAAATAATATTTATCTATTTGCCTCCTAGTCCCCTACTAGCTTGTAAGGCTTGGTTGGTACCTTTTACTAAACTTTGTTCATTCCTTGGGGGCCTAGCACCAGGTAGAACATGGTGTAGACCCTATTTAAAGGCTTATTGATTTTATTAATGAATAACAATAGCCTGCATTTACACAGGCCCTAAGGGGTTTGCAAAGACAGCTAGGTTTGGATTCATCCCTGGCACCTAGAAATACAGCTGTTGGTCTCTAGAGGAAACCAGCGAAAATCCCTTTCTTCATATTTAAAAAAATTCAAAATATATGTCCCATTGAGGATGTCTTTAGAGAAAGGGCAATCGGATTATAAGATTTTTAGAACTGGAAGAGACTTTACAACAAGCTTCTTAAACTGAGGTCAGAGAAGTAATCCATCCATCCATCCCTTCCTCTC
This sequence comes from Dromiciops gliroides, assembly GCF_019393635.1. Taxonomy (NCBI): domain Eukaryota; kingdom Metazoa; phylum Chordata; class Mammalia; order Microbiotheria; family Microbiotheriidae; genus Dromiciops; species Dromiciops gliroides. Next base: position 484,236,311 of record NC_057861.1, read on the forward strand.
TCCCTCCCTTCCTTCCTCCTTCCCTTCCTTCCTTCCTCCCTTCCTTCCCTCTTTCCTTCCTTCCTTCCTCCCTTCCTTCTTTCTTTCCTTCCTTCCTTCTTTCCTACCATTTTTAATATAATTAGTTTCCTTTGTAATCTTTTATATTTGTAATCTTATAAACATTCTGGGCATCTAAAGCTTCACCACACTACCCAAGGAATTTATGACATATAGTGAAAGATGGAGAACTGCTTTAGTGGTAATGTAGTCAAGCACTAGGGAGAAACTGAGGCCCACGAAAAGGCAGTGGTTTGCACTTTATTGTTATCTTAGAGAAAGCTAACCAAAGTCAACAAGTTTGTGGTTTTTAATCTCTCCCCCACTCCCAGTCCCCAACCCCCGTGGGGAGGAGTGATCTTTCCGGTTGATTTCCTATAGAAGAAGCAAGCAAGAAAAAAAAAAAGGTTTAGGAAAGGGTGAATATAACTAATTTAAGTAACAAGTGATAGAAGTAAAAGGTAAAGCCTCACTTTCTCCTCACTGCGCCCTGACGGTTTGTTTCTTCTAGCTACCCTCGCTGGGGAAACAGCCAAGGTCTGTCACCTTCCTTTCCTCATAGAGGTACCGTCTGGTACCCCGACTGGGCAAAAGTGAAAGGACAATCTATGGTTAATGCCCATGATAAAGAACAACTTGTGAATTTCCCTAGGATCTTTTATTTCGGAGAAGATAAGCATTTTTGCATCGACACAAAGGGCACCGGGGGTTCTCAGAAACCCGAAGTTAAAGCTTTCCAGCATGAGAGACCAAATTAGAAGACTGCGAGCTATCGTCATGGGCTTCATACCAGAGCTACGTTAGCTATATCGGTTTTGTTTGTGCAAAATCTTTTCAATTTTATGTCCATTTTAGCATCTATGGCTCGTTTGGTCATCAATTCTTCCCCTACCCATCCATCCGAAAGGTAATATCTTCCTTGTTCCTCTAATTTCGATAGCGACATTAAAATATGCTCGCTGTTTGAAGATACCTTAGACTCTCGTCATTCTTGTTCATTTTTGTTATTATGCTTGCTTAGTTGGGGAAAATGTGGAAATGAGAGTGAGAGGACCTGTGTTATAATTTTAGCTCTGTGGGCAAGCCACTTCATCTTTCTATACCTCAGTTTCCTTATTTGCAAAATAAAGGCGTTAGACAGGTAACCTCTAAGCTCCCTTCCAGTTATAAAACTATGAGCCTATGATTCCATTTCTGCAATAAAATCTTCCGCTGATGCCCCAACATGACCACCCTGAGTTCCCGAAGGCAATGCCAGGGAAGTGCATGCTCCAGCAAGTCCTACAGGGCTGGAAAGATTTCTAGTACTGGCCGCGCAGTGGACTGAGTGGGCGTCTGCTGTCTGACTGAGGTCTCTCTGGCTAACGTGTGAACTTCATCACCAGAAGCGCCGCACAGGCCAATCATCTCCCCCACCCCTCACCTCGCCACAGCAATATATTCTACAGCCTACCAAGTTCCCGAAGGGCTGCCATGTGGATTAGAAGAGGGAACCTCCACTCGGCTGAAGCCACAGATCTTTTGAAGTGTCGAAGCATCAGCATCGTAATGAATTTATACTGGGATGAATTTGGCGGGGACCCATTATTACGAGGCTATTATTACTATTAACAAGAATAACAATAATCACTGAGAAGGCAATAACAATAATGGTCATAATAATAATAATCACCGAGATGGCAATGATACTAATGGCCACAATAACTATGGTGGTGATATATCTTCCACGTGTGCTCGGAGGTTAGGCTAGTTTTTCTTCACGCTGCGGCTTGAATCTTGAAATGTGTGGTTTGCTCATCCCCTTCGCCCTCACCAAACAATCCAAGGGATAAAAGAGCTTTAATAATCCCCATTTCAGTGGCAAAGGCGCGGTAGGAAATTTTGCTTTTGTGTTTGCTTCCCCAGCTTAATTATAAATGTTAATTTGAAAAAAAAAAAGAAGAAGAAGGCTGTGGGGCGAATTATCACAAGAATTCTGTAATTAGAGACTAGCCCACGTAATTACCTACCACTAAGTGCTCACAGACTTGACCAGAATTCAGGCTGTGTGGTGGATGGAGCAAAATGAGCTCAGGGTCTGCTTAGAGCTGAACCTGGCTTTGGCCTTGAAAACTGTGTGACCCTGGGCAAGTAATTTAATTTTGTGAAATTAATGTATAAAATTCGGACAATAACACTCTCCTTACCTGCCTCACAAGTTTATTGTGAGATGCACTTTATAATCCTTAAAAGGAGACCTATATAAATGCGAGTTGTTATTATAACAAGGTATGTAAGCCATATCTTGAAAGGGAGCTTGGCATAGTGGCAGACCCTAGATTTTTGAGTTAGAAAGACGTGGGTTCAAATCCCACTTCTGTTAACATAACAGATGGGACCTTGGGACAGTCAAGGAAACGTCTCATGGCAACAGATAACTTTCTTTTTTTTGGTGAGGCAATTGGGGTTAAGTGACTTGCCCAGGGTCACACAGCTAGTAAGCATCAAGTGTCTGAGGCCAGATTTGAATTCAGGTCCTCTTGAATCCAGGACCAGTGCTTTATTCACTGCGCCACCTAGCTGCCCCCAGATAACTTTCTAAGACTATAAATTATAGAACTTGGAGGGGGGGCATTCTGAACTCTTCAAGGAAATTTCTCATGGGGAGCTAGCTTCTTATATGAATAATGTCCAAAAAGTGGGGGAAAATGTAAGCTATACTAACATTATAAGACACCTACATACCTTCAAAGAGATATAATGAAGAGGGTCCCCAAGGGATCCCTTAGAGACCAACAAATTCAAACCCTTCTTTATATGGATGAGGTAAATGAGAAGAGAAATGGGAAGCAATTTATTCACGGTCACTAACTGCTAGTTGGTGACAGCTGGACTGGAACCTATGAATCCCCAGCCGCAATAGATTATTTTTCACTTAAAATTCGTTTTCATAAAGGCTTATGTGAAAAAATAGTTTTTAAAAGCTAGAAATATAGTAAAACAACAATGACAACAACTGTGTTCAAGACCCACTCTTGGACGTATCGTGTGACTGGGTAAATTGCTTAATTTTTCAGTGGCCTAAGCATATGACAATATGCATTGGTAGAAAGCATTTCTCACCGGGAGCTCCTTACATTGATGAATCATAGGTCTAATCTAATAAGAAGAAAGAAGCAATGACTCCCTTTCTCCCTTCTTCTGTCTTCAGGTCTTTTAAAGGAATACCTTAGGTCTCCTTGCATTCTGATTTAGCTTCTTGCTAAATACACAAGGGATCCTGGAAACAGAAGTAAGGATTTTGAATTCTTTCTCTCCAAACCTGGTATATTCCTTAATGACTTTCCCCCCTCAAGTATACACTTTTCACCGCATCCCCCAAACCAGGCACTCTCTGTCCTGTAACCAATTTCTTTTATTTCTATAGGTTGATTCTCAAATAATTGCAGATTCACCATCAGGGGAAATGAAGAAGCCATTTCTTTTCTTTACCTAGTATAACGTCTTCAATCAGCTACAACCGGCTTCTACCTACCACCCTCTAATCCCTTGCTTTTACCAGGAGGATAAAATACACATTTTTAATCACCAAAAATCTTTGGTCTCCCCGAACCTACATGAATTCTAACTATGGCCTAAGAAAATCTTGATACGCCTCAGAGTGTTTTCTTTTTCTTTTAAAAGCAACAAAAATGGCCTGTCCCTAGATAATCTGTCCCAAATCCAGTCCTTTTCACTTTCCTTCCTTCCTTTTGAATGAAACCCTGTGATTTCAAATTGCCTTTTATATTTTAAATTTTTCTCACAACAACCCCAATGAGGTGGGTAGAGCAAGTATTTATCATTCCCATTTTGCAGATTTAGAAAATGAGAAATTAGGTGAATGGTCAGAGGAGTAATTCAAGGCACAGTCCGTAAGCAAATTTGGGTATTCTGACTCAAAGATGAATGCTTTTCCCATTCCACTCTACCACCACCATGAAAATTAGGCTATCAATTATATGTATATAATTCACATACAAGAATGGAATGAGATTTGGTTATGCTTGTTTGTCTGTGTGGCTAATGTCCTTTAGCTGATACAATCTCTGACCAAGGACAGACAAGCCAGTGTAGGCAACAAGGATTTCTTAACTTTTATTGTGTCAGGGACCCCTTTGGCAGTCTGGTGAAACTTATGATGTTTTTTTAAAGACGTAATTCAAGGAAATGGTAACCTTTAGTTAGACTCTAGTGATAAATATGTAACCTCCCCGCCCCAAATCTACCTATCCCTTGAAATCTATCCCTAGATTCAACTCTGGACCCCAGGTTAAGAGCTCTTGCTGTAAGCAATTCTAGACTACAGTTACAGTCAAGTTGCTGGTCTGCATTGGTGGATGGACTGTCCATAGTAGGAATTTCCTAAATAGATGAAATTACAGGCCAGAAGAACATATACACAATAAATACACATGAAATTCTGTTTCCAGAGTTACTAATATGTGTTAGTATATCCAGAAACAAACCTATTTATAACTATCTATATTTCAGTACTGTATGTAGGTAATAATATATTTTTTTTTCCGAAGATAACTAATTCACAGTAAACAATAGTCAAACTATAGAAGAAAGAACTGTTTGTAAACACTCTTAAAGAAAGACATATGGGATTCTGGGGATTGACCCAAACTCTGCATTTCTCTGTGGATATTGTCATCTTTGTCTGTAATCATTCAAAGACATCATCAGTGATTTCCCCAAAAATGGCCAGTTTAGCAATTCGCAACTTCCCACTCCTTTTGACCTCCATCTCTTTCCTAATCTGTCCTTCACCATTAAAAAAAAATCGCACCAGAATGCTGACAAGTATACTCGTGGTGCTGCTGCCTGACGAAGAATCAGGGTTCTACCACATTTCCAGACTGCAGTTCTTCCTACCACTTAGCTTCAGACAAGTTAGCTTACCCGAATCTCAATCATACCTTAGAAACAAAATTTTAGATTCGAGAAAATATCTCAACAGAAACAAAAGTTAGCTCCCTAAACTTTCTCCGGGATCAGAAAAAAGGCTTTTTTTGCATTAAAAAGTGGTCGGATCTTTTCTTCTATTTTTGTTTTGTTTGTTTGAAAGCCCACTTATTTCCCCCTATTTTTTTTTCCATTAGGGCACGTACGTGGCGCGATGCTTAGAGTTCAAATCTGTCCTTAGACACTTATTAGCTGTGTGACCCTGCGAAAGTCACGTCACCCTGTTTGCTTCAGTATTCTTATCTGTTAAATGAGCTGCAGAAGGAAATGGCAAACCAGTCCAGTATCTTTGACAAGAAAGTTCCAAACAGGGTCACAAAGAGTCGGACGCTACTGAAAAAAACTGAACAACAAATATTATTGCCATTGCCTCTTCATTGCGGTTCTGTCCCCCGGCCCCACCTCCCCATCCTCACTTCTTATCTGTTTAACAGTAATTACTCTAGACTGAAGGAGGAAAAGACACTTACGAATGCTTTCAATTCAATTCTAACTTTTATTGAGAGCCAGTAGTGTGCGACGTCAGGCGCAGCGTCGGGGACACCAAGCCAGCCTGGTTTTCCCCCCTGCCCCTTTTTATCACTTATATTTTGCTGTCCCTGTCCCTGTCTCTTTCCCTGTCTTTGTTAACTGTCCCACCACCATTTCAGCTTTCCCGAAAGGCAAAGAAAAGAGAGCAGTGGTTGGCGGCTTTCTAGTCTATTTTATGTGGAAATGAGACTTCCAGGTATTTCCAGGCAAGATTTCGACCTAGTCTAGCGTCTCCTCAATTAACATGCCTTTTACAATCTAATTAAGGACACCTTCTATCACAGTTGTATACCAGCGACCAAAGTGAAAATAGGTCTGGAGTTGAGAAAAGTAGTGGACATCGAGGGAGTCGTAGTTGCACCCTCAAAAACCTTCATGTTTCAGTGAAGATGAAACTACAGACTGCTGTCCGAGACATTTATTACAATGTTAAAACCACGAGGAGCAGATACCGTATAAAAATGCCCGTTGTCCAGGGTATACAAAGAAACTTTGAAGGAAGCAGCCAATTGTTTGCTGGAATGAATTCATGTCACAGACCACCTAGGTGAAAAGGCAAGAAAGCCATTAAAACAAAGTAAAACAAAGCAACAGGCTGCAGGTCTCCCATCCGCAGACGCCCCTGAGCAGTCTGGTGACCGGCAGCTCTCCTGGGAACAGCTCTCCAAGCAAACAGGCAAGTGGGAGAATGTTGCGGGTTAGACCCAGAGTCTTTGGTCCCCGTCCAGTTGCCTGGTCGGATTCTCCCTGGACACGGCGCCTTCTGCCCTCATTCACAATGAGCGCCCTGAGTATTTCGTCCTTCTAGAGCCCCGAAAGAACCCTGCACCAATGAGGGCACGGGAATAGTGATGGAGCACATGAAGATATAATTCAGTGGGCGCTACGTGAGGGCGGGATACTCTGGGGGCAACCTTAAACTGAGGCCCTGGCCTTTCCTAACGCAGGGAGGTATGACGCCATCCCCTTCCCTCTCTCTCCTTCAAATTATCCCTCATCCCAACACACAGACACAACGGTTTTTTCTCCCTATTGCACAGTTTGGGTTATTTCTACCTTCCTCTTGGCCCTCCACACTCCCCCCGCTCGGGTCTGGCCGCCAGGACCCTTTGCCCGATGGGGGAGAGGGGTTCTGTGTTACCCCAGCTTCCTTTGGTGCCCTGGGGAGGCGGGGGGAAGGGGCTGTTCTTTTTTCACATGGCCGACACGAACCTTTCCACGTTGCTGGAGTAGGCAGAGTGCCGGACGTGGTAGGCGTTGGGGCCGGCCCCGAGCTGCCCGCCCGGGTTGTAGGTGTGCGCCAGCGAACTGATCTGGCCGGGGGACATGCGGCCATAGAAGTCCACAGGGTCGTTGGCCCCCGCGGGGGAGGAAGACATTGCCAGCCGGCCGGACGCCCCAAACAGCTGGCTGCTGTTTCCCTGAGGATACGACCCGTGGTTCATGGGCAGGTGGCCGTTGGGAACCGGGTAGGTGTAGGCCATTGGGTTGGACGGCCGAGGCAGCACCCCCGCGGGCGCGGCTCCGCCGCCCCCTCCGCCTCCTCCGCCACACGCCGGATTGCTATAGGAGGCGGCGGCCGCGGCGGCGGAGGCCCCGAAGGAGCAGGAGCCAGCGGCGACCGAGGGCGCCTGGCTGAGGTCCGGGCTAAGCGGGCGTCCGAGCGCGGGTGGCGGCGCAGACTGCTGCTGCAGGAGGTCTCCCGGCCCGTGCACCAGGCTGTTGATGCTGAATACCCGGCACTGGCCGGGGGACGAAGCCGGGTAGTAGACAGAGGAATGGGGGCCCAGCGTCTGGCCATAGCCCGCTGGGTTCATGGCGGCCGCCACGTTGGGATACACGGAGCCAGGGTAGGGAGGGCGCGCCACTGGCACGGAGCTGGGGAACATGCCCGCAGCGGCGGCGGCAGCAGCAGCCGCCGCCGCGTCGTGCATGTAAGCCGGGTAAGTAGAGAGGTCCGTGCGCTTGAACCTCTTCCTGCGGCGCAGAAAACTGCCGCTCTCGAACATGTCCTCGGCGTTGGGGTCCAGCGCCCAGTAATTGCCCTTGCCCGGGCGGCCCGGCTCCCGGGGGATCTTGATGAAACAGTCATTGAGGGTGAGGTTGTGACGGATACTGTTCTGCCACTTTTTGGGGTTGTCCCGGTAGAAAGGGAAGCGCTCGGTGATGAACTTGTAAATGCCCCCCAGGGTCAGCTTCCTGTCCGGGGCGTGCGCAATGGCCATTGCGATGAGCGCGATGTAGCTGTAAGGGGGCTTACCTCGCTGCAGGGGCCTCTTCCTCCTGCGCCCGCCGCCGCCGCCGGCCTTCGCCACTGGCTCCCCCAGCTCGCTGAGGCCCCCCGAGGGCTCACAGGCAGCCGGCTCCTTTTCTACTTTCACTACCGGCATCAGGGGGAGGCTCCTGCCCGCAGCCTCTGCCACTGGCGTGGGCGGATGCTGCAGGCCCCTGTCCTCGGGGCAGTCTCGCTGGGGAGAATGCCGCCTCTCCTCAGTCATCCCCTGGGCCGGGCCTCGGCCACCCAGCTCCCCTAGGGGAGAAGTGGGGGCCCGGGCCCGGGCGCGCGGGGCCTGTCTGTGGCAGAGGGTGCTGTGGTGGAGGTGCAGCCCAGGCCAGGGCAAATCGGCTGGGCTTGGGGACGCTGACGCTACAATTCGCTCTCTAAGGGGAACCCGAGGTCCCGAGCGCGGACGAAGCTCGGTAGCAGACACGAAAGCGCAGTCCACAGGGTTTTTTTAAGTTTTGAGGGCCAGCCCAGAGTTGTCTCACCTTGCATCAGATATGGGGAGGCCGGGAGACAATCCAAGGAGGCTTTTGGCTCGGTACCCAAAGTGTTGGGGGGTTGGCGCGAGAGAGAATTTGAGGGAGGGTTTCGGAGCAAGAATTTATTGCAGGCGGGATCCGGTGCTGAGGAAGGTTCTCTCTCGGCAGCCTTCCATTTCCTACTCCAACCCCCCCTTGCGCCTACTATCCACAATCACGGTCACGTCCAGAGGTGTGGCGGGCCAGAGCTTGCTCTCAGGGCTCTGGAGATCTAGTGGGTCTGAGGCGTAGAGGGATCGTGTGTGCGGGACCCATTCCAGGGTGGCGGAGAACTGACGCCACTTGACAGCCGGCTCCTCACTTATATTTTGCCAGGCGAAGGGTCGAGTTCCCCTTCTCTGCTTCTGCAAGGTCTTCTCTGTACCTGGGCTGCGGGCACTCCCCTTTGCAAACACCAAGCGGCTCCTCCCTCCTTCCTTTTCCTTAAAGACACAGAAGCGCTCAGGGGGCTGTGCAGCTATTCCCGCCTCCCGCCCACCTGGGATAGAGCTCACCTTTACTGAAACCGTATTGGTGGCGCTGATGTGGCTGCAGTCACAGATGCCTCCGAACAAGTCTACTTCGGATGCCTTATCTTGGGGTGGAGGGAAGGAAGCCTGAGCTCTGCAAGGGCAGTGCCAACGAAACGCAAGCTCCGGCAGGTTCTACCTAAAACCGGAGAAGTTTTGGGTACAGTCCTGGCGACAGGCCGGGGCTGCTGTCAAACGACCTGGCTAGTCAAGTCCTTGGAAACCTCGTCTACAGCAGAAAGTTGCCCAGCAGGAGAGGAATACTGGAATTCTTTGGGCTTGGTGACTGGGGTGGGGGTGGGGCGTATAAAATAACAAAACAAATACTTAAAACATGGACATTTCGGGATGTCTGTACACTATCGTTTAAAAAAGGGATGAGGGAAAGGATTAGGAAAGCTACATGGCACTGTGAAAAGAGCACTGTCTCTGAAGTCAGAGGATCTGGTTTCGAATCCCACTTTTGAAGCTCCCACAGTCCCTTAAAGTCTCTGGGCTTCAGTCTCCGCCTTCACATCTAAATGGTTGCTGAGGTCCCTTCCAGCTCAATATAGACTATAGTCTTGATTCTGAATAAACAAGTAAAAGCCACGGCCTCTTCGTTTATTGCAGAGGAGAATAAAAAAGCCCTCCACAATGGGACCGGGTGTGAGGGAGGGTAAACTGAGTTAGGATGACTTGGAAAATCCGCTTGATGGAGGTTTGCCGACTCCCTTCCCAGTTGTGGAAGGACTAATTAACCTTTCCATATTCTCCCTAAGCTCATCACATTCAGTACCTTACACTGCAAACCTGTCTCTCCTTTGTCCTGAAACAAGTCACCGAAGGACAGCATGGGGGAAATGCCAACTTGTGCTTTCTACTCTGAGGACCCCCTCTCTATCTCTCTGCCTTCCTTCCCCATTCCCCCCCCCCTCAAAAAAAAAGAGGATGCCCTCACTACGCCGGCAGTCGGGAGTGGCCAGCGGCCTGAGGCTTCGCCTTCTTGCAGTCAGTCCCTGAACTTCGTGAAGAGAAACCAAATGCGTCCTGGATTCATCCTATCCTAAAGGAGCGCTCTGATCTCCATTGAGGTGCGTGTGCGCTCAGGTTATTGTGCCGTCAATAGTGTTTGTGTTTGGGAGTTTTGGTGAGTCTAGGAGCAAGTCTGGGAATTGGGTGGATGGGGAGGAAGAATCGTCTGGTAGATCCACGTGCAACATTAGCCCCAGTCGGAGGCTGTGTCGAAGCAGATTCTAGGTTTTTCTTTATCAGTTCTTTTTCTCCCCCTGATTCACTAATACCGTGTGTGTGTGAGAACTTTTTTTTTTTCTTGGGAAGGAGTTCTGCTGCCCGGAAAAACCTCCTCGACACTTGTAGCTACGTTTCTCTCCCTAGGCAGTCCTGGTGGTGATGGGACTGTGTTTCTGGCTGCGCATAACAGTCCCACCCTCAGCACACCTGCGTTCCCTTTATTTCCATGGAGAGCGGTGGGGTGAGTAGCCTGTATCTTGAAAGAAGAAATAGAGAGAGTTTCTTTCTTTCTTTCTTTCTTTCTTTTTTTGGTCTGTCCCCCGACGAAGAAGTAAAGAGCAATGATCGCCAGTTTGAAAGTCATTAGTTCAACCGCTTTATGCAAATTGTGAGATTCTCTGGAAGAGTGTGGAAGGCCCAGGAACTGACATCTCAGCCACGTTTGGCCCAAAGGCACAGGGCGGAAAGGAAAACACATAGTAGTTTTAGGTTCTTGCTTCTGTACACTTCCTTCGGAATATGTTAAACAGACAAACACAACAAAAACGATTTTTGCTCGAATGTCCGATAAAAAAACTTTGCGCATCAGTTCCCAGATGAACTAATAGGTCAAGTTTACGGTATTGTTCCTAATCAAGCGGTTTGTATTCTCAGGTCCTTAAAAGCTTCCAAGTCTGTACCGTTCTTAAAAAGCTGACATAAAATATATAGAGAAATGATGTATATTATTCCTTTAGTTTCATATTTGCTGGTAAAAATTCTTTTTCTTAAGTCACAGATTTCTTATCTTTACGGAAGAAAATCTGTCATTTCTTTGTTTCAAAACTTAATCTTTACTACTTGCAGCCTTCTACGAAGTGGTAACTCTGACAAACTATTTTATTGTTTTAACAAACTTAGGAAAATTCGAAATAAAATTAGTGGTATCCCAAATTAACCGAAACATCGAAAAATTCCCCAATATTTCCGAGTCTTGAAAAATGAGACTGGCCCTCGCCTACAGAAGTGCTAAATCCAGGGAGAAGGCGTTTATTGAACAAGGTCACAGAACATCAGAGCTTAGAGATAATCTATTTTATTCACCTCATTTTTAGAAAGAGAAACTGAGGTTCAGGGAGGTAATGATTTATCCGAGATCACCTAGAGAATTTGTGGTAAATATTAGAACCTGAAGCTTCAGCCTGATTTCTCTCCTGTATCCTTTGCTCAACAGCAAGCAGCCTCTCCACCCAGACCCAACAATAGTAACAACCATTTCTTCGGCACCTACTACCTGGAAGGCAGTAATAATTCTTATGTGATAGGAATTAAAGAGTCTAACACGATTAGATTTTATAATCTCTCATACAAAATGTGATTCATTTGCTCATGCTTTGTTAGGAAATTATTGTTGAAACTTTATCTTATTGCAAAATTATCTATTAAAATCTTTTCCTGTTGAGATTAGATTAAAGCAACATTGAAAACAAACCTGTTGGGTTTATGAATGAAAGAATAATTATTTGTCAAGTGGGTTTTTAATTCCAGAAGGGACAGTGAGAAAGCACTTTGCTGTTTTAATCTTAAATATGACTGACTTGTTCTATTCAAAGAGATGATTCTCTTCATATCCATGCAGAGGTTTCTGTGAATGTCAGCTGAAATACAACTATAGGTACTCACTGCCATTTCAGTGCCTTCTTACTGAGGAATCCCTAGACAATTCTTTTCTCTCATCCCCCCCCCCCAAAATAAAAATCCCAAAGGAAAAAAAAAAACCAAACCAAAATATGGAGCTTGTCCCAGTAAATTAGAATGCTCTCATTTTGAAAAACCCTCCACCCTTTTCTTTTAAAAAAAAAATACACATTTTATCAATCTCAGGAATGAAAAATTAAAACGAAATACCCAATAGCCTATAGGACAGGTTTTGAGGAGCAGAATAAAGTCAACTATTACACTGGTTTCTAAGAGTGTCCCTGGCTCTGAACAGAGTACAGCATTCTCTCACTTTATACTGTATAAGGCTCTTATGAGGAAAGCACTTTACAAACTGTACCACATCATATGAATGAGTCAATATTGTTATTTTTATTGTATTTCCTTTCAGAGAAGTCTCGTGATCCCAGCTCATTCTCTTCTTCTCCAGTGGAGGCCCAAAGTAAGCATTTTAATAAATGCTGTTGTTTGGTTAATACCTAGGTAAATTGATGGAGGAAGATGTTTTCTCTGGGCTCTTCCCAGGAGATAGCTGAGGTAATAGTTTTCTCCCTTATATTAGCAGTCACATTGCCTGTGGCTTGGAGGTAAGCTGTAAGCAGAAGACAGACCTCCTATTAGGAAAAAAATCTGAAGACTATACTTTCTCTGTTAATTGCTGTTCCTCCACAAATCTTGAAAGTGTTAATTTCAGGGCAGTTGTGTTTGCTCAGGCAACTTCATGTGGTGTTCCAGAGCAGGGAGGAATGGAAAGGAAAGAAGGTTATATAATATTTGCAGGGGACCTGGAAAGAAACTTCCAGGCTTAAGGGTCCTTCCGTTTCAGGCTGCTCTGAAAGAAAGTCTAGTGCTAACCCACCTCTTAATTAGTGGAGAATTTGGCTCTACACCAGCAAGAAGGGAATGTTGTACTATGAGTAAATTCTTTCTTAAAGACATCCCTGGGGGTGGGGGTAGGGGACAGAACCTAAGTTTTCTGAGGTCTTTTCCACATTTGCTCAGCCAATTAATGTGTTTAGATAACATTCATGTTTCATTTTTTTTTAAATGGGGTTTGGTACTGGTTGAAGCTTACTTGGGGGATGTTATAAGGATTATGGGGCTGTAAACAAAGGTGAACTATCCCAACTCTCTGTTCACTCCCACTTCCAACAAGTCTCAGTATTTCTATCTTCTCAAGCCATGAGATTTTGGTGAAGAATCTTTCTTAGCCTGAGATAACTTTTCCCAGACCCTAGGCCTGGGATATATCTTCTGCTGAGTTTTCAGTGTGAACATTTACACCTCAGAAATAGGAAAATACTACAAATCAGTGCTTGATTTATTGTTTTATTGATTATCTAGACTTAAGAAAGTGTTGGAAAAAATGTTAATAATGAAGATTAATCTTAAAAGTGGATCCTGCCTTTTCAGAGAACCAGTTGTTAAATATTTACTAAGCACATCACTGGTTGAGCCAATCAGCTGACAGCAGGGATTTCCCTACAGAATACCTCTGGGAAGCAGATGGGCACCAACTCTTGTACCTGCAATGGAAGCTTGTAGCTCCCTTAGACTTCCAATAGAAACTTAGTAAACAACAGTAGCTTTTGAGTTTTTGTTGCTGCAGGAGGAGGGAAGGATTGTTAGGGTCAGTGTGCTCTGAGAGTAGAGGAGTTGGGATCTGAACTACTTTTAAGTCAAAGAAGAAAACTAAACCCACCCCACCCCTTTCTCTTCTTGCTCTTCTCTATTCTCCCCTCTTCCTTTCTTCAATTTGCCTCCCTTTTGATGCTTTTTCTTTCTCTGCCCCAAATCTTTCCCCCTCCTTTCCTCTACTCCTCAATTTCAATTTCTCTTCAGTCTTCCTTTGTGTTTCCCTTCTGTTGATCCACACTTGTTTGTCCATCTCTCTTTTCCCCTCTTCTCAACTCCTCCCCTTTCTTGTTCCCCCCCCCTCCCCTTTTAGAATCTTAACTCACCTCTCCACCACTCCCACCTTAGTAGGATAGATCCTTTCAGGAATCTTCTCCCCAACTCTTTATGTCAGAGATCAGAGGCTATGCATGTTAGATTGAAAAACAGAGCAAGAGGGATGCAGCTGCAGGAGGAAAGAAAGGCCTAAAGAGACTGTCAGGATTCTTTCTTTTTATTTCCCTAGAAGACTTATACACTCTCTAAGTCTGTGCTTATAGTACTATGATCCCAGAATTCTCCCAGAAGAAATACGACAGGTTAACACTGGGGTTTGAGTTATTAAACACTAGTCCTTTCAACTTACAGGTGACTTTATCATATAAGAGATGTTGTTCAGCTGTGTCCAACAATCCAGGTGCTATTATTATACCTATTTGGCTAATGGAGAACTTGAGGCTTAGTGACTTGCTAAGGGTCACACAATAGGTATGCATCGCTCACAATTCAAATCTCAGTCGGCCTGACTCCTGGTCCGACATCCTATGCCCCACAACATCTGGTTGTTGTTCTTTGTGCTCGAAAAGGACCAAAATGACACCCCCATGTCAGGATCAAGGTACTGTGTGTCTGACTGTGGCTGATCAGACCAATACAAGCTTGGAAGGCTCTACCATGGGTGGGGCACAAGAGTCCCTATAAAAATTTGGAGTGGAGATTCTCTAAATTTGTGCATTGTAATTTTGTTTTGCTCATAGTGCATACCACCTTCTTTGATGAGGGCACGCCATGCTGGACAGTCCTGTGCTAGTGTTTCCCATGTCTCACAATCTTTCCCAGAGTTTTTCAGAGAGACCACACAACCTAGCTTGGTCAACAGGTACAAATACAAAAACCATGGAGTTGAAGTGTTTGCTCATTCATCAAATGGGAATACAGTCTAAAGTGAACTCAAAACACGGGAGGTTTGGATGTCTGTCTGGTTGCTTGGGGGACCTGTCACCTTGTTTCATCCTGGCTAGCCTACCGTGGACTGGAGTTAGTGGAATTAACACCCAGCCTGGAAAAGAAGCAATGTTGCTGTCTCATGTTTCTCTGTCCCTTTCACTCTGACTTTGACTATGATCCTTGCTGCTTGTGTGTGTGTGTGTGTGTGTGTGTGTGTGTGTGTGTAGTTACTTCAAGTTCCCCAAACTTCCATCTCCTCCCACCACTTTTTTCATATAAATATTTTATTTTCCAGTTACAGTTAGAGATAATTTTCAACATTTGTTTTTGTAAGATTTCTAGTTTCAAATTTTTCTCCCTCCCTCACCTCCCTCCCCTCTCCCCAAGACAGCAAGTAATCTGATATAGGTTAGATATGTACAATCACATTAAACATTAGTCGTGTTATGAGAGAAGAATCAGAGCAAAATGAAAAACCTCAAAAAAGAAAAACAACAAGAACAAAAAACAATAGAAATAGTATGGTTCGATCTGCATCTAGATTCCACAGTTCTTTTTTTCCCCTGGATTTGGAGAGCATTTTCCATCATGAGTCCTTTGGAACTATCTTGAACCATTGTATTGCTGAGAAGAGTCAAGTCTATCACAGTTGATCAGCACATAATGTTGTTGATACTGTTCTCCCACCACTTTTCACAGAAAGGGTAAGGGACAGCTGTAGAGTAAGGGACCTCACTCCACAAATAATTCCATGATAGTGAAAAGACAACTAGAATTAGGGAGATAGGGGTTCTTGTACTGACTCTCTTACTAGTTATTTGACGTTGAGTAGGTCATTTGATAATCTCTCATATAGGGAGAACAATACTAGCCCTTTGTCTACTTTATAGGGTGAGTATCACGAAGCTTAAATGAAATTGTGTATGTGAAAACCATGCCAGCTACATAAAAGGTTTTTATTAAATGTTTTGTTTTGTTTTTTGCAGGGCAATGGAGGTTAAGTGACTTGTCCAGGGTCACACAGCTAGTAAGTGTCAAGTGTCTGAGGCTGGATTTGAACTCAGGTCCTCCTGAATCCAGGGCCAGTGCTTTATCCACTGCGCCACCTAGCTGCCCCTTATTAAATGTTAAAACCAAATTCACTTGTTTATACTTGTATGTTTTATGTGTGTGCACAATTTATTTAGATATGGAATTCACAATCCAATTTCTGATCATTTTTGTAGGAGAAATAGAATTTATTCTACTCAACTCTCATAGCTAACAATCTAATTGTTCAGGAGCTACAGTCAGTGGGCTGTACATATCCTTTGGTTCCAGGGCATCTCCATTCATCTCAGTTAGGCAGGGAGGGCATATTTGGAATGTTGTTTTTGTCTGTCATTTCTCTCTTTACAAATCAAATTCAAGAGCTGCCTTTGTGGAATTCAGGTAAAGAAAGTTTGATTAGTTTTTGGACATGTTTTTGCTTTTCTAGGGATCTGTTGGGGACTCTCTGAAAAGGTTGATTTATAATTCAGCTTTCACAGCCCTTTCTCAGAACTGCCATTCAATCAAGAGTAGGTTCAAATATATAGAGGTACTTCAAAACCTTGCTGGGAAAGAAATTGTAGTTTACTTCACACAAGAGGGGTATAAATAGAATGTTAAACTCAGTAAAAAAGTGAGAGTAGTAGAAACTCTGTGTGTGTGTGTAAATGATTGCTTGAGCCTGTGTTAAAAGAAATAGGATAGAGGGAAGGGGAAGGAGCGAGAGAGAGGCAGAGAAGTTAAGAAAGGGACAGAGACAAGAAAAGATAAGAGGAAAGAGAGACAGAGCAACACACAGGGAGACAGAGAGACAAAGTTAAAGGGAGAGAAGAGGTAGAGAGATAGGCAGAGAAAGGTAGAAACAGAGAGAGAGAGACAAAGACAGAGAGACAGAGAAACCTAGGCACAGATAGAGGCTGAGTATTGGAAATGAAGCATTCTTAAGTGAAATTTTTTTTGGTAGACAGCTAATTTAGAGAATTGAGCCCAGCTTCTCTCTTTTCTTCAGTGATTGTGTTTTGTTTTGTTTTGAGTGAATTATCTAGAGGACTGTTTCAGTTTCCCACTTTACTTTGGTTATATACACCAAGTTGTTATGTGCTGTATATCAAGTATGCTTTGCATGTATTTATTTTTTCTTTGGCAGATTAAACACTGTGGTTTGATATGTATTTAACTTTAAGGCAACAACATTTCCATACATGGACACTAAGTAAACAGGTATTAGAGGAACAATAGGTGGCATAGGTAGTAGGCCTTTTGAATACAATGTTAGGTCATTTAATAGTATATACAGGACAAGAGGATAAGGTTCTAAAATTAGGTTTTCATAAATCCAGTCACATTCTCAATGCACTTGCTACTTAAAGGAATTCTGAGGCAAATTCTTTTGTTTGTTTTTGTTTTGCTTTTGTTGTTATTTAGTCATTTCGATCTAATCTGACTTTTGTGACTTCATTTGAGGTTTTCTTTGCAAAGATACTGGAGTAGTTTACCATTTTTTTTCTCCAGCTCATTTTACAGATGAGGAAACTGAGGCAAACAGGGTTAAGTGACTTGACCAGGGTCATTCAGCTAGTAAGTGTCTCAGGCCAGATTTGAACTCAGAAAGATGAATCTTCCTGACTCCAGGCCCAGCACTCTATCTATCCACTGTGCCACCTAACTGTCTCTGTTCTGCATTTAGCAAACACCACATATATACCCTGTAGAGCAGAAAGAAAGGATTGTATACGTAGCTGCAAATCTTTATTATATAAAGCTCACTTTTCTTTTAAAATACTTAATAAATTTAACAGGTACCTTTAAAAGCTGTCCTACTTGTCAATGATTTCTTTTGACTTGTTCTCTTCTCAGCTTTTTTGGATGGGGGTAGGGGAATCCGATTTCTATCCCCTCTCTCCAAGCCATCTTCTCCTACGCCTACTAAAAGAAAAAAGAAAAAACAGATCCCTTGGAACAAAGATGCACAGTCAAGCAAAACAAATTCCCCCATTGGCCATGTCCAAAAATGTAAGTCTCATTCTGAATCTTAAACCCATCAACTCTTTGATAAGAAGTAGGTATCATGTATCATCAAAGGTCCTCTGGAATTGTGTTTGTCCATTATATTGTTTAGGGCTAAAATTCTAGCTAGTCTGTCTAAAATATCTAATGAGTGGTCGCCAATAAATTATAAGCTTTAGCAAGAGTTAGGCTTTTAAGCATTTATTAAGGAGAATAAGAATTTGGTAAAGAGAGAGAGAAAGGCCTAGATTCCTATCTATTAAAGGGAGAGCACATTTCTAGCTCCCTTCTCCACCAGAGTCCCCAGGAAAGAGCCTCAGAGCGAGCGCCAGTCTCTTCCTTCCTCCTCCCACTAGCTCGCGTCATTTCCTGACACCAAAGAAAAGACTCCTGGTCTTGCCCTCAAAGACCTTTGCTTCATGGGCAGAACTCTTCTACAGTAAGTCTCCAGCAGGTGGCGTCATTCCAATCGTTACAATATTAAGTTATATTGAACCATTTAAAGTTGTCTTTTTTCTTTATGTTGTTATTGTATTCATTGTTCTCTTGTTTCTGCTCACTTCATTCTGAATCAGTTCATATATGTCATCCCAGGTTTCTCTTTCATCATTTATTCTGGCATTATACTATTCCATTATATTCATATACCAAAATGTGTTCAAACATTTTCCAACAACGGGCACCACCTTACAGTTTTTTCCCATTATAATAAGAGCTCCTTTAAATGTTTTGGTACTTATTCATCCTTTCCCTCTTTCTTTGATTTCTTTGGGGTGTAGGCCTACTATGGATATTACTAGGTCAAAGGGTATTCAGAATTTAGTCACTTTTGGGGGATAGTTTCAAATTGCTTTCCAGAGTGGCTGGACTGATCCATAGCTCCACCAACAGTAAATTATCAGGCTTGTGTGTGTGGCTGATGTAACAGAAAATATCCCTGGCTAAGACATCAGAAGACCCGAGTTCTAATCTTGCCTCTTCTACTAACTAGCTGTGTAAACTTCAGCCTGCTACTTAAACTATATGGGCCTCAGTTTTCTTTCTTTCTTTTTTTTTTTTTTTGGTGGGGCAATGGGGCTTAAGTGACTTGCCCAAGGTCACACAGCTAGTAAGTGTCAAGTGTCTGAGGCTGGATTTGAACTCAGGAACTCCTGAATCCAGGGCTTGTGCTTTATCCACTTCGCCACCTAGCCGCCCCCGTCTCAGTTTTCTAATCTGTAAAATGAGGGCATTTGACTGAGTGATCTTTTTGTTCAGTTGTTTACAGTTGTGTCTGACTCTTTGTGATCCCATTTGGTTTTGGTTTTGGTTTTGGCAGAGATGCTGGAGTGGTTTGCCATTTCTTTCTTCAGCTCATTTCACAGATGAAGAAAATGAGGCAAACAGGGTTAAGTGACTTGCCAGAGTGACAGCTAGAAAGTAGCTGAGGCCAGATTTGAAGTTAGGAAGATGAGTCTTCCTGAGTTGAGGTCTGGCATTCTATCCACTGAGCCACTTAGCTACCTCAAGTGATCTTTTAGGATCCTTTCATTTGAGTCTGAAGATGAGAGGAGTTGTTTAGAGGACAGAAGTACAGAGCCTCAGCCCCCTCAACCCACCATTGGCTCTAATTGTTATACATGACTGAAAAAACATTTTTAAGGTGTCTACTATTCTTCCAAGTTTCTTATGTCACCTTTGATTTTGTTTTTAAAATTGTCCACACAACCTCAGGGTTGGAAGGGTCCTCAGAGGCGATTTAATTTTAGTTCACCTCGTTTTGAGCTTATTTCCAAATCAAACATAATCTTGTGCCCCAACCATCCACATAATTGATTTTCACTTCAAAATGTTTTTGTAATCTTCTAAACTGTCCAGCTCTTTTGGAATGCCCATTCAGGACTCACAAAGCCCTGGTTGAAAATCCCTGGCAGAATAGAAGGAAAACTTTTCATATCACTCAAATATTTGGTAAGAAAGTATAGAACTATAACTGTTCAGTAAAAACCTCTGTAAAATTTGGGAATAGTTTTGCAGAATTAGTTGAGGGTAGAATAGTGATTAGGGAGTCAAGTGGTACAATGAGAAGAGTGTTGGATTTAGAATTAAAGAAAGGAAGGAAACCAGTATTTTTGTCTACTGTGTGCCAGGTACCATGCTAAGAAGGTTGCAAATATTATCAAATAATGTTATTTTATCCTTACAATAACCCTGGCAAGGAAATGCTATTGTTATACCCATTTAACAGGTAAAGAACCTAAGGCAGAGAAAGATTAAATGACTTTCCCAGAAGCTATGTGATGCAATGGATAGAGCACTGGGCTGATCTCCGATACTTACTAGCTGCATGACCCAAGGGAATTCATTTAACCTCTGTTTGCCTCAGTCTTCTCCACTATAAAGTGAGCCTAATAGCACCTTTTTGGAGGGTTGTTGTCGGGATCAAATGAAATAATAACTATAAAGTGAGGCCTTTCTTATCTATGGGCCTTTTGTATCTGACAGTCCTTGGCATTGTAGGGGATGGATCCACATACCTGACTCTTACTTGCTTATTCCTTTCACTGATGTCTTTAGTATGCACTCTCAACAAAACCCATCCTAGGGGCAGCTAGGTGGCGCAGTGGACAGAGCACCGGCCCTGGAGTCAGGAGTACCTGGGTTCAAATCTGACCTCAGACACTTAACACTTACTAGCTGTGTGACCCTGGGCAAGTCACTTAACCATAATTGCCTCACTAAAAAAAAAAAAAAGAAAAACCCATTCTAACCAAGGCTGCCATTACACACTGAACTCTCAATAGTCATATACATTTAAATTTAAGGTTCCCAGGGGGAAAAATATTGGCAAAGTAGTTCCTTTAACCTCTGGGAAGCTGGGTGGCACAGTGAATAGAGTGCCAGGCCTGGAGTCAGGCAGACTCATCTTCCTGAGTTCAAATTTGGACTCAGACACTTACTAGCTGGGTGACCCTGGACACTTAACTCTACCCCAGTTTCCTCATCTGTAAAAATGACCTGGATAAGAAAATGGCAGACCATTCCAGTATCTTTGCCAAGAAAATCCCAAATGGGGTCACAAAGAGTCAGATACAACTAAGATTTAAAAAATATTCTTGTCATTTTGAAAGGAGGTGGAGAGAAATGGTCATATGGTAAGTAATGTTGATAGAATTGGTGAACCATATCCACTCATGGGTCTCCTAGAAGCATTGAGTTACTAGGGCAGCAAGACTGTATCTTGTTAGCAGAATTAACCAATCAGCCAGTCAAAAGGATTTACAGTTTCTTTGGATAGGTTACTTAAACTGCCAAAATTATAACACCACATGTTACAAGGTGGAAGGGAGGAAAGAATGAAAGAGGGAAAAAAGGAAGAAGGCAGGAGAGAAGGGAGGAAAGGCCAGAAAGGAAGGAAGGAAAGTGGGAAAGAATATGAAAGGAAGGAAGAAAAGTAAGAGGGGAGGGAGAGAAGAAAGAAATGAGGGGAAAAGGGAAGAAAGGGGACATGGAAGGAGAAAAGGAGGGAGGGAAAATAGGAAGAAAGGAAGAAAAGGAGGAAGAAGGGAGAGGGAGAAAGACAAGGAAAAAGAGAATAGAAAGAAGGGAGGGTAGAAATATAACACTAAAGTTAAAGGGCTATTAAAATTGTTTTAATTTTATTTTTTAAGAAAGCAATTAACATCAATCCATAAGGTCTAGTTGGCTCATAACGCTAGACCGCAGCTCCACCTACTGACTGGAGTTTTTTTGTTTTTTTATTTCTCATTCCCACTTCTTCACTAGCCCCACTTATATATATGTGTGTGTGTGTGTGTGTGTGTGTGTGTGTATCTGTATATGTGTATATATACGTACATATATGCAGATAGATAGACATAGATATAGATATACTGATATCTTTTGTTTTTATATCACCTTTTTTTCTGGATATATTCCTTCCATCCTTATCTCCTCCAGAGAACTGTCCCTAATAGAGTAAAAATTTAAAGGGGGAGGGGTGAGCTGTTGAGCAAAACTAATGATATATCAACTGAGCCTGTCAGTGTGTGTAATGTTCCATATCTATTGTCCCTGACCTTTGCAAAGAAGGGAGGATGGTACAACAGCTCTTTTTAATGGCACTTATAAGTAGACCACATTTTATTTATTTATATAAAGTCTAGGGGGAGTACCTTTAAATCTTAGTGAGTCCATCAGGAATCTCTTTGTCTGAGGGATAATATTGGTTCTTGAGTATTGCTTAATATTGCATGATTCTTAAAATTATAATATTTTGTCTAGTAAGCTTGACCCGTGGTTTTCAAACTGTGACAACTTTATACTATTCTGCTTTAATCAAAGATGTGGTTAGAGCACAAGAAATCCATCCTTAGGTCTAACAGCAGATAAGAAAGTCACACAATTCCTCAACCTATGTGTGCAGCTTGAAAGGATCAAAGAACAATGGCCACTGGCTTTTGGATGGACCAACTGAAGGTTCCTTTCTCATGTTGAAACAGCCACCAATAGATTTATAACCAATGATACCTCCACCCATTCAGCATGTATATGTCAAATTATACTTAGTTTCATACAGTTAACATTACTTCCTAGTAATAATGTAAATTAGTATTAGAAATACTAATTAGTAAATTAATGTTAGAAATATTTATTTCTAGCAGCCATAAAGAAAGTGTCCTCATAATGGTGACTGAGTAAATGCTTTATCATAGACATGGAATAATATTTAGACTTGGAAAATATTAGAGCAGGTAAAGATGTTAGAGATCACCCAGTCATATGATTATATAACAACTTCAGGACAAAATCTTCTGGGGTGGGGGAGGGGAAGAGAGGCAAATTTATACAGTGCCTCCTCAAAACAACCTTGTAAGGAAGGTGTTTATGTTATCCCCATTTTATAGTTAAGGAAATAGGTTAAGTAGCATTCTAGGGTTGGATTTGAACTCAGGTCTTCCTGACTCCAGGTCTAGCATTCTATCTATTGTACCACCAGCTGTCTCTAGCACCATATATATAGAAGTGGAAGGGCCCTTAAAAGTCATTGGCTGGCCCAATCCCTTCATTTCCCATCTAGCAGGGGTCTGGTGGTGTGGTGCTCTACAGGTGAACATGACTGTCAATCATTCTTACTTTCTTATTTACCTTCCGCAGCTTTGCCTAGTGAAGGCAGGGCTACTTTTCTCCTTAGCAGTGACTATCTCTCCAGCCACTCCCTCAATTCCTCTTTACTGGAAAGTAACAAAACCTGAGGGAAATGGTGGAGGTCCTGTCTCAGTACCAGTTAATCCAGTTTGGCCACCTCAACCACCCCTTCTCACTCATTATCTAGAGGAATCCCAATATACATAAGCTCTCTGTCCTGGGAAATGATAAAAATGAATCAATAGTTTTCTTTTACAGCTCTGAGCCACTATTCAGGCAAACCATCACAATTTAAAGCCTTTCCACCTTGTAGGAGATCCCTAATTATCCATCTCCACTACAATAACACATTTAGATTATTGGTGATTAACAGCATTTCTTAAGATTAAAGCATAAAAGATTAAAAAAACCCAGAAAGGCAAACAAGCTTTAAACAAATTTAAGAACAGAAAAAGAGGATTTTATGTAAAATCATAAATCTTGGTTTGTTGTCTCTCTATATATGTACGCATATATAACAAATTCAATATATTAGTTGCAAAACTGTTTCCCTCTGAACTTCCTTCTTTTCTATGCATGAAAAAGTTTCATTAGTACTTTTTACATTGTTTTCTTGTGTTTTTTTTTCCCTTGGGATCACTATGACTAGTTTCCTTCCCTATTCCCCTTGCACCTCAACAACCTCAAACAAAAAGCTTTCCCTTGTAACAAAAAATATAGTCAAGCAAAACAATTCTTCACATTGGGCAGGTTTGAAAATGACCAATCATTCTGTACTTCTAGTCCATCACCTTTCTGTCGAGAGTTAGGACAGAGTGAAAGCATAAGATGGCAAATTAGAGGTGGCAACCTAGCCAAACTCTCCCCAGATCCCCCTCCAAACCACATTAAAATAATGCCTCAAATTGAATTTTGAAGTGGCAGAGACAAAAAAAAGGTCAGAGTGAGATATTTTTCCAGTCTAAGACGACTTAAAAGGTTGGCAGGAAAGGTGTGTGACACCAGGGTGGGTGCTGGCACAGAGTACATGCAGTGGTAGTACCAGCAGTAGTCCTTGAATGTGATTGCAACAGTGGTGGCGGCGGCGGCAGCAGCAGTAGCAGCTTCAGGAATTCAGCCCAGATAGGCATCCAAAAACTGGAAATAAAGAGATTACAGGGGACCTTTTGCTGGCACTGGATGTGTCTGGTGCTGATTGCAACTCTATTGTCCATACAAAGTTCTGATTTACAGTTCCAGGGCATAGAGGAGCACTTGTGATGGGTCACAGAGGAGCAGGGGCCCTGGTCACAGTTCCAGGGTGGAGAGAAGTGCTAGCACTTGCATCTAGCTGCAGAGGAGTGGGAGCCCTTCCTGGTTGAACAGCAGAGCACAGACTAGGAGAACAGTGATTACGCTTCTCTGAAGATCACATCACCTTGGAAGCACCGAAAACTTTCAGACCCCCAGGTGAGCAGAGCCCAACTTTAACATAAAGCTCAAAGTCAGAAAATGGGCTGGAAAAATGAACAAAGAACAAAAGAGGTACTTGACCAGAAAAATCTACTAGAGTGACAGAGAATACCAAAACAGAAACTCAAAAGAAGACAACAATGTGAAAACACCTACAACCAGAAAAAATGCTAATTGGACACAAGCCCAACAAGAATTCTTGGAAGAGTTTAAGAAAGGGCTAAAGAGTGGTAGAAGAAAAATTGGGAAAAGAAATGAGAGTGATGCAAGAAAATTATGAAAAGAGAATTAACAGTTTGGTAAAAGAGGCACAAAAATACCATAGAAAAATAAGACCTTGAAGAAACAGAACTGGCCAAATGGTAAAAGAGGCACAAACACTCACTGAAGAAAATAACTCCTCAGAAAGCAGAATTGGCCAAATAGAAAGAGGTACAAAAACTCATTGAATAAAATAATTCCTTAAAAATTAGAATTGGGCAAGTGAAAACGAATGACTCCATGAAACTTTAAGAAACAATGAAAACACTGAAGAAAATGTGAGATATCTCATTGGAAAGACAACTGACCTGGAAAATAGATTGAGAAGAGATAATTTAAGAATCCTTCAATTATTGGAAAGCCAGGATAAAAAAAAAGAGTGTAGATATCATAATTTCAAGAAATTATGAAGGAAAACTGCCCTGATATCTTAGATCCAGAAGGAAAAATAGATTTTTTTTTTTTGGTTGGGCAATGAGGGTTACACAGAGTCACACAGCTAGTAAGTATCAAATCGGAAAAATAGAAATTGAAAGAATCTACCAATTACCTCCTAAAAGAGATTATAAAATGAAAAATCTCAGAAATATTAAAATCAAATTCCAAAGATCCCATGTCAAATACCAGATAGTTTAAAAAAAATACCAGATAGTTTTGATGATTACTACTTTGTGATATAATTTGAGATCGAATATTAATAGTAGGCTCCCTTTGTTGCTATTTTTCTTTCATTGTTTCTCTTGAGGTTTTTGACCTTTTGTTTCTGCAGATGAATTTTGTTATTATTTTTAATAAAGTAACTCTTTAGTAGTTTGGTATGATGCTGAACAAGCAACTTAATTTAGGCAGCATTATATTAATTATATTGGCTTATCTTAAGCATGAGCAAATAATATTCTCCTAGCCTTTTAGGTTTATCCTGGCAGATGGACTCCCAAATGTTTTATACATTCTGTAGTTATTTTGGATGGGATTTCTGGTTTTTTTCTCTTTCTGCTGGGGGCTGTTGGTAATAAATAGAAAAGGCTGATGATTTATATAGATTTACTTTATATCCTGCTACTTTGCTGTAGTATTGTTTTTTTTGGTAATATTGTTTCCATTTTTATTTGAATCTCCATGGATATCTAAGTAGACCATCATATCATTTGCAAAAGGGCAATAATTTTGTTTTCTCTTTGACTCACTTATTCCCTCAAGTTATTTTTCTTGTCTTATTGCTGTAGCTAATGTTTCTAGAATTATATCATATAATAGCGGTAATAATGGAATACCTGCTTTACTCCTGTTCTTATTGCAAAGGTCCCTAACATTTACCCATTTCATACAATGTCATGGATAGACAGTAGTACCTCTTGGTTTTAGATAGTATTTACCTTGCAGGATATATTTAATTCTTAATCTTTTCAAAATCTTAAAAAACCAGAAATGACTCTTGTATTTTGACAAAAGCTTTTTCTTCATCTTTTGATATAATCATATATTTTTATTATGTTTAGACTAAAATCATCTATTATTTTACAGTTTTCTTAATACTCAACCAAACCTACATCCCTGACATGAATCTAACCTATTTATAGTGTAGTATCTTTGCTACAGCTTCCTTGCTAGAATTTTATTCACTATTTTTGTGCTGATTTTAATTAGGAAAATTGGTCTTTAGTTTTCTTTCTCTAATTTCTCTCTTCACAGTTTAGGTATCTACACTATATTTGGATCATAGAAGGAGTTTGGTAGGATCCTTTCTTTTCCTAATTTTGCCAGCAATTTATGTAATATTTGGATTCATCTTTTTTGAATGCTTGATAGAATTTACTTCTAAATCCAACTAGTTTTGTGTATTTTTTTTAAAAATTGAATTCATGTATGTTTTGTTCAATTTCTTTTTCTGAGATTGTTTTATTTAAATTCTCTATTTTTTGTTATGTTAATTCAGGCATTTTATATTTTTGTAAAAAATTACCCATTCCACCTAAACTATTGATTTTATTAGCAAAATAGTAATTGGGTAAAATAGCATATAATAATTTCTTTTATTCTCTCTTTATTTACTGTAAATTAATTTTTTACTTCTTATACTGGTGACTTCTATATTTTTTAAAAAATAGATTAGGCAGTAGCTTTCCTATTGTAATACTTTTTGAAAATGCCTACTAGTTTTATTTATCAATTCATTTTTATTTTCATTTGTGTTCATTTCTTATTTTTAGAATTTCTATTTTTCATTTAGTTGTTTTTAGATGTATGCCCAATTCATTTATTATTTTTATCTTTTGTTGATAAAAGTATTTAGAGAGATAATTTCCCCCTTAAAATTGCTTTGGTCCAAAAGTTTTTGTTATGCTGTCTCATTGTTGTCATTTTTTGAAGACATTTTTCTATAGTTTCTATGATTTGTTCTTTTACCCACCATAATTCTTTAGGATTAAATTATTTAGTCTCTGTTTAAATTGAAATCCTTTCTTCAAAATATCCCTTTAAGAATTATAATTTCATTACATTGTGTTTAGAGAATACATGTTTAATATTTTTGCTTTCTTGCATTTATTATTGAGGTTTTTATGCCTTAGGACAAGGTTAGGTTTTATGAAGATGCCATTCTCTTTATGTCTCTGTCTCTCTCTTTTGCAGGGCAGTTAGGGTTAAGTGACTTGTTCAGGGTCACACAGATAGTAAGTGTCAAGTGTCTGAGGTCAAATTTGAACTCAGGTCCTCCTGAATCCAGGGCTTGTGCTTTATCTACTGCTCCACCTAGCTGCCCCTAAAGGTGCCATTCTCAGTTGAGAAATATACACACTCCTTTCTATTCCTTGTCATTAATTTCCAGAAATCTAACATATTTAACTTTTAAAAATTCTATTTAGGGGCAGCTAGGTGGCGCAGTGGATAGAGCACCGGCCCTGGAGTCAGGAGTACCTGAGTTCAAATCCCGCCTCAGACACTTAACACTTACTTACTAGCTGTGTGACCTTGGGCAAGTCACTTAACCCCAATTGCCTCACTAAAAAAAAAAAATTCTATTTAGATCCTTAATTGTTTTCATATTTTTTTGTGTCTAAGAGTTAGCTAGATCTAAAAGGGGATACATTGAGGTCCCCAACAATTATGCCTTTGCTGTCTATATCTCTTCCTAATGCGATTGCCTTTTTCTTTAAATACTTGGGTTCTGTGCCTAAATGCCCATATATTAAGTTTTACTATTATTTCATCGTCTTTTTTTTTTTTGCACAGGACAATGAGGGTTAAGTGACTTGCCCAGGGGCATACAGCTAGTAAGTGTCAAGTGTCTGAGGTCCCATTTGAACTCAGGTTCTCTTGAATCCAGGGCCAGTGTTTTATCCACTGTGCCACCTAGCTTCCCCCTATTTAATTGTCAATGATAGCCTCAAACACAATATTTTCCCAGTTTCTTTTTACTTTATCTAATTTTATTTCTGCCTTGACTGTGATCATGACTTCTAATACTACTTTTTTTAGATTACTTTAATGTTTATTATGACATAGTTCAAATAATTAAACAATTTAATAGAATCCTCTTTTATCAAATAGTTATGTTATTGTAATTTTTTCATTAAAGGTCTAAGAAGTGAATTAAACATATTTTTCTTATAGGTATTCAATAAAAATCACCATTAAAGCAATAATATAACATGGTAAAAATCAAACTATGATCTAGAAATACTTATGTATCCATAACTCAATGACTTTATGTAGAGTCTGATCTAATACTACTTTTAAAAATTAATTGGAAGCATAATCTTTTCTGCTTTAGCCCCAGATTTTGGTGAAATTTTATGTTTGACATACATAGAAGTAAAATTTTATTTTTCAAGCCTTTTTTTGCTTTTTTTTTTTTTTTTTTTTGCAGGGCAATGGGGTTTAAGTGACTTGCTAAGTGTCAAGTGTCCGAGGCCGGATTTGAACTCAGGTACTCCTGAATCCAAGGCTGGTGCTTTATCCACTATGCTATCTAGCCGCCCCCTCAAGCATTTTTATCATAAACAACATATTTTTGGATTCTGCTTTCTAATCCATTCTGCTCCCCTTTTCCATGTTCATGTGTGAGCTTATCTCCTTCCTGTTCACAGTTATGATAATTAATTATGTATTTCTGTCTATGATATCCTCAGACATTCCCCCTCTCTTTTCTCTCAATGTCCTCTTTATAAAGAAAAGGAATGTGATTAATATTGGTGATCCATGGCTGGAGACTACTTGCCCCTCTCTACCTCTTCTAGACCCCGATCACACCTTCTTTAGATATCACCTTCGTTTGGTATCATGTGCTTTGTGAGATAGTTTGCATCTACATTGCTCCTTCTGACAGTGTATACAACATTCTACATCTTTTCAGTTTTCCCCACCCTATCTTCTGCATATTTTTGTAAGTACACTAAAGGATTCCATTGGTAAGGAATTTCTTCTGGAAGAAATTTTTAATCCAAAAAATAAAGGGCTGGCTGGATTCTCACATCCATCTCCCACCTTTCCTGCTTCTGAGTAGCTCTCAGATTAGTCCTCAGATCCATATGGTCCTGGGAGGCTTCTGGTAGGATGACCCATCCTCTCTCAGTATGAGAATGATTTGTTCCAATATCCATGAAGGCAGCTGAAGCAGGCACTGTGGAGCTCGTAGAGCTTGGTCAAGTATTATTATTTTTTTTTTTAGTGAGGCAATTGGGGTTAAGTGACTTGCCCAGGGTCACACAGGTAGTAAGTGTTAAGTGTCTGAGGCCGGATTTGAACCCAGGTCCTCCTGACTCCAGGGCCGGTGCTCTATCCACTGAGCCACCTAGCTGCCCCTTGGTCAAGTATTAAAGATGCCAAGGTCATCTACTGTAACCCAGCCATTGCTGATAATCTTGTTATTTTGTCTTGCCACTGGACTTCAATGACTCTGGAAGAGAGAGTGAAGTTGATGATTTTGTGCAACTCTGCTTCACTTAAATCCATTTCATGTGCAAGTCAAGACATCACTTGTGATGTCATTGATCCCTTTTTGAAAATGAAGGACAAACAATAATAACAACTTCCTACCTCTCTAGTCCCTTTGTATCAAGTAGAGGAGGATAGGTTTCATCAGCTTTTCTTTAGGACCACCAAGGTGGGACCTTGAAATTAATATATCTGCTTGTCTCTTAATTTTATTTTCATTTGCATTACTGTAGCTGTTATGAATATTATTCCCCTTCTTTTGCTTTCTTCACTTTACAGTAGTACAAAGCACAAACTTTTCACTTTATATGTCTTCCCATGTTACTCTTAATTCCTCATATTTGTAATTTTTAATAGCATAGTACCATTCCACTGAATTCATATACCACAATTTATCATTAAATCTGTTTTGATTCCAGTTTTTTACAACACATCCAAACACAAAAAGTGCTGCCTCAAGTATTTTGGCATAATATGGGACCTTTATTTCTATCTGTGACCCCCTTGGAGTATATTCAATAGTGCCAAACCCCTCATTTTATAGATGAGGAAATAGGGAAGCATAAATCTATCTATCTCTTAAACTCTAAGTCCTAGATCTGACTGCATAGTTAAGAAACATACTCTCTCTCCTCTATAGGACACAATAACTCACACCCAGAAATAAAAGTTGTGGTGAGAACAATGTTAGAACTTTTGTTCCATTTCTGGTAGCTTCCATATGCCTGGACTCTATAAAGGTCTTATGTAATTTTGTATAATGTCCTTGTATCAATTACAATTTTAGCCTTCATTTATTTTCCTTATATAGTTTGGTTCCCTGGATCTTCAGGACCTGGAAAGTGTATCCTTCTATCCATCTCTTCCCTGCTTGGATGACTCACCTTATTGTTCCCCTGCTTGGGCCCTGACCTCTAGCCATGCCATTCTGAATTCTGGATTTGGTCTCTTGGGCTGTGTCAGCCTGTGATATCCCAAACACTGCAGGAGCTTCTGAGATAGCAACTAGACATATGCTAACAAGGCATACTGCTAGGGTTAATGGGGCAGTGTGGAATGAACACCACACTAAATATCAGGAGATCTGGGTCTAAGTCCTAGCTTGGCTACACATACACCTCACATACATACATACATACACCACCTAACTTACATATATGTGTGCCCAGCTTACACATACATATGTGTATATATGTATATAATATACACATGTCTGTATATAAAATATATAAATATTATTTATAATTATCTTTACTATTTCTATAAATATATAATATATACACATACATATATGCGCATGTACATACACACATATACATGCACGCATGCATGCATACACATCTGGATCATTTTGGCCACATCCCTTTACCTCTTAGGGTTTGCAGTTTTACCTTCTATAAATGAGGATGTTTGTACTAGAAGATATCTAAGGGGTCCTTCCAGCTCTAAATTCTATTCCAATGAAGCTTTCTGTCTAATTGAGAAGAATGAAGGCTGAACTGGCCGTGGTCGCACATGCCTGAAATCCCAGCTACTAGAGAGGCTGGGGGAGGTGGGTTGTTTGAGCTCAGGAGTTCTGAGCTGCAGCGGGCTATGCCAATCTGATATCTGAGTTAAGTTCAGAATCATTCTGTTGATGCCATGGGAGTGGGGCACCACCAGGTTGTCTAAGGAGGAACAAATCTCATGCAGGTTGGAAGTAGAGGAGGAGAAAACCATCATATTGTTTAGTAGTGGCATTGGGTCTATCAGCAACCTCTG
The DNA here is from genome assembly GCF_019393635.1 of Dromiciops gliroides. Taxonomy (NCBI): domain Eukaryota; kingdom Metazoa; phylum Chordata; class Mammalia; order Microbiotheria; family Microbiotheriidae; genus Dromiciops; species Dromiciops gliroides. The sequence goes on from NC_057861.1 coordinate 484,267,546, forward strand.
CATTTCTAGCCTTGTCAGATAGGGAGACGCAATTTTTTTTTTTTGGTGGGGCAATGAGGGTTAAGTGACTTGCCCAGGGTCACACAGTTAGTAAGTGTCAAGTGTTTGAAGCCGAATTTGAACTCAGGTCCTCCTGAATCCAGGCCACCTAGCTGCTCCCTGTTTTTTGTTTTTGTTTTTTCCATTTTTTTTTTTAAGAAAAAAAGAAAGAAATACAAAGAAAAGGGGAGAATGAAGGTCGTGTTTATTCTGAGCCTAGTGAAGATGACAGCAAGACATTCATTCTTCCTCCTGCTAGGGCCCACCACATTGCAATTCAAAGGCAGCACATTGAGAAAGAAGATCAGCTCACAGCTGTAACTCTTCAATATGAGGTCTGAGGAAGAGAACTAAGCAACTACTGACACACACAAAAGCCATGAACTGAAGAGGGAAAAAAAATCTTCCTTGAATTGATTTCCTTTTTCAGTGACATCCAGATGAGGGCTGTCATTATGTCCTCCTGTTGTAAGTTTCAGGATGGAACAATAACTCGGACAGCGACAAAGGTTCTCTAAGCCTGCTGAACCTCCCCACACAGATCTAGAGACTACGTTCCCAAAGGAACACAGGCCTCTCGTTGGGGAATATTCAAAGCACACTAATGCTTTGTTTGGATGCTAAAAGTCACCTGCCATGCTTGATTGCACAGGTTGTCAGTTTTGCATCGTTTCTATTGCATTCAGGCCCAGTATGTCAGCACCTCATGAAAATCTCCCAGACCCTGGCTTTGAATAGCCTCTTGGCTGCCTGTGAGCTAGAAGTCTTTCTGTTTTGCCTGTCAAATCATCCATTTGTCTGTCTGCTTGCAGGTAAGTAGCATCCCATTACATAATACTGACCCAGCAATCAATGTCAGGACCTCATTCTGATGGGGCTCAGACTGAACAAACAACGAGTCAAACACTAAAGCCTCAGAAAACTTGGGGAGGTTTTTGTGTTCTGGCAAAAAGAGCTATTCTCTCCAGGGCTACTTCAAACATGGCAGGATCCAAACAGATGCTGAGTTCTCCAAGGGAACCAGTGCTGAGCTGTGACATGTCTCTTCCAGTCAAAGCCCAACCCTATTTCTTTCTTTCTTTCTTTTTTTTTTTAAAGTGAGACAATTGGGGTTAAGTGACTTGCCCAGGGTCACACAGCTAGTAAGTGTTAAGTGTCTGAGGCCAGATTTGAACTCAGGTCCTCCTGACTCCAGGGTCGGTGCTCTATCCACTGCGCCACCTAGCTGCCCCCAACCCTATTTCTTGACTGAGTCCAGATGAGGAAGCTGTCTCATTGCTTCACTCCAGCCTGGGCTGGGAAAGTCATTTGGAAAGCCAGCGAAATGGACCAAGCAAGAGACTGGGGTGGGGGGTTAGAATGAGATTCTTAATATTGATTTAGGGCCTTACATTTCCTTTGGTTTTCCCCTCTCCTTTCTACATCTGGACACAGAATGACTTCCTATGGAGGCGGGAGCACCTCAAAATTTGGAGGAATTTACTTGACACTTTGTGCCTCTATTTGCCCTGTTCTGTGATTATCTTAGTGTTATGCAATCAAGAGAGACTTTCAGGGGGCAGCTAGATGGCGCAGTGGTTAAAGCACCGGCCCTGGATTCAGGAGTACCTGAGTTCAAATCCGGCCTCAGACACTTGATACTTACTAGCTGTGTGACCCCGGGCAAGTCACTTAACCCCCATTGCCTGCGGAAAAAAAGAGAGAGAGAGAGAGAGAGAGAGAGAGAGAGAGAGAGAGACTTTCAAATATTACTCCTGGGGCATACATTAATCTTTTTCAATTAGAGGAAATGTAAGACATTTACTGAGTACATGAATTGATATATTAGGTACTGTTCTTGAGCCTGGGGCAAATGACACAAAATATGCTCTTAAACAGAGGGTAAGAGAGAGACAAAGCCCACGAAACTGTTATAAAGCTTGTTCTGAGAAGCCTGTTAAAAGAGAGCTCACCTGATGGGAAGTACCATGGGATAGTCTCATATTTTAATGAATCATTTTTGTTAACTAGGTGATAAGCCAAGGAATGTTTATTTTGTTTTATATTTGCTTATGTTGTTACTACCTTCTAAATTTGTGCACTCTCAGACAAAGTACCAGTCACCTAGCCTTAGTTATGCCTCTGGCTAGACCTCATTGGAGGATATAAGAAAAGTCTATATCAGTACTGTTTGATAGTAACTTGGAGCTATTACTTGTTGTTGGGCCATCATTTAGCAGTAAAGAGACCCATTGAAGGTAGCTAGGTGGTAAGGTGGATAAAGCACTGGCCCTGGATTCAGGAGCACCTGAGTTCAAATCCAGCCTCAGATACTTGACACTTACTAGCTGGGTGACCCTGGGCAAGTCACAACCCTCATTGCCCCACCAAAAAAAAAAGAGACCCCATGTGCTCTCAGACATGACCATGACATTCGTGTTGTGATGCTGCACAATTTTAGTGACACCTGCACAGGAGTTGCCTATCTTATTCAGAAATGACTATACTGCAGAAGCTACATAACCCATGATGAAGACTTCCCCATCCCAGCTATTTTTCATCTGTATGCTTTCTAGCATTTTTTGGTAGTTGACCTGATGACCTTACATAGCTAACTTTTTATTTTGAGAGTGCATTAGACCAACCTTGATAAATGAGGGTCTAGTTCTCATTTGTACAAATAAAACCCAAAGTCTAAGCCTGCAGCAGGAAGAATTGGGAATAACTTTAGAAATGCAGTCTGAAGAAGTCTGCAGTTTTTGCTGCATGGATGGTCACAGAGAGAAGTTTATTGTTGCTAAATAATTTCTCTTAGCTTAAGTTTCTGTATTTAACAGTAGAGAGACCAGAAATACTAACAGAGTGGCCTTTGTCTTGTTGAGCTAAACAAATTTCTTCATAGAATGTCCCTTGAAGAAAGTGACTGTTTTGTTTTTGTCATTGCATTTCCATCACCTAGCATGGTATCAGTACACAGTAGGTGCTTAATAAATACTTGCTGAATTTCTGGGAAAACTGGGAATAAGTTCGGCAGAAAATGGGTTTTGAACAGTAGCTTACACCATTTTCCACAAAAAGACCAAAATGGAGATTAAGGATATTAAGGGTCAAGCAAAAAATAATTTAGAAGGGAAGCAAATCCAGTATCTTTAGCATTTATGACTGATTGGTGTGTGTGTATGTGTGTGCATGTGTGTGTGTGCTCACTCGAATGTGAATTTTTAACCAAAAAAGAGATGAGCTAATCAAAAAGACACTCCTGTCATTCCATTTCTCACACTTCTCAGTGAGAGGAATTCCTCCCACCACTCAGTAAAGCTTCCTTGTCCCCAATTTTTCCATTTTCTTGGTTCATTTTCCCAATTCTTGTCTCACTCATCCATAAAATACAGTTCTCCACTCTTCAATCCTTTGTTCACGTGTTCTTCTGGTATTAATGTCCTAACAAGCCTCAAAACTTTCCCACCTTCCATCTACAACTCACTAGGATAAAATAGCAAGACAAATAATACTGAAAACTCATTGAAAGTCAGCCATGGGCTGATTGGTACTAGAAGAGAAGTGGTCAAGTAGAGCCATAAACAACCTTCAGTTATTTGGGACCATTCTAATATCTTTCTGCACTCTCTCATCTATCCCTAAGTGATTCCATTCAAATTGGGCTAGCTTTCCTTCTCCCATAAGGCTGTGATGTCTAGTAGAGCTTGCCACTCGTATATCTGTACTATCTCTGATCTCTTTACCGTTAGGGATTTTCCTATTTCTAGTGGGCATCAACACAAGAAGGATTAGTGACAGCATAATTTTGTTTGCATTAATGATGGACTTGGCACAATAGCATCTAGCTTCTTTATGGGTTAGGGTATAGTTAGAATTTCAGACAGTTACTTTCCAGGTATTGGTAAGCAAAAACCTGGAGTGTTCTGTAAACAGAATCCTGAGTCATCCTAGGCAAAGGAGAAAAACAATCTCCTTTTTTTTTTTTTTTTGAGGCACCTAACAGTGGAAACTCACCCTTGGTACTTTGGTACTAAAGGTAAAGAATGGAATTAAGGTATCATTGTTTTTATATCAGTAGTTGGGATAGTTGACTCCCTTTCAGTACTGTCCTAATTCTGACTAATGGGATACTTGGGGTTTGGATTTCAGATGCAAAATGGATGGGGTTACCTGGAACATTATTGTATCAGTCAGTGAAAACAACTGGGGAAGAATGTATTTTTTTGTCATTTGACATTGAGTGTCCCAATTGTGCTATACAGGAATGAAAGTGATATTATTGTCCTGGGGTTGGAGAGCATCTTGTGTATGCATCAATGGGTAGTGTGTCAAGGAGGTTTAATACATTCTGAGAAAATTAAGATTGATTCTGTATAATTTTCTTATTGATACCATTCACAATTAATTGATTTTAACTAACTGCTTTTGTCGTGTAATGTCTTAAATCATGGTTCTTTGTCTCTGAACTTAGTTCAGAATTCAGCTGCCTGTAATGGGTTAAATTAAAAAATTCAGCTCTTTTTGCCTCAAGGAATTTTGCTAATCTTGGGAAATATGTATGAAAGAAAGGGAGTTGGGTCTGATATCTTTACTCCACCAAGCTATATGATGTCTGGTCTGTTGTCCAAAAGTCTGGGCTGCTATCTCACACTTGGGCTCAAACAATGAGCACTTCTTAGTCTCACAAGAAAAGAATAGCTCCCATTACCAAACTTTCAACCAATCATGTTGTTCCTTGAACCTCAGCTCTGTCACCAATCATGTTGCCCTTAATTACATGATCTCATCTACCCTGTTTTATTCTTCATTCTGTACTCACCAAATCCCATATAAGGGGAACTGTCCTCTTGCTCAGGTCTTTGGCATAAATGGAGGCCAGCCATCAACCCATATATTGACAGGTAGAATGCCCCTACTAATGAATGTTATCTTTGCATGGAGATCTACTTCACTTTATCCTTTTGTTAAATTCCAATGACAATAATTCTATGGTCTAAATACAAGCATTTCAAATAAATCAAGCATTTTAAAGATTGGGTTAACTGGGTTAAGATTAAATCCATTAAGCAGTTTTTCTCAGGGTTACAGTCAATATGTGGTGGCACCTAATCTGTGTTTACTTTTCATTATAATGTCAGCACAGTCAGGAAAAGGTATTTGAGGAGGTTGCTCAAACTCAAGAATTAACAGTGGGCATCTTTTTGTTTGTTTTTGTTTTTGCAGGGCAATGAGGGTTAAGTGACTTGCCCAGGGTCACACAGCTAGTTAAGTGTCAAGTGTCTGAAGCTGGATTTGAACTCAGGTCCTCCTGAATCCAAGGCCAGTGCTTTATCCACTGCACCACCTAGCTGCCCCCAACAATGGGCATCTTAAATGACCACAACACAAATAGAATCATGCTGTATATATCCCACCCCTTTATTGCAGTGCCACTGTGGATCATCCAGTAAGAAGAGGGGAATCATCATGTCTATTTTTCAAGAGGATAAGAAGGAGGAAGGTTAAGGGAGACAAGATCATTTGGTAGGTAATATCTTGGTGGACAAGTAGAAGGAGATGGAAGAGAAGGCGGAAATGATGGGGGATGGGTATAAAACACACATTCCTTTGCAGGATCCTCCCATATGTCCCCATTCCAAATATGGACATAGCCTTGGGATACATTCACAGTTAGGGAGTGTGATATGAATAATGGGTCAGAAAAGGAGTGTTTAAGGAGAATTAGTAGAGAGTAGTGTCATGATCAATGTTTTTGAATTGTGGTGCTGGGGACCACAATTATTGTCCCCTGGACAGTAAGGAGATCAAATTAGTCAATACTTAAAGAAATCAATCCAAATTATTTACTGGAAGGTCAAATGCTGAAGCTGAAGCTTGAATACTTTGGCCACATAATGAGAAGATGGGACTTGTTGGAAAAGACCCTGATGTTAGGAAAGATTGAAGGCAAAGGGCAAAAGGGATTGGAGAGGATGAGATGGAGAGATTATGTCATGGGAACACTGAATGTGAACTTGGACAGACTTTGAGAGCCAGTGGAAGATAGAAGGTCTTGGCATGCTTTAGGGTCACAAAGAGTCAGACACAACTGAACAACTGAACAACAGTGTCATGAAAACTCAGAGAGGAGAGTATCCAGAAGGACAAGATAGTGAGAGTCAAATCCAAGATAGAGAGAGAAGGTGAGGTCAAGAAGGATGAGGACTGAGAAAAGACCATCAGATTTCTCAATTAAAAGATCCCTGGTAACTCTGGAATGAGAGGTTACAATTGAGTAATCAGGTTGGAAGTCAGATCCCAAAGATTGGGAGTGAATGAGAGGAGAGGAAAAGGTGTCAGTGAACATAGTTGACTTTTGTCAAGGAGTTTGGCTGAGAAATAAAGGAGAAGCATAGGAAGATAGCTTGATAGGATATACGGTCTAATAAAGGTTTGAGATGAAGAGAAAGAAAGACAAGGGAACTCCTGTCCAATAGTCCCCATTTTCTCAGTAAAGTAAATGGAAAAATCCTTTTCTGAGAGAGGAAGAGGAAATTTGGGAGGTTCAGGAAGGGAAGGCAACCTTTGGAATGTATTTTTGGGGAGATAGAAAGTTATTTAGGGAGTAATAAAAATAACTGCCTTCTTGCAGTGAGGGCTCAGATGAAGTTGGGTAGCATGCATTTATATTATACCCAGTTAGCATGGTTGTAAAGTTTCCTTAATCTCTTTTTAGTAGCATGTGAGTAGGGGTGAACAGAGTAAATCCAGGGCTGAAGTCTGGCAATACTTGAAAGGACAAGGGGGCCAAGGGATTATCATAGAGGACAGGGGAAGTCAATTTTCAACTTGCTGGAAAGGCAAGAGTTGAGCAGGGCTGGCTCTCTCACATATCTGTGGCTCTGGGAGGTTCTTGTCAGCCATTCTGAGACTCACACCTTGCTTCTCTTGACTTGTCTCTCATCAAGTACTTCTCCCAATGTATGCCCAGCAAGCTCCCTTATTATGCAAGTATGCAGAGTTAAATCTTCCTTCATAGACATAGGGCTATCCTTTCAGAAAACCCCCTCCACACTAGTGTGAAAGTAGGGTTACATCCAAAACCATTATATATAGCCTACATTCTGTAAAGCAGACTCAAATGATTTTAATTTGCTTAAAGCTATTTTCTCCTTATGGAATAGACATCATTACATGCAATAATTCTTAATTCCTCTGTTTATTTTTTCAAAGCAATAATACCTAAAGGTTAGAGAGACACTCTTCCCCTGAATTATTTAATTTTCTATTCTTTTCCGTCTAAGTAGCTAAATTTAGAATGAAAAAAGTTTAACAATTGCTCAAATTCAGTTTAAAAAGCTCTAGGTTTTAGGGAATCTTAGAATGACTGGTGAAATTTTTTTTTACTCTTTTTGACATTGACTACAGCTAAATTAATTGAGGTTTATAAATGCACAAGTAGACATTTCACAAATCAATTGATTGATATACTAATAATTTATATTAATTAATTAATCTATAAATTAACTTATGTTAACAAATATAGTAGGCATGGATAGCAAAGATATTCACAGACAAGACAAACCTTTAATATCTTAGTTAATTAGATTGAGACAAGAAAGAATTCCACCCAGATAAGCCTCCAATGCAACTTGTTATACAAACAGACAGTAGTAAAATAAAATATTTTCCAACATCACCCAATATACTCACATGTTCAGAAAACAAACTTTTTAAAACTTATACATTCAACAATAAAAAAAAAAATCAAGGTTCAAATGTAGGTGAGCTCCCCCCCCCCCTTAAGTGCACTATCATATCAGTTAAATCTCAAGAGAAAAAGAAATTGCACAGATAGTAAGTAAATGCCTTACCGGAACTTAAACAGACCTGTCTCTATCAGACACACAAAAGCATGACAGGTAAGGGGTTAGTAGTCACATCTTGGGCAGGAGGGGGAGGTAATCAGCTCAGCTGAATAAAAACCCAGAGACACACAAGAAGAGGGAAGAATAAACAAGCAACAAACCCATTCTCATTGGAAAACCTAACAACGAGTAATTACTCCCCAACCTGAAAAGAAACATGTACACACATAGGGAAGACCCACATAAAGGGCTCAGTCATGTTGGTGGGGACATCCAGCCCTGCTTCTAGATGGGAAGGCTCTTTTGAGAAGGACCCGGAGGCATATAAGGAGAAGGTCGAATAAGCCATTTCTTCCTTGCTCCTTTTATTTGTCTTTGATGTCACTCTTTATGTCTAAATCACACATCTGATTGGACCTTTTCTTGGTGTATAGTGTGAGATAGTGGTTTATGCCTTGTTTATAAGAGACTGCTCTCTAGTTCCCTGAGGGATTCTTGTCAAATAGTGAATTCTTACCCTAAAAACTGTGATCTTTAGGTTTACCAAACACTGAGCTATTATGATCATAGAAGGGTTGTTGTGAAGACCAAATAAAATAATGTGTATAAAGTACTTTGCAAAGTTATTAGCAGTAAGAGGAGGCTACCTGCATGGAATTCTGAGCCATTAGTATTTTTAACAACCCCGTGAGGTAAGTACTAGTAAAAAAAAAAATCTGACTTAGCTTTTAAGATCAAATGATATTAGGCTGGCATGGCCATAGGCTATTTTTTTCTTTTGGTCTCAAAATGTGATTTTATCAGTCAGAGGAAGCCCAGTGTGTAAACTCCTTTCACCAGATCACCAACTTCTCTATAAATTATAGTCTTAAAAATTGCCTAGGGCACTTGGAGGTTTAATGAATTACTTATGTTATGTAGTCAGTATGAATCAGAGGCAGGACAACTTATGTCTTCCAACTCCAAGACCCACCCTCTATCCAATGTGTATGCAGCTCCATGGGGTATATGGCATGCTCATGGAAGACTAACACCTATCGTGTGAGGCTTGCCAAGCCCTTTTCAGGACTGTTCATCCACCTTTAATGTCCATCTTCACCAAATTCTCATCTGTGGCTCCAAGAAGCTGTAGCATGCACAGCGGCCACACCCCAGTAAACCATCTTGGCAGATGGGCTAAACCAGGTTGAAGGTAAATAGTTGACAGGCTTCAAACCCATTGGTGAGTTAGGAAAATGTCTACTGCAAGTATGTGAAGACTTCCCCCAGAATGGGTAAATGAGAAAAATTTATTCCAATGGCCATGAAAGTGACTGAAGCAGGCACTTTGGAGCATTTAGAGCTTGGTCAGACAGTAAAGACTCCAAGGTCTGCATCACTGGCCATTGCCAGTCACTTTGACTTTTGTCTTTGATAACTCCGGAGGAGAGACTGAGGCTGATGACTTTGTGCAACTCTGCCTTACTTAAATCCAATTCAAATGCAAATCAAGACATCCCCCATGGTGCCATTGGTCTTCTTAAAAAATGAAGGACAGGAGGCAGCTGGGTGGCACAGTGGATAAAGCACGGGGCCCTGGATTCAGGAGTACCTGAATTCAAATCCGGCCTCAGACACTTGACACTTACTAGCTGTGTGACCCTGGGCAAGTCACTTAACCCTCATTGCCCAGCAAAAAAAAAAAAAAAAAAAGAAGGACAGGGCAGCTAGGTGGCGCAGTAGATAGAGCACCGGCCCTAGATTCAGGAGTACCTGAGTTCAAATCCGGCTTCAGACACTTGACACTTACTAGCTGTGTGACCCTGGGCAAGTCACTTAACCCCAATTGCCTCAAAAAAAAAAGGACATACAACAACATTCAGCTCTATAGAAAAAAAAATTATGCATGGGCCAAGGCAGGCAGTGATACAGAGGTCAGGTATAATCATGGCCATATATGCTCCAGTTCCTTGAAGAGACCTAAGGATCGTATAACTATTAAAGACGTGAAAATCTGGGGTAGGGAAAACTGGGTTCAGCTGTAAGTAGATACCTTCTGACTTGAAGTATTTCTTCAACCTGGGAGTCACCCTGAAGACCTGATAAAAAAACTAATACTATTCCTTATAAGTTTTCATACATCCCTATATATGGCTTTTCCTCCCAGTATCATTTACCCAGTTGTCCCTCCTCAATATAATTTAGTAAATTAATATCAAATAGCTTTTTAAAAAAGTAACTATAGCTATTTTACAAAAGTATTGAGAAAGTATAGTAACAACGGCAGTACAACAGTATGTCTCTCAACGCCCCCCCCCCCAAAAAAACAACAACAAAAAACCACACCCAACCCTAGGAGACACATTTTCCCCTCTGCACAACCGCTCAGTTTCTGGGGAGAGTGGACTCAAACTGAAAGTGGTTGCTATAAAACATCACCTTTGCCAAAAATCTGGATGGGTTTATTTCATCAATCTAAAAGTCCTTTTCTCTGTTTCCATATCCTTCACCAAATACTTTTGAGAGTGTGATAGCTGACAGATTAGTAATTCTCATATTTATCTTGGCTACCAGGTGGAGCCCTAGGCTGGTGCCTGCACTGCGGGTTTTTTTTTTTAATTCTAGCCAAAAGATGGGGTCATAAAAACCTCAAATAACAATTAATTCTTTACAGAACTTAGGTTCTCCCAACTTCAGGGCCAGTGCTCTATCCATTGCACCACCTAGCTGCCCCTACTATAATTTGTTCGCAAATGCAAGGATAGTTTGGCTGGGCCATAGAGTTTTTGAAAGATAGGGAAAGGTAGGTTGGAATCAGATTTTGAAAGATTTTAAATGACAAATAGAGGTGTTTGTGTTTGATCCTGGAGAATAAACTGGAGAATTATAAAATCAGCCCTCCCCCTTTTCTTCTCAGAAGGACCAGCATTGACATCATCAGTAAATCACAAATAAGAAGGGCTGGCCCATGAGAAACTTCGATAGGAATCCAACTCTCTGCTTTCAGCTTTCGGTCTCTGAAAAAAGATAATGCTGTTCACTGTGCTTTGAATGAAAGACACTGGAGGAATGGAAGGTGTTGCCAAATATGCTGACATACTCCTACTTTCCTTTTTTATAAGGCTGAGTTATCAAAACAACTTTCACTTGACAGTGTTTTTAAAAGGTGGAACGACTTAGAGATATTCTTGGTTCTTTGGTTTTTCTGCACTTGACTCAAAGAATCTGAGCAGGAAGGTTGATAAGGTCTTGGGAACTGGTTCTCACTTGTCCTTAGCTGATGCTCCCCCTTTTGCGGACTGGGTGTGACTCAGGCCAATCCCCTCATAGTTTATGTTTAATATTGGAATGAAGTAAGACATTTCTTAACAAATGTTCTAACAGTTAACAAAAGGAGATTTACTTAGCCATAGAAGGAGAAGGATGTTCAGGAAAGATATGCATTGAGGGCACCCCAAGTTGATTCAGTTAAGTGAAACTCACCTGTCTTTCAGTGGCCCATTGTGATCAGCTGGCCAGACATCAGAGCTACCTGGAGCTCCTCGTGGTGTTTTGTTTTTGTTTTTGTTTTTTTTTGTACTCAGGCCATCAGGAAGTGATGTAAATTACCTGAGTCAGTCCTTTGAGCCAATAGATCTCAAGAAGGTGAAGAGGACCATGGCATTGGGGTGATATCATGATTTGCAGTGAATTGGATTGTTTAAGTGAGGGAAGGCTATTCAATGTCACCAACCTCACTCTCTTCTCCAGAGCCATCTGGGTCCAGTGACAAGATATACATCAGAATGACTGGAGATGGCCCTGGATGTTTAAGGCAATTGGGGTTAAGTGACTTGCCCAGGGTCACACAGCTAATAAGTGTCTGAGGTGAGATTTGAACTCAGATCCTCCCAACTTCAGGCAGGGTGCTCTATCCACTGCACCACCTCGGTGTTTCTCATATCTTTTAAGTAAAAACTAGCCTAACTTACAAGGGGCCCTGGAGTTAGGATATTGCTCCTACCATATCCCCCGACCTATAATCTCAGTGTGTATGTGGTACATGACTTTCAGTCTCACATGGAGTGTGGCTGAGAGGTAATAAATGTCTAGATATGGTTCTTTTGTTTTTGTTTTTTTTGGCGGGGCAATGGGGGTTAAGTGACTTGCCCAGGATCACACAGCTAGTAAGTGTAAGTGTCTGAGGCTGGATTTGAACTCAGGCCTTCCTGAATCCAGGGCCAGTGTTTTATCCACTGGGCCACCTAGCCGCCCCCTAGATATGGTTCTTTAACTTAGAATAAGAGCTGCTCAGAATTTCAGGATTTGCAGTCCTGTGGAAAGAAAGAAGGGGAAACTCTCTGATGAGTGAAAAATAAAGATAAAGAAAAGCAGTACCCAAAGGTTTTCCTATGCCATAACATGTCAGTGCTTCTCACAAAGAGCTACTTGGTATAGCATTGATGCCTCTCCTTCCCTCAAATGTGTGTTTTGAATATACATGAAAAAGAATAAACTTGTAGTCACAATGATGGTGGCCTTCTTCCTCAACTTCCTCCAGATGATAATTTTGCTATGGGATACTGAAGGGTAGAGGATGAATTTTTTTTTTTGAGGGGAAATGAGGGCTAAGTGACTTGCCCAGGGTCACACAGCTAGTAAGTGTCAAGTGTCTAAGGCCAGATTTGAGCTCAGGTCCTCCTGAATCCAGGGTCAGTGCTCTATCCACTGCACCACCTAGCTTCCTCTAGAGGATGACTTCTATCCCCAAAAGACTCCATTGGAAAGCAGTCAGATCTTCAAAGCTGCTGTCCACTACTTATCTACACCAGAATTTTGTAAATGATCCTAAGGGAAAAAAAAGTTTTGGATAAAGCACTGGCCCTGGATTCAGGAGGACCTGAGTTCAAAATTCAGCCTCAGACACTTGATACTTACTAGCTGTGTGACCCTGGGCAAGTCACTTAACCCTCATTGCCCCGCAAAAAAATTTAAAAATAAATAAAGAGATTAGTCTAGAGTAGGGCTTCTCAAATTAAAAAAAAAAAGTTTATCTCATTGTCTGCCTTCTGAGCCAGGATCTAATTCACCTAGATGGTAACTGGGCAAGAGGAAGAGTACCCTGGGTGGTATATTAAACTTTTGTCCTTTTTCTGGTTGGAAGAGATAGCACATGTAAATTGTACTGCAATTAAATATGCTTCATTATGTATGTATGTATTTATTTTTGGGTGAGGCAGTTGGGATTAAGTGATTTGCCCAGGGTCACTCAGCTAGTAAGTGTCAAATGTCTGAGGCTGGATTTGAATTCAGGTCTTCCTGACTCCAGAACCAGTACTCTATGCACTCATTATTTTCATTTATTTACTTACTTATTTTATTATTTAATTTATTATTTTTTGCCGGGCAATGAGGGTTAAGTGACTTGTCCAGGGTCACACAGCTAGTAAGTGTCAAGTGTCTGAGGCTGGATTTGAACTCAGGTCCTCCTGAATCCAGGGCCGGTGCTCTATCCACTGTACCACCTAGCTGTCCCCCACCACTCATTTTCAAAAAATCCTTGTGCATATACTAGAGGATAGGCTGGACTTACAAATAATAATTGTTAGTAATTAATGATTCCGAGGTAGCCAAATGGCACAATGGATAGAGTGCTGGGCCCAGAGTTGGGAAAACTCATTTTAATGAGTTCAAATCTAGTCTTAGACACTTATAGCTGTGTGACCCTGGGCAAGTCACTTAACCCTGTTTGCCTCAGTTCCTCATCTGTAAAATGAGCTGGAGAAGGGAAAGGCAAACCACTCCAGTATCTCCCAAGAAAACCCCAAATGGGGTTTTGAAGAGTTGGACACAACTGAAAAAATGACTTAAAAACAATAATAATGATTAAATTGGTTTGACCAATGTAGCTAGTCAACCAAGTGAATTTCTTTTTTTTTTTAGGTAATTTTTTGGTAGAAAAATATGCAATCAAATAATAGGCCATTAGTGAATAGTTTTTCAGCAAGATGCTTATCTTTGTGCGTAGGTGTACAACATAAACAATGCAAAAACAATAAGCAAAATTGTTGCTGATGTCAACTCAGTAGAAAATGATTAATATAAATCCATTCCTCTTCCTTTATGTTGTTTTACTTCCTCAATGGTATTTCTTAATTCCCTATTTATGTCTGAATATTTTAATAGTATGTTTGTATGAGTGTGATGAACAGGACGAAGGCCAGTTTGGCTGAATCAGAGAGAAAGAAGACAAGTAAAATATGATAAAACTGAAGAGATAGACTGGGGCCAAGTTGTAAAACGTTTTAAATGCTAAACAAAGTAGTTTATATTTGATCATAGAGTAGATAGAGCCACTGTCGTTTGCTGAGTAGTGGGTGTGGCTCTGTTAAATTTATGATTTAGGAAAATCACTTTGGCAGGAGGAAGATGGAGCAGAATAAGGAGAGACTTGAAGCAAGGAAACCAGTTCGGAAGTCATTGACATTATCCAGGTGAGAAGTGATGAAGGCCTGAACTAAGGTAGTAGCCAAGCTAGGGGGCAGAAGGAATTAAAGCCAAGATATGATGTGGGGATAGAAAATATAATATTTGCCAACTGATTGAACAAGTTAGATGTCAGGGATGATGTTGAGATTGTGAATCTTGGTGACAAGAAGAATAAATAAGTGATGCTCTCAACAAAAATGGGGAAATTTGGAAGGAAGGAGGTGAGCCTTGTTGGGAAAAAAAGATTTGAGATTTGAGATGCACATAACTCATTCATGCCTGTTCACTCTGTACCACTTTAGACAAAAAATAAAAAAGCATAGTTGGTCTCTTACTCAGTGGTCACTATCTGGGAATGTATTGCTCACAATCCTAAGGGCATCTTCTGTAGACTTGAAGTGGATCTCCTTAGCTGTACCTAGGAAAGAGAGATTCAATGCCTTTTTTTGGGGGGGGCAGGGTAATGGGGGTTAAGTGACTTGACCAGGGTCACACAGCTAGTAAGTGTCAAATATATAAGGTCAGATTTGAACTCAGCTCTGCCTGAATCTAGGTCCAATGCTCTATCCACTGTGCCACCTAGCTTCCCCTCCCCCCCCCAAATTTAATGCCTTTTATACTAAACAGTGACTTTTGGAAGAGAATAGAAGGAGCCCAAAGCCAGTGTCCTGTGTTAGGGCAAGGAGAGTGTGAGGCTAGATTTCACTTTTGTTATCAACCCTAGGGCACGTGGGCAAGGTTGTGTATTTCATTTGTGGGCAAGGTTGTGTATTTCATTCGTTTAAATGCTAATTTCTTCCTTTGAAATGGGATGATCACACCTTCCTGGCTTAATGAAAAGAGGACTAATAGTTAAAAACAAAAGAAAATAATTGATCCAGGGCTTGAGGAAGGAGAAACAGGAGGTCCAATATCTTTCAGCCCTGACCAAGGCCCAGTCTTGACCACATTTTAATCCTAAAGACAAGCCCTGACCACACTCCTAACCTGCCCACAATCCAGCCTTCACCAAAGTCTAACCCTCACTTTCTATCCCTTACCACTACTTTAATTTGACCATACACTAACCCAGACCACATCCCATCCTGAACTGCAAAATGATCAACTGCATCCGCATTACAAGCATGACCACAGCTCAGCCCAGTGCATAGACCAACCCTTAGCACACTTCTGTTTCTGATAGGTCCCCACTCCCTCTCTGTCCTTTTAGTTCCATTTTATGTGTTTTCTTGGACCATTAGAAAGCTGACTTCTTGGGACTTCTTTCTTTTTTATTGTATTTGTGTTCCTAGCACTTAGCACAGTTCTAGGCACTTAGTAAGTGCTTAATAAATACTTGCTGAAGCTTGGTGTGGTGGTGCACATCATCATCTCTGCTTCTGGGGAGGCTGAAGGTAGTAGATCTCTTGAGCTTGGGAGTTGGGAGCTTCAGTGAGCTAACTAGGTATTTGAACTAAGTTTTGTATTAATGTAAGCCCTCAGAAACAGGGAATTGCCAGGTTATGTTAGAAAGGGCGAACTGGCTCAGGTTGGAAATAGAACTGATCAAAGCTTCTATGCTTATCAGAGGGACATCAGGTATATCCCTGCACTTCCAGCCTGAAAAGATTCAGAGAGGGAGGAAGGAAAGAAGAAGGAGAAAAGAAGGAAAAGAAGCAAAGAAAGAAAATAATTTTTATTATTTTTTTTTTTTTGCTGGGCAATGGGGGTTAAGTGACTTGCCCAGGGTCACACAGCTAGTAAGTCAAGTGTCTGAGGCCAGATTTGAACTCAGGTACTCCTGAATCCAAGGCCGGTGCTTTATCCACTGCGCCACCTAGCCGCCCCGAAAATAATTTTTTAAAAGCTTGTTGATCTTAATCATATCCACTATCTAATCATGTCTTAGCACTGACCAAAGTCCAGTCTTTATTATAGTCAAATCCTGACCATCATTCCACTGTGGTAATATGACTCTCCTTTCTAACTATATCCTCTCTCTCTCTCTCCAAATATATCTACATTCATATCTATGTCTATGCCTATGCCTATGGCTATGTCCATGTCTCTATCTTTTCTTTTTTTTTTAAAGTGAGGCAATTGGGGTTAAGTGACTTGCCCAGGGTCACATAGCTGTTAAGTGTCTGAGGCCGGATTTGAACCCAGGTACTCCTGACTCCGGGCCGGTGCTCTATCCACTGTGCCACCTAACTGCCCCTTCTATGTCTCTATCGATATACTACATCTACACATGCATCCACATTTACATCTTCATCTTTATCTACATCTACATCTCTGCCTCTATCTATCTGCTTACGAATTAAGAATTCTCCAGGACCACTTAATTTTAAGATTAACATGTCTATTCTGAATTCCCCAATGGAATCATTGTAAAGGAGATTTGTGATATATGTCTACTATCACTGATTGGATATTGGGGAGAAGGAGGAGAGGAGTGAGAAAGATGAACCAAGTATATGGCTAATGATAAGAGGGTTGGCATAGCCCTGCGATTAGCTAAATAAGGATAAGACTTATGTCATAGGCCAGAGAAAGATAGAAAAGGAGCAAGATTTCTAGAATGGATACCACATAGGGGTATACCAAGGCCCCATAAAGAAAGGACCTTATTTTTTCAGACTCCAAAAGAGGGTTTAAGGCCATTATCTTGAGTTGAGGCCAGAAGGGCAGATATAGTTAGTGTAGACAAGTCATAAAAATGATAATCTAAGGAAAAGTAGATAAATTGGTGGATTAAAAAGAGGTGACAAAGAAAGGTCAGGCTTAGAAGTGAATGTATTCCACTTGAAACCTATGCAAAGTAACTTGAATAACATGACCGACCCTTAGCAACCTCTTTTTTTTTTTTTTTTTAGTGAGGCAATTGGGGTTAAGTGACTTGCCCAGGGTCACACAGCTAGTAAGTGTTAAGTGTCTGAGGCCGGATTTGAACTCAGGTACTCCTGATCCCAAGGTTGGTGCTCTATCCACTTTGCCACCTAGCTGCCCCCCTTAGCAACCTTTTAAGGGGACATGACATGTGAAGCAAGAGATGAAAGGCATATGGTAGTAGTCAGAGGAAGGTCTCTCTAAGATATAGAGAGGATGCCAATGTGCATTGGTTGTGAATTTCCTCACTGGGGATTTCCTATCCTCAACTTTTGTTTTAACATCACCTACATTTTCTAATGTAACCTCCCCTTGTAACAAAGATTATCAAAGACAGAAAAAAATATAAGTTCAGCAAAAACAATCAACACAGTAATTGAATCTGACAGTATATGTAATATATCTAGATGCAGTGTCTCCTACCTTTGCAAAGAAGGGAGAAAGATGCATTTTAAAATTTCTTTTGGAACTGAGCTTGGTTATTATAATTAAAAACATTCTAAATTTTAAAATAACTTTCTGTTTACATAATTTAAATCAACATATAAATAGTTTTTTGCTTCTCTCTATTTTACTCTCCCTTGGTTCATATAAATTTCTCCATGTTTCTCTGAATCTTTTGAAGTCATTATTTCTTTTGGTATTTTAATATTGCATTTGCATCCATGTATCCCAATTTATTTTGTTTTTCTACAAATAACATGCATCTACTTTATTTCCAGGGCTATACCACAAAGGTTATGATTATTTGCATTATTCAAGAATTATTCCTTTTAGAAAAGGATTCACTGCAGGATTCCTCTACTCATTTAGGATGCAATTCAACTTTTCAAGACAAGTCTTACTATCTAATAGGAGGTGGGAACAGAGGTATACAGAACCTACTTGTACCTAGTCTTTCAAGCTGGTTGTTAAAATTTCAGTGAACGCCTTGGAAATCAGCAAGAGTTATAAATCAAGGCTATTTTATTGATTGTCTCAACTTAAGAAAGTGATGGAGAAAATGTAAATAATGCAGATTAAACTTAAAAGTTTATCTTGAATATAACTTTCTTCTTCTCTCCCTCCCTCACTTCCTTCCTTCCTTCTCTCTCTCTCTCTCTCTCTCTCTCTCTCTCTCTCTCTCTCTCTCTCTCTCTCTCTCATTAAACATTAACCAGCATACCACTGGGTAGACCTATATTCTACTCTCCTCACAGCATACTAGGAATAATCTGAATAGAAGATGTAAATTATCCCAAGATCTCCATGTAAATTTTATTTGCCTGTTAATATTATTAAAACATTGAAGAGTATGTAAAGAAGTAATTTAGTTTTGCCAGAATTTTGATTTTCCTTAATGGCGTAGGAGTTAACTTTATTTTGACTCCTAGAATAATAGTGATGTAAAAAAAGTTTGACATCATTGAATCCAACCTTCCCATTTTACAGGTGAAGAAATAGTCAATTGACTTGCTCTGTGTGTATGTACATGTAGGCTGTGTGTTGTATGTGTGAATGTATGCTGTGTCTGTGTGTGTATGTGTGTGTATTTGGTCAAAGCACTTGTGCTAGGAGCAATATCTTAACCCTTCCTCCAGGCATGTTAGATTAGTACTTTCTTTAAGGTTTTGAGACCATCCTTAAGACTTGGTTGGTTCAGGGAACTAAAACCTCCAAATGTTGACATCAATTTCTCATCACCTGAATACAAAACAGTTGCAAAGAGCTCCAGCCCCCCCCCCCCACCCCATGCTTGGCTGGGGGATCTTGATGGGCAGCTCAGGTAACAGAGAGCTGTTCAGCTGAATCAACATGAGGTACCTTCAAGATCTATCCTTGCTGAATATCCCTCTATGGTTAAGTTAGTTTCTTCTTGTTAACTGGGGAATGACATGGGAAGTTCTCATTTTGTTCCAAAATCAAACCTAAGCTATGGGTGTACTGCCTTGAGTCAGGCCCAGTCTGACTTTTGTTGTTCTTGTTTTTAGGCCAAATTACTTTTCACTGATTACAACATAGCACAGAGGAAAGAATACTAGACTGAGAGTCAGAAAATAGAGATTTGAGTCCCAGCTTAGCCCCTTATTATCTGCTTCACCATCAACAAGTCATTTAAACCTCTTTGAGCCTCCATGAACTAATGAGTGAGATGTAGATACCAATCCAACAACCATTTTTCAAATGCCCACTATATGTAAAGAGATGAAGATGCAAAGACAAGATGGATAATGGTCCTTGCTATCAAGGAGTTTGCTTTCTTCTGGGGAGAGGGGTTAATCATACCTTCCCAATACTAGCAACAAGGGTGCTGGGAAGAGTCAATAAAATAATGGATGGATAAGTAGAGGTATCCAATTAAAATAACAATTATTATTCAAATCCTGCTTCATACATCCTAGCAGTGTGACGCTGGGCAAGTCACTTAACCTCTAGACCAGAGGTTTCAAACACTGCCCACAGCCGAATGGGCCAACACTCTACCAACCAGATTAAAATATAATCTGAAAATGTCCCATTCCAGTATTTAAATTTTTTAAATTTCTTTTTTTTTAATTTAAAATTTTATTTTTTAAAGTATTTTATTATTTCCAGTTATATATAAGGATAGTTTTCAACATTTGTTTTCATAGGATTTTTAGTTCCAAATTTTTCTCTCTATCATGAGTTCTTTGAAATTATATGATCATAGAAGAGGGAAAGGACCCACATGTACAAAAATATTTATAGCAGCTCTCTTTGTGGTGGCAAAGAATTGGAAATCGAGGGAATGCCCATCAATTGGGGAATGACCAAACAAGTTGTTTAATGGAATACCATTGTGCTGTAAGAAACAACTTGTTTAGCCATTCCCCAAGAAGTGGCCAAATAGACTTCAGACATCAGGGCTGCTAAGGAGTATTAGAAAATGTGCACTTTTTGGTTTTTGATTAAGATGTCATTTTGCATCGTCATGATAACTACTGAACCAACTGCTCTCTTTGGCAGATGCTTTTTTTCTTCCTTTGGTGTAGTGAGGAAAGTACTTTGCAAACCTGTCCCTATCATCAATGATAGCATCTTGCTTTGGTTTAGAATCAATAAATAGGTTTGGGTAGAAAGTAATGGATTATTTTCCTCTCCCTGCCCCCCCCTTCCCCCTGCCCCATGCCTGTTCTAACCCCTTGGTTAATACTGAAAAGTAGTCTTAAAAACATTTCCTTCATTGAGGATTCATTGATTCTCTCTAATGCTATTGCTTTTTAATTGGGTAGATATTTTTATTTTAATAGTGATAAGCACCATTGTGATAAACTTCATTTGGTTGAGGGGCTTTAGCTTCCTATGGGATTTACAGCTAAGTTATCTTATATCCTGTCCTAGCAAAGAAATAGGAAAATGATCCAAGAAGAGCAGGCAAAATGCCTTCTAAAAATATCAGCTGCTCAGGATCTCAGCCCTCACACCTGGCTGGGATTGTTTTGTTTATTTGGCTTCTACCCTCTTCCATGCAAATCCTACCCATGATGATTTTTTACCTGTGTGACCTTGGGCAAGTCACCACCTTCCTGTAAAATGATTGATCTCTTAGCTCCCTTCCAATTTTCGACTCTTGATTCTATGATGCTAGTTTAGGGCTTTGCCCTCTGGCTGACCCAACCCCTTCAATTAATCCAAGTGACTACAGAGAAGAGGTGACAGCAAATGATCATAGGCAAATTTTCTCCCTTCTTTGGGCCTCAGTATCCTTATCTGTAAAATGGAGGGACTGGACTGGATTCAGTTCAACAAAACATTTATGAAGCACTTGCTGTGTCCACAAGGAGAGGCAGTATGCTGTAGTGGATACTACAGTTTCATTAATGGCTCTTCCCTTGGTTATTATTTCCTGTGAATTGTGGAGTCTTTCTTCTGTTGTTCTTTCTGTGCTGTGCCTTTGGCTTAGTTCTTTTCAGCCATGTTCAACTCTTCATGAACACCTTTGGGTTGTTTTTAGCAAAGATATTGGAGTGGTTTGCCATTTCTTTCTCCAGCTTTCACACTGTCCTGGAGAAGCTAGGTAGCACAGTGGAATCAGGAAGATTCATCTTCATGAGTTCAAGTCTGGCCTCAGACACTTACTAGCTGTTTGACCCTGGGCAAGTCATTTAACCTTTTTCAGCCTCAGTTTTCTCATTTGCAAAATGGGGACAATAAAAATAATAATACTGGCACCTGCTTCACAGGGTTGTTGTAAGGATAAAAAAAATGACCTAATCAATAGCATTTCTTTTTCTTTTGGGGGGGGGGCGGGGAAGGGCAATGACTTGCCCAGGGTCACACAACTATTAAGTGTCAAGTGTCTGAGGCTGGATTTGAACTCAGGTCCTCCTGAGTCCAGGGCTAGTGCTTTATCCACTGTGCCACCTAGTTGCCCCCGTCAATAGCATTTCGTAAACTTTAAAGTGCTAGCTGTAAAATTTAGATATTAGCTGGAATAAACTATGGGGAGCTTCTGGTTAGGAAACTCCTTCTATCAACACAGGCCGGATAGATACTACACTACAACCTATAGTTTTCAAAAATTTCCTACAACACTGACTGAGAAGGGACACACAGTCAGAGTTGAACCAGGATTTTCCTAGCTTCGAGTCCAGGTCTCTCATCCTCAGGGATCGGGAGAGAGAGAGGGATTGTGCTGCATGCATGGTCACAGACCGCTGGACAACTGTGAAGTACAAAGATGATAGTCTCTGAACCACAGCAGGGAAGAAACTCATTTCCTTGGAGGAGGAATGCTGGACATACAGAATCCTAAGACAAAGTTCTGGTGAGTCCCACATAGCTATGGCTCTGCTGTTGCTGTTGTTCAGTTGTCAGTGTGTGGACTGCACTGTCCATGGGGTTTTCTTTGGATTAAGGCAGAGGTTAAGTGACATGCCCAAGTTCAGCTAGTTTGAGGCTGAATTTGCACTCAGGTCTTCCTGACTTCAGGCCCAGCACTTTATCCACTGAGCTACCCAGTTCTGTGCTGATCTCTAGGCTCTGGTCAGATCTAACATTCTTCTTCTTCTTCTTCTTCCTCCTCCTCCTCCTCTTCTTCTTCTTCTATTACCACCACCATCATTATTATTATCATTACTATTATTTCTTTCTTTTTTTTTTTTTTTTGCAGGGCAATGGGGGTTAAGTGACTTGCCCAGGGTCACACAGCTTGTAAGTGTCAAGTGTCTGAGGCCAGATTTGAACCCAGGTACTCCTGAATTCATGGCCGGTGCTTTATCCACTGCACCACCTAGCCTCCCCCTCATTACTTTTATTTCTAAGCCTCAAATGAAAGGGAGATAGAGAACACTAAGGCTGAATGTTAAATACACCCCCTCTGAAGACTAGTACAGAAACCACTGAAGTCATAGAACCTCAAGCTTCATGATGAGGTAATGGGCATTACTGAGGCTTCCGCACACGTGCACACACACACCCATACACCCACACACCACACACATATCCATACATACACACTACACACACTGCACATGTACACAACACGCACACTACATACATTACACACACACACACACACACACACACACACACGCACACACACGCACACACGCACACACGCACACACGCACTCACTACCCAGAAGGGGCATGTTTGGGAGAATGAGTGAGCCGGATGTAGTCAATATGCCCAATTTTTGAGAAGTACATTGAGATCTTGCCACAAACCCTCATTACCAGCTGAGCTAATGGTCTCCTTATAATGTGCTTCAAGTCTCTGCATGCAGGAATCTACCTCAATTTCCACATCCTCTCTCAGGTCCTCCTGCTCCAGCGCTTTCTTAGGCTTCTCTCACCATCTCTTCTTCCTGCATTTTTCTCTCCTCCCACTCTCCTTCCCCCACATTCATTCAGGAACACCCTTTGCCTTGCAATAAAGTTCATCTTGTAGATTCAGGATTCAGATTTAGCAAGCGTTTATGGAAGGCCTGTTTCCTGAAGTCAGGAAGACCTCAGTTCAAATCTAGCCTCAGACAATTACTAGGTATATGACCCTAGGTAAATGACTGTAACCTCTCTTTGACTTAGTTTGCTCAAATAAAAATGGGGACATTAATAGTACCTACCTACCAGCATTGTTGTGAGGAGTGTTGATAAAATATTTTTAAAGCACTTAGCACAGTGTCTGACATATAGTAGATGGCTAATAAATCCTTCCTCCTTCCTTCCCTTCCTCCCTCCCTCCCTTCCTTCCTTCCTCCCTTCCTCCCTCCCTTCCTTCCTTCCTCCCTTCCTACTTCCCTTTCTCCCTTCCTCCCTCCCTCCCTCCCTCCTTCCCTCCTTCCCTCCTTCCTTCCTTCCTTCCTTCCTTCCTTCCTTCCTTCCTTCCTTCCTTCCTTCCTTCCTTCCTTCCTTCCTTCCTTCCTTCCTTCCTTCCTTCCTTCCTTCCTTCCTCCTTCCCTCTTTCTTTCCTTCCTTTCTTCGTTCCTACAAGGAACCATGCTTGGTATTGTGAATACAAAGATGAATAAAACAAAGTCTCTGCCCTTGTATGAGATGATTATGGATTTGAGTCAGATTAAACTCTGAGGATGGGATCTGGAAGGTACCCAGCCCCGCCCCAGTATAGTTAGTTTAAAAGTTTATTGCTTGTCAAATTCTCACTGTCTCCTTTAAGTTTTATTGCCAATTAATAGTACTTTTACTTCTGCTCAGTCTCCCCACTTGTCAGCTACATCGTAGTTTTGTCTGGAATCCATCATGTGTCAGAACCCCAGTCCCTGTTGAGTGGGTTGGGGAGTTTGCCCACCAACTCAATACTCGGGACTCAAGAAGAAAGGACAGGGCTCGGCACAGGATGCAGCAATTGAGTTGAGACCAGATGTTAAGTGACATGTCTCTTTTTCTCAGAGCAGAATCCCCTTGACCCTAGGGTCCCAACAATGGATTATTCTTTTATTCTTTATTCTATTTCTTTGATTTCCCAACATAGCTGAAGATAAATTTTAATCCTGTCATCCTTCTAAAATCAACACGACTACAAAACAATGCTGAAACACCTGAGTGACTCTTCCTGTTATTCAAGTTGAATATCTTTAGAGATGGGGGCTGGGAGAGGGGAGTTAGTGGGAACTGTGAGATCTGAAACATCTGACTGTCACTCCCCATTCCCTCTTCCTTCAGTTTGACCTTGTTCCCCCTCCCCTTTTCCCCCTTGTTCCTGGAACACGTATGCATGTCTCCATACATTGATCACGAGCTAAACACGCACCCTGGGTGAGACAGGATTGGATGTTAGATTGTGAGCTTGCCCTAGTGTATGTGGGGACTTCCCCTCTGACCAACATTCCTATAAAAGGTCAAGGCATGTATTGGCTATCGCAACTCAGTTATTGAGTTTGCCCATTCCCATGGGAATGTAATAAATCTGTCTCTGCTTGACTTGGTGGTCTCCTTGAGTTATTTGGGTAAACTGAGACAGTTTTCCCCAAACACCCTTAAGGGATTTACAGTTTGTCATGCATTAGAGGGTTGGGAGTGAAGAAGAGAAATAAGATATGTATGCAAGTAATTATGATAAATAGCAGAACGTGAAAGCATTTAAGAGAAGTTGCAAAAAAAAAAAAAAAGCCATGAAGGTTTAAAGGGGGAAGGATCTCAGAAGGCTGAATGGAGATGTTGACATTTTATCCAGCCCTGAAAGGAGAGGTAACAGTTCACCTGGCAGAGATTTGGGGGAGAGAATCTGAGGCATAGAAACTATTGTAAACAAAGACACAAAGATGGGAAACCAATGTTTGGGCAAGAGGGGATAGTTGACTTTGACTGATTTATAGGTCATTTGATAAAGTAAAATGGGAAAAGCTGAAATGCAGGTTGGAGTCAAATTGTAAATGACCTTGAGTGCCACAATTAGGAGTTAAACTTTCTGTAGGTGATAGGACACCATTGAAGGATTTCCATTAAGGGAATGAAGATTAATCTGGCAACATTGTGTAGGACAAAATAGAGGTAGAAGAGACTGGAAATGGAGAAATTGGTTAATAAGTTAATTGTACAAGTTCAAATGAGAAGTAATATAGTGCATATAAGGGTAGTGGCATTAAGGATGGAGGCGAGACCAATTTTAGAGTAATTGTAGGGGTAGAATTGATAGTAGTTGTTGTATTCGTGTCTAACACTTAGCATAATGGTGTTTAGTAAATGCTTTCTCTTTTTTTCAATTCATTCATTCATTCATTTATTCATGTGTAGGGAGCACCAGGAAGAGGGAAGAATCAAAGATTAACCAGTAGTTTTGAGCTCAAATTCATCAACAGAAATATGAGAATCAGGAAGAGGGGAAGGTTCTAGAAAGGAAAATAATTGGTTTAATTTGGGGCATGCTGAGTTTGAGGTACAGATAAGATGTCCAGCAAGCCACTGTAAAGAAGTGTTATTTGAGGTTTTTAATGCCTCTGAGCGCACTGGCCTGGGGCTCCACAAACTGCAGGGTGCCCCACCCACTGGTTGTAGCTGTTGCCATGGTGCTGGTACCTCACGTCATCACCACTCCCCGAACCCTCCATGGACCTGGCAAAATTATAATGATTGGAAGCCTAGTGAGGGCAGTCATGTGACTGTCAGAGTGACCATCCCATTGGCTGGGGCTGTGTGGGGTTTTTCTGGGATTGGGGGAGGAGAATTGGGCATTGTAGCTGGACGCTGGAAGGTGACAGGAATTCTGCTGCGTATTCTCAGCTGATTCCTGAGTGGTGGCATTTTTTCAGGTTGTATAATTTCCCTTTCCCCATTTTATTTCCTTTCCCTTGAACCTACTGATCCTGTTTTTTTTTTTTTAAGTTCGTTCTTGTTAAAATAAATCCTGTTCTGTTTTGAGGGAGGTTGCCGGTCTCCTTCCTTGCCCCAATATTGTGGTGAGCCACTTAGCTAACACTCCCCAATTAAAAATTGGTCCTCACACCACACTGTGGGTTACAGGATAAGGAGAGTGATCAGATCCGGAGATGTGAATTTGAGAGTTGTTTGCATTGTTTTTGTTTGTTTGTCCTTCATTCTCAAAGAGGACCATGACATCAACGTGATGTTATGTCTTGCAGTGAATTGAGCTTAAGTGAGAGAGGGCTGTGCAAGGTCACCAGCCTCACTCTCTCCTGCAGAGCCATCTGGGTCCACTTGGAACTATGGGAATAGATGAGATCACTGAAGGGGAGTAGAGAGAAAGAAGAGGAGCATCTGGAAAGTGTTCTCCTTTGTCTTGGCTGGTACTTCCATTTTCACTGATTGATGTTTGTTGAGTGTTCAAAAAGCACCAGAACCAAGAGTCTTTACAATTCTTTAAGATCATCTTTCAGTGACTTCCTCAACTAGACATATGACCTCTATATGGTCTTTCACACTGATATGTATATCAATCTCTCTTTATAGATTTTCTGTTTTTAAATTAATTTTTAAGGCACAGTAAAATTTGGTATATAGTTGGTATATGTAACCCTTGTGTCAGAGGCTCCATCCTCCCATATAGGGTTCAGCTCCATTTTGGGGACCTTTCACTTTCTTTTTTGCAGGGCAATGAGGGTTAAGTGACTTGCCCAAGGTCACACAGCTGGTAAGTGTCAAATATCTGAGACCGGATTTGAACTCAGGTCCTCCTGAATCCAGGGCTGGTGCTTTATCCACTGCAACACCTAAGCTGACCCAACCTTTCACTTTTGTGGATTATTGCCACCACCCAGATGATCTAGGAATGATACTGGCATTCCCCCCAAAATAGTCACCCAAGCATTCCTAGAAGCACTTAGTCTCATAAGGCTCAAAACATTTTATTTACAGACTAAAAGGCACAGAAAGGCATTCAGTCTGAGCTCCTAGAGAGTTAGAGACTTAATTCTCCCAATAGGTAACTTTCCTCCAGACACCAGAGATTGTACATTATTTCTATGGCTTAATAGTACTTCGAATAGGGCTGTGGCAAGGGGAAAGGCCTGCGTTTGTTCTTTCACATCACTGTTCCTTTCTAGTGCCCTCTGGTTTATTCCGTATTACTTTTTCTCCAGAAGCTTTTAGCTGGGGTCACTGGTTGCTGCTCCTTACTGTTCTCTGTTCTCTGCCTCTAGTGACGTCCCTTAGGAAGCTAAAGTTATCAAGGCTGGTTTCAGGTAATGACCATTCTTGTTGCTCAGTTCCCAGCAATAGCATTCTCCCTGACTTTGCCATCTGTAACTCAATTTATTTGATAGTTTTCACACTTCTAGTATGAGCAGCTAGATGGCAGGATGGATAGAGTGCCAGGTCTGGAGTCAAGAAGACCGGAGTTCAAATCCAGCCTCAGACACTTACTAGCTGTGTGACCCTGGGCAAGTCATTTAACCCTGTTTGCTTCAGTTTCCTCATCTCTAAAATGAACTGGAGAAGGAAATGGCAGTATCTTTGTCAAGAAAACCCCAAATGGGGTCACAAAGAGTTGGACATGACTGAAAATGATTGAACAATAACTACTCTTCAGCAGATGGAACTCATTACCTTCTTTGGGAGATTAGATATTTAGCAGCTGGCCCATCTGGGGTGACCACTGCCTTTGTTTTGGCCATATGTGTTTACTACTTAAACACATCCATAGGCCAGAGTATTCCCTTTCTTTGAAAATCTTTAGTATAAATAGCTCACAAAAAAGCGAATATTCCCTTATTACACTGCTATATCATCTATGTGTACATGCCCAGAAAGAGGCTGCATTGAGTGCATAATCATCTTCAAACAAAATGTCACGTACCAATTTTCCCTCCACTTTAGTTCTGGCTTGTAGCCTTTTCAAGTCACATAATTTACCATCAGTGCAGTAGCTGATCTTTATGCCTTATTGAAGGTGTCTGTTCAACATTGCTGATGAGATTGACACATGAATTGCCAGACCTAGCTCAGTGTTTTGGAGGCTCCAAAGGAAAATGTGAGAGCGAAGAGTTATTAAGCTGCCTAGCAAACTGAAGGTCTACAGAGGTGTTTTGCTGACCTCATTATTGTATGCCTGTGAAACCTGGATGTCTACCAGCTCCATTCCAGGAAACTGAATTGCTTCCCTTTGAATTGTCTTAGGAAGATTCTGAAGATCACCTGGCAAGATAAGGTACTTGATATGAGGTCGTTTATTGAGGTGAACTGCCAGGCATTCAAACTCTACTGCAGAGAATGCAATTCTGATGTACTAGTCACTTTGTTTGAATGCCAAACATGCGTTTGCCTAAAAGACTATTTTATGGAGAATTCACACAAAGCAAGTGACCATATGGAAGTAAGAAGAAGTGATAAGTGGCAACCATCAAAAGTATTTAGTATTGGCTAAGAAATATTGTGGTGGATCAGTGGAATAGGTTAGGCACAGGAGACATAGTAGTAAATGAGTTTAGTAATATACTGTTTGATAAACCCAAAGACTCCAGCTTCTGGGATAAGAACTCACAATTTGACAAATACTGCTGGGAAAACTGGAAAAGAATACAGCAGAAACTAGGCATAGACCAATATCTTATACCATATACCAAAGTAAAGTCAAAATGGGCACATGGTTTAGATATAAAGGGTGATACCGCTGTTAAATTAGAAGAGGAAGGAATGGCTTACTTGTCAGATCTATGGAAAGGGGAAGAATTTATGACTAAAGATGAGATAGAGAGCATTATGAAATGCAAAATACATCATTTTTCACAAACAAAACCAATTCAACCAAGATTAAAAGGAAAGCAGAAATCTGGGAAACAAATTTTACAGTCAGTATTTCTGATAAAAGCCTCATTTCTTAAATATATAGAGAACTGAATCAAAAATATAAGAATACAAGTCATTCCCCAACTGAGAAATGGTCAAAGGATATGAATAGGCAGTTTTTAGATAAAGAAATTAAAGCTATCCATAGTAATAGGAAAAAAATGTTCTCAATTGCTATTGATTAGAGAAATGCAAATTAAAGCAACTCAAGGTACCATTTTACACCTATCAGACTGGCTAATATGACAAAAAAAATGGAAAATGATAAATGTTGGAGAAGATGTGGGAAAATTGGAGCACTAATGCATTGTTGGTGGAGCTGTGAACTGATCAAGTCATTCTGGAGAGCAATTTGGAACTATGCTCAAAAGGCTATAAAATCATGTATACCCTTTGACCCAGAAACACCACTTCTAGATCTAGATCCCAAAAAGATCATAAAAAAGGGAAAAGGACCCACATGTACAAAAATATTGATAGCTGCTCTTTTTGTAGTAGCAAAGAATTGGAAATTGAGGGGATGCCCATTAATTGGGGAATGGTTGAACAAGTTGTGGTATAAGAGGGTAATGGAATACTATTGTGCTATAAGAAATAATGAGCAGGCAGATTTTAGAAAAACCTGGAAAGACTTACGTGAACTGATGCAGAGTGAAGTGAGCAGAACCAAGAGAACATTGTACACAGTAACAGCAGCATGTGTGATGATCAGCTATGATAGACTTAGCTCTTCTAGGCAATGCAATGATCCAAGACAATTCTACAAGACTCATGATGGAAAATTCTCTCCACATCCAAAGAACTATGGAGTCTGAATGCAGATCAAGACATATTATTTTCAGCTTATGGTGACTCAATTTCTTTTGGCTTCTCTCTGACTCTGTAGTAGGATGGCATGAACCTCCAATTTTTGTCAGCACTTCCTACTGAATCTTGGGGTTGAGAGGAGTCTCTTTGGAGAGAATTTGCACTCTTTTCTCCCTCTTCTCCCTCTGTGTCTCTATCTGTCTCTCTTTTGCTCTCTATCTCTCTAGCTCCATCTCTGTTTCTCTTTGTCTTTCTTTCTCTGTCTCTTTTTCTCTTCCTATCCTCCTTGTCTTTCTATCCTCCATCTTTCTCTGAGTAAAGTGGATTGGGTTCCTTTGCAAAAGATCCCCAAAAGAGAAGGGGGGAGGGATAGATAAGTCTTTTTCCAGGGATAGGAGCCTTTGCCAAGGAAGAAGAAAATTTGTGTTCCTTGTTACACACACACACACACACATATATATATACATATATATATATGTATGTATGTATACCAAACATAATAACAATTTTCTCTTGTTTACAGTAATGCCTCTATCATCCAGAGGTCAGACTGCTGGCAACCTCAGCCATCTGGAATAGAGCCAGATCCAGGAAGTCAGGAGAAAAATATTGAAGAAAATAGCCATCCTAAAGCCCACACACTTTATAACGCCCTGCCTCAAAGACAGAGCTTATTACATCTACCTATGAAACCTTGGGCAAGTCACTTCCCTAGGTGTTAGGGAGCAGGCCTAAGAGGCCAAGGTGATCCATTGAATCCTGGGTCATTGCCAGTCTTTTTTACTTTTGTCCTGCCACTAGACTTGGATGACTCTGGAAGACAGAGAAATAAAGACAGAGAGAGAGAAAGAAAGACAGAGAGAGAGACAGAGACAGAGAGAGAGAGACAGAGACAGAGAAAGAGGATGATGACTTTGTTGTTGTTGTTGTTGTTGTTGTTTGTGGGGCAATTGGGGTTAAGTGACTTGCCCAGGGTCACACAGCTAGTAAGTATCAAGTGTCTGAGTCTAGATTTGAACTCAGGTCCTCTTGAATCCAGGGCCGGTGCTTTATCTACTGCACCACCTAGCTGCCCTCTGAGGATGATAACTTTGTGCAACTCTGACTCACTTAAATCCAATTCATGCCATGTTGTCATTGGTCCTCTTTGAAAATGAAGGACCAACAATTGGATAGGCCTAGTACCCTGAAAACTTAGGTTCCATGTTGGGAATAAAGGAAGTGCTTGAAAGTCATTGAACAGTTAACAAAAGGAGGTTTCTTTGTCCTAACATAGCAAGGGAATGCAACAAGGATGCAGTGAAAAGGGGAAGAAGGCCCTCATCTCCATATGGAAATTACTCCAGTCAGCAGGGCAGGCAGGGTATGGTGACTCAGGTGTTTTCCAGAGGGACCTCAACTTCATGTGGGTACCATTTTTTATGTTCTTAGGTGACCAGGAAGCTGTGTTAAGGAAGGCACCAGCACAAACAATGGGATTAAATTCTTTGTTCACCTCCCACATCATCTTCACAACAAAAATGTGAGTCTTTGGAAACTTACAGTCTTATAACTGATTAATTCTCATGGTGACATGGAAAGATTTGGAGGCAAAAGAGCTGAATTCAGATCTCAACTCTTCCATTTGGTGGCTTTGGGTATATGAACTCACTTCTCTGGGCCTCCGTTGCCTCTCTGTAAAATAAGGGGGTTTGACTAGATGATTTCTAAGGTCCCTTCCATTTTCCAATCCTCTGATTCTCTGATCCTTCCAGCATCAAATCAGACTTAATTTAGATCATTCAATAACTGGTCCTCTTAAGTTCAATGTTGTTCAGATGTCAGTGACTGAAAATAATATTCAAATATTGTGTACTTTTTTGGAATGAAAAAGTTTCAGGAGCTCTTTAATAGAGTGGCTTTGTTTAGTAGGAATAACAATTATTGGGAGCAGTTAGGTGATACAGTGGATAAAGCACTGGCCCTGAATTCAGGAGGACCTGAGTTCAAATCCTTGATACTTACTAGCTGTGTGACCTCGGGCAAGTCAGTTAACCCTCATTGCCCTGCAAAACAAACAAATAAAGGAATAACAATTATTCCATGAGGCCTTTAATGATGCTATTTGCTATACTGAAACCATTTTAAAGAACAAAACAAGGAAACAAACTTGGAAATCAAGATGAAAAAGGAACCAGAAGAAGTAGAGTATCACAATAATCATTTTGACAAGCTGGATTGGCTGCCTAATGAAGAGGCCTATCTAACTCAACACCCTGGGATTTAGATTCCTTCCAGACTTAGCATTATGTTGGTTCTGGGAGGTGGAGTAGGAAAGATTCTGGAACAGTGGTGGATCTTCATTCTTTCTTTCCCTTTTGTTTTGTTTTGCTTTGTTTTGTTTATTGTCACATGCAACAAGTGGCATGGTTCATTACTAAGTGTTGTTTTTTTCCTATTAGTTATTTGTATTAAAAAAAACAAAACAGCTGCTATTTACTAGATTAGGGCAGCTAGGTGGTACAGTGGATAGAGTACTGGGCCTGAGCTCAGGAATTCTATTCTTTCTGAATTCAAATCCAGCCTCAGACACTTACTAGCTGTGTAATGCTGGGCAAGTCACTTCACCCTGTTTGCCTCAGTTTCTTCATCTGTAAAATAAACTGGAGAAAGAAATGGCAAATGGCTCTGGTTTCTTTGCTGAGAAAGCCCCAAATGGGGTCACAAAGAGTCAGACAGGACTGAACAACATTTATTAGGTAAGATATTTTTTATTGAATCCTCAGTTGATGTTTTTGCTATAGAGTGTAATAGGGTGGGGAACCTGTGAATAACTGATTGACAAATCCATTTAGTCAGATTCAGATTGTTTAGTCAAACTCTGATTTGGCAGATAAAACTGTTTCTGGAGAATTACCTTCCCAATTGAACAACCAGTGGATTGCCTGGGGGCTCAGAGAATTTTATGAATTTTATATATAATTTGCATTTTCAAAGCTTTCTAGGTTTCAGAGAAAGCAAATCACGTGGAACTGGGACCCTTGCCTTAAACTAAAATCTTGGCAAGGGAATCAATTATCTTTAAACTGATTGTGTTGCTTTGTGCTAGAGGCCTTTGGATTTGTCTCCACCATCCCAGCCCCACGAAGAGAGAGGAAGGGGAAATAGAGATCTCAAGATAAAGTCACAAGCTAAGCCAGCTCCCAGTGGGTAGACTCACAGCCCCCACCCCTAATGGGAAGAACATAAAAGGTATACTCCTTATCTAAACTGCCCTCTACAGTGACCTCTGCTGGGCACCAGTAAGTATGCATAACCCCATCCTTCAATCGATCTTAGGTTTATATTACATTATCTTACAGTATATCAGAGAACAATGTAATCCTATATGTAAATAATTCTCCATTGCCTTTTAATCTTTCTGATTTGTAGAAACTGGTGAATAATTATTTTTCTGGTTCTTTTTTCCAAGAACTTATAATTTATCACACATTACATATATTACATATTACAAATCACATATCACTGTGTACCAGACAATTATAGATGCTTTGAGGAATAAGGAACAAGTAGAAGACAAGAATCTAAAGGGAAAAAAATTGAAGAAAAGGCCCAAGTAGAAGAATAACTCAAGGAGAAAATGAAAGTAGTTGGTAAGACAAGGTAAGAAAAAAATAAGTAAAACATACTGGTGGGAGCAGCTAGGTGGCGCAGTGGATAAAGCACCGACCCTGGATTCAGGAGGACCTGAGTTCAAATCCGAACTCAGACACTTGACACTTACTAGCTGTGTGACCCTGGGCAAGTCACATAATCCCCATTGCCCTGCAAAAAACAAACAAACAAACAAAAAACCATACTGGTAAGGTCAGGTCAGTCAGTCAATAAACATTTATTAAGCACCTAGTGTACCCCGGGTAAGAATTTAGAGAGAGAGAAAAGGGAGTTGAGTGTGGCTGTTAAATTAAGGGATAACAAAGGAAGTCTAAAGAGGTGGCAGTGATGCATACCCTCAGACTGTGAACTCCTTGAGGGCAGGCAGTATCTTTTGCTTCTTTTTGTATTCCCAGTGCTTAACACAGTGCCTGGCTCATAGTAGGGGTTTGATAAATGTTTTTTGACTGATTGACATTCACAAAGAGTGCTGGATGTGGAGACAGAAGAGTGGAGGTTGATCCCAGCTCTGCTACTTGCTGTGTGATCCTAGGTAAGTCACTTTACATCTACGGACTTGGTTTTTTCATCTGTAAGTATCTCTAAGTTTCTTTCCATCTCCTATTCTATGAAACTGAAACAAATCCTCTACCTAGTTCCCTTCGCCTCTGAATTCATGTTCTCCCTGGGAAGAGACAAAAAAGGGACACACGAAGGAACTCAGAAATGATACAAAGCTGGCTATGATAGATAATATTATAAATTCCATTTGCAACAATTTATAAATTTTTAAGTTGTTCAGCTGTTTTAGT
Organism: Dromiciops gliroides; assembly: GCF_019393635.1. Classification (NCBI taxonomy): domain Eukaryota; kingdom Metazoa; phylum Chordata; class Mammalia; order Microbiotheria; family Microbiotheriidae; genus Dromiciops; species Dromiciops gliroides. The sequence goes on from NC_057861.1 coordinate 484,301,680, forward strand.
CATGTCCGACTCTTCAGGACCCCACTTGGGGTTTTCTAGGCAAAGATATTGAAGTCGTTTGCCATTTTCTTCTGCAGTTCATTTTATAGATGAGGAAACTGAAGCAGAGAGGGTTAAGTGTCTGAGGCCAGATTTGAATTCAGGTCTTCTGACTCTAGACCCATCTAGCTGTCCCTAATTCATTAATTATAAAATCCCAGATCTGGTAGGAAGCTCAGATGTTCTCTTGTCTAATTGTTAACTGATCCCCGAATCCTGTCTAAAATGCCAAACATAAGTGTTCTAAAAAATGATGTAGCTTCTGCTGGAACACTTCCAATGATAGAAAACTCATAATCTTTTGAAATAGCCTGTTCCAGTTTTGAGCAGCTGGGAATATTAGAAAGATCTTCCTTATATGGGGCTACTTTGACAATTCTATTTATCAGTCCTCGTTCTCCTCCCTGGGTCCATACAGAATAAGTTGAAAGAACACAGTGATGAATGAAGTTGCAGAATGGGATAGTAGAAACAGTGGCTGACAGGTAATCTGGGTTCTTATTTAAGTTCTGATATTTATGAGCCACATGACCATGGGCAAATATTAGTCTTTCTAAGAGCTCTAGATTTCTTCTTTTTTAATTAATTTTTTTTTACTTATTTTAAACTTAAATACATAAAGATAAAGACAAAGAACATTTCCATGTATACAGCACAACCTAAAAAGATTCACCCTAGAACCATTAATTTATATTTCACACTGTTTACTTTAAAAAACAAACAAACCTCTATAATAGGTACTACTTGTCCTTTTCAAAGCTACTCTGCTTTCTATACTTCCTTCTCCATTTTCTTTTGTTCTCTGCTGTGCACTTTTTATATTTTTCTCTCCCCATACCTGCCCTAGAGATGGCTACCATTAGACACGAATATGTATATATGTAAAACCATACTATACATACTTCTATTTATCAGTTCCTTTTCAGGAGGCATATAGCATCTTCCTTCATAGCCCCTTTGTAGTTAATTTAGTTATTTATAATAGTCAAAATGGTGTAGTCACTCAAAGTTATTCTTTTTTTTTTTTCTTTTCTTTTTTTTTGTGGGGCAATGGGGGTTAAGTGACTTGCCCGGGGTCACACAGCTAGTAAGTGTTAAGTGTCTGAGGCCGAATTTGAACTCAGGTACTCCTGACTCCAGGGCTGGTGCTCTATCCAGTGCGCCACCTAGCTGCCCCATAAAGTTATTCTTAAAACACTATTACTGTTGGGGGCAGCTAGGTGGCACAGTGAATAAAGCACTGGCCCTGGATTCAGGAGGAGTTTAAATCCAACCTCAGACACTTGACACTTAATAGCTGTGTGACCCCGGGAAGTCACTTAATCCTCATTGCCCTGAAAAAAAAAAGCAAAAAACCAAAACCAAACCACTATTACTGTTGCTGTATGCAACGCTCTTTTGGTTCTCCTCATTTCATTCTTCATTATTTCATACAAGTCTTTCCATGTTTTTCTAAAATAAAGAAACCCATAATTTCTTATAGCACAGTAGCATTGCATCATGATCATATACCACAACTTGTCTAGCCATTCCTCAACTGATGGACATCCCTACAATTTCCAGTTCTTTGCCATCACAAAGAGAATTGCTATCAATATTTTAGAACACATAGGTTCTTGAGCCTTAGATTTCTTGAATGCTATGTCAGTGGTATCTGGCATCTGGCAGGTCTTACTAAGCTGGCAAAGGGAAAACTTTGGAGGATTAGCGTAATTACCTTTAGAGAAACTCATGTTGGTCACCAGATGTTAAATATTTTGGACACACCAACTATTAAAGACATCTACAAATACCTTTGAGATAAATGGCTGCTAATTCTAAGATTTACATTTACTTTCTCCCCTTTTAACAAACTCCTTAAGTCATGTCTGGCTCTTTGTGACCCCATGGATCATAGCACGCCAGGCCCTTTTAGACACCACTATCCTCAAAGTCTTTTCAAGCTCATGTTCGTTGTTTCCATGACACTAACTATTCTTCTTGTCCTTTGCCATCTCCTTTTCTTTTTTCCCTTCAGTCTTTCCCAACATCAAGGTCTTTTCCAATGAATCCTATCTTCTCATTATGTGGCAAAAGTATTTAAACTTCACTTTCAGTATTTGACCTACCAGCAAATAGCCTGAATTAACTTCTTTAAAATGTTGACAGATTAGATCTCCTTGGTGTCCAATGAACTCTCAAAAGTCTTCTCCAGCACCACAATTCACAAGTGTAGATTATGCAGTACTCAGCTTTCCTTACGGTTCAACTCTCATAGTCATACATTGCTACTGGACAAACCATACCCATTAATACCTTTTGACAACATTCGTGGCCTTCCATATTTAGAATGCTCTTCCTTTTCATTTCATCCTGTTGACTTCCCTGGCTTCTTTCAAGTCCCAGCTAAAGTTCCTCCTTCTACCAGAAGTCTTTCTTGATCCCCCTTAATTCTAGTTTCCTATTCCCTCTGTCATTACTTCTGACTTTTCCTATTTGTACATAGTAATTTACATGTTGTCTCTCCCATTAGATTTTGAGATCCTTGAGAGCAGGGACAATCTTTTGCCATTCAGTATATCCCCAATGCTTAGTACTGTGCTTGGCACATAGTAGGCACTTAATAAATGTTTATTGACTGTGACTCACATCAACTGACTGGGGAAGCAGAACCCCTTCCCTTACATATATATCCTTTCCGGTCTCCTGGGTGTGGGCTATGAGCCAACAGGGTGAGAAAAGGGTATCTGTGTTCTTTGTGCATGGAATAGTTATCATGTGTGTCATTGGAGGGAGTTCCACACAGGTGAAGTCATAGCTCTTTTGAAGCTAAAGTTTAAGAATCTCAATGTCTCTCTCTCTCTCTCTGTCTCTCTCTCTCTCTCCCTCTCCCTCTCCTTCTCCCCCTCCTCTTTTAGTTGCTGGGAACCCTGAAGATGTGTTGCACATACAAACGTTGGGGGTGAGGTATGAATCAATGGAGTCTCTGATGAAACTGAGGGGTTTCTATTCAACTAGATTTGATTACAGTTCATGGACCACTGTCTGGAGGCAATTGATAGCACACAGTGAAGGTCTATTGATTGACAAACAAATGATAAAACCATCTTCAGTTTATCAAAGTAACCTGGCTATACTCTCTGGAGGTTATGTCACTCTTTCCCTTAAGACTTCTTCCAGAGTAGAGGGATTGGGAAGAGAGGAAGAGGATTGTTTCTACTTTGGCCTGTAAAAAATGGCATAATACAAAATCACTTGTACCTCAAGCACTTGGGTATTTTAATTTAGTTTAGTTTTTAAATTGGGCTGATTTACATGGACAATTGTTTCAGCTACACAAGATGCCTTCTATGGGTAGACAGGTTTCAAGATAGAAAAGACTCAAGCATCGGAAGTGAGCCTGGTGCAGACAGTTCTGCTCTAGCTCCCTGAGTCAATGAGTTGACTGAATGATTTCAGGGAGCATGAAAAACCCCATTCTCCTCCTCACCTCTCCAAGCAAGCTTGTATCCTCTCCAAAAGAGGGGATTCCAAGCCTTCATTTCCAGAGCACCAAGAGGAATAAGGTTCTTGTTTACAGAAGTCTTCTGGGATCAGGGAGATGGGAGTGTCAGTGAATGCTGGGGGCATGGAATCCAGGATTTTGTACTTGGTACCTAGTTAAAGGTGAATGGTGGCAGAGAGCAAATCAAGGTGCTTTCAGTTTAGGTTTCTATAGAAATAGTTCTGTAATTACTGTACAGAAGGCAAATCAACCATGTGAATAAGAGCTGAAGGCAGAGCTGCTCCCCAAAGCAGCCAAATAAACAAGGGCCAAGTGGAAAAGTTGGAAGGTGGATTTATCTTCCAGAGATGGGGGTGGTCCATGTCCGCCCAGGGTAAATAGCTCACTACCTGAAGCTGTTTTCCTCCAGTGAATTGTAATTGTATTTGGAGTGTCATTTTTCTCAAACTAGTCCAGACAATTCAGAAGCCAAGGTTGAAAAAGGAGAGTTAATCCTAGAGGGATGACTCACCTTGGCACCAGAGCCAGGGCTGCTGGGGGAATGAGGACAAATGCAAAATGATGGTAACAGGCTATTGCAATAAAACCCTGTGGTTGAGTGAATGACACTTTAACTGCCAGACAATCAATGATTTAAAAAACAAATTGCTTTATTGAAATAATTGGCACTAGTGACTGCAACTCTGCTTCTACAGTGTTGTGTGTTTTGTGGATTTTCTACTTTTTTATTTATTTATTTTTGTTTTTGCTGACTCCTGTACCCATTTTGGAATGGAAAACACTCCTGAGCCATTTTCCTTGTGATTGGCATCTTCCAAGATGTTTACACCAACCTGAATGGAGGAAGGATAATGGAGGTAAACTTGACTGGGCTAAAGTGAGGAAGTTATTTTCATATTTTGGAATGAGGGCAAAGGAATCATTGAGGAAGTCTCATTCAGGGAAGTTAGGCATGCTTTGTGAAATATCCTTAGTACTTTGAGATTGGCGCCAAGGAAGGCAGCTATGCCCTTCTACAACTTGTCCCTTTGTGTACCATCAGAGATTGAACACTGAGCTACGTGAACCATGGCTCTGACCCAGCAGGGCAAATTTCATATTGTTGTGCTATGTAAATAAAGTTTTTTCCCTGAAAAGCTTGCTTGTCCTAACTTACCCAGAAGCCTGGGAACACCCCTGCTGCCTGCTATTTGCTTTCAAGGATAACTCTCAGGAAAACATAATGAATGAGCCTCTTCAATTGATTCAGGGGCATGTGTTGAGTGTGGTGGAGCCTAAGAGAAAGGGGACCCACAGGGTGCCTGTGTAGGCTGAGAATCAAAGCAGCAGCCACAGCAAGCCTCAAATGCTTAGGTAGCCTTCCCGCTCTTGGGGCAAAATGGTAGCTGGTCTCAGCCATCTTCTCAGCCTCACAGTGCCCTCAGGCAAAAGCAGCTAAGTTTCCCCCCTCCCACCTGCAGGTGGGATTTTGGGTTATCAGCTTTTCTCATGCCTTATTCATTTAAAAGGGTGTGTGGTAGGGCAGCTAGGTGGTGCAGTAGATAGAGCACCGGCCCTGGAGTCAGGAGTACCTGAGTTCAAATCTGGCCTCAGACACTTAACACTTACCAGCTGTGTGACCCTGGGCAAGTCACTTAACCCCAATTGCCTCACTAAAAAAAAAAAAAAGGGTGTATGGGAAATAAATCTAGTATATAAATAATCAAACATATTACTAATAAATTGCTGAAACTTTATCTATCTGGTTCTATCCCTGACCCATCCTGGGTGGGGGAAGGGTGGAATCCCTTTCAGGGTTGAGCTCCTCTTTCCCATTTTCAAATCTTATACTCACGAACTTGGATACAAGTCACAGTAAAGGAAACCATGGTTTAATGGGCAGTTTTAAGTAATATAAAAATTTGAATGAACATCTAAAACAATAGTCTTTCAAATGAGGGCTGCAGCCCACAATGACAAGAAAATAACCAGACAGCTAAAAACAGAAAAGGTATAGTGGGAGCTTGCAAGTTAGGCAAATTTTTCCTCAAAAGGTCTTGAAACTATTTTAAAGATTTGGTTGACTCAGGAGACTAAAGGCTCAGGCTATTGATACTCTTCCTGGTTGCTTGAGTAAAAAACCAGCCATAAGGATCTCTAGATGAATTTTGATGCTTGGCTGGTAGACCAAGACTGGCAACCAAGAAAGGAAAGCTTCATGCAGTTGAGTGGACTTGGGTGTCTTCAGTTTTTATGTTGAATATCCTTCTTCTGTTATTGCTAAGTAAACTTTTTGTTAACTGTTGAATGATTTATGAATGTATTATTTAATTCCAAACTGGAACATAAAGTACCAAGAGACTGGTCTAAGTCAGGCCCACCCTAGAATAAATGGCTTAAAACTTCCACTAAGGAGGCAAAGCCCAAAGGAGATCTAACTTGCTGCAGATGCCTTACCACAACATGCCTGCTGCTTCCATCTATCAACTCTTGGTAATCTGGCCAGTACTCAACCCATCACTGCCTTGGTTCCACCCCATTCTCTTTGACCTCAATTCCTTTGTTTGTGGTTGCTGTTCAATGAATAATGACAACCCACCTTTTCTCTATTCTCTACTCTGTCAATTTGGTCTTGACAATTCCTTTCCATAAAGGCCCATTACTCTCCCAAGCCATTAAGAACCAAAAGAATTGGAAACAGAGTGCCTATGCTTGCTACCCTTCTGGTCTTTTACTCCACTGGCCTCTGTAACAACCATTATATTTGATAGTGGCAAATGACAGGCCTATAATGGGATATGACAAATTGTTTACTTATCAAGTGTGAGAACCTTGAAACCTCTTTTGAATCTATTTATTTTTAGGATTGATTTTATAGATTTACTCCTCACTCTATCAAATAATAATTCCTTTTATTTCCTCTCAACTTAGAATCTCCAATCTCCAAGGGGTGCCTCTTTTATTCTAAAGAAATTTAAAATATTTGTCATTTCCTACAGGACCAAGTATAAACTCTTGATACTGGAATTTAAGACTCTCTACAATTTTGCCCCTGACTAATTTTCTGACTTTATTTCCACTATTCTCTTACCCTCTTACGGAGTGTATAGTGGGTTTTGCAAAAGAGTCAAATAGCCCAGTGATACATAAAGTGATGGGTCTTGTATTATGGTGTATTTTAACTCATTTAGGGTATGTACCAAGCTTAAATCAAAGGAGCCTTGGGTGCACTGTGTCAGTAGTGGTTTCCTGAAATATGAACCCTCAGCCTTGGCATAATCAAGTGCCACTGACTTTTCTGTTTGTCTTCTCTGTGGGGACACCTCAGTCCTTCATCACCTTCACGACAGGATGGATCATCTCTCTTTGGTGGCTATAGCTTTTTATAGAGATAGGTAAATAATCACAGCTCCCTCCTTGCTTTAGGCATCACAGGTGGAGGAAGTAGCCATGGAGGAATAAATATTTGGCTCTTATCTCTAATTCCAAAAGTGGAAAATAGTAGGCTCAGCCACATGATTAGTGGATAGAGTGTTGGACTTTAGTCAGAAAGACCCAAATTCAAATCCTGCCTCAACTACTTAATAGCTGTGTGACCATGAGCAAATTACTTAACCTCTGTGTTCCTCAGTTTCCTCATTTATAAAATGGGAATGATAGTAGCACCTCCCTCCCAGGGTTGTTGTGAGGATCAAATGATATATTTGTTAAGTGGCATATAGATATATAAGTATAGGGCCTAGTATATAGTAGGTGCTTAATGTTTACTGTTTTATTATTGATTGTTCTTTCCCTCCCACCCTTTGTTCTCCAATAGATAAGTACAACTACTTGATAAAGGTGTTTATATGAAATATGGCTTTGAAGGTATTTATAGAGGTCAGAAAGTGGGAAGGGGATCTTTTTACTTTACAACATTGTCTTATTAGATAACTTGAGCATATCTTATATAATCAAATTTTTCTACCCTCTGCCCCACCCCAAACGTCGTGTGCATTTTTTGTCTTCATGCTTTTGTTCATGCTTTGTGAGTTGGAAATACTCAATTCCCTCACCCCTAGCTATTTATACCTAACTCATTCTTTCTTTTTTAGTTTTCAACATTTGTTTTTATAAGATTTGTAGTTCTAATTTTTCTCCCTCTCTCCCTTTCATCCTGCCTCTCCAAGACAGCAAGCAATCTGATATAGGATATATATATCTATATATCTCTCTCTATATATGTATGTATGATCACATTAAACATATTTCTGCATTAGTTGTCTAACTCATTTTTTAAGGCTCAGATCATATATTACCTTCTCTGTGAAAGCTCCTACCACCTGTCTCCTTAACTCTTTTCATATGCTATCTGCTCCAACCCCTCTATTAAAATTGCTTTTGACTGAGCCCTGAAATACATCCAAGTGGACAAATCTAAAGACATTTAATAGATTCTCATGATCCTCAAGGTTTCTGCAAAAATTTGCCCTCTTCTGCATTTTGTCCTGCAATATTGTACTATCATATTTCTGCCAAAGAGCATATTTAGTAATTTGGAAAATGTTCATAAAGACTAATAAAACCTATTCATCTTTCTTAATAAAAATTACTTTTTTACCATCCCCTTCTTAAATTTTTTTCCTCATTTGGCTTCTGTGTCATATTATTCTGGTTCTTCTTCTACCTCAATGACCATGCAGTCTCTGTCTCCTTTGAGATCTCCTCTTCCTCTTTTCCCCAAATGTGAACATTTACCCAAGTTTCAGACTTGGATCTCTTCTGTATTTAAATTCTGTTCTTCAGTGACCTCATTTAGTCCTACAATTTCTCTACAATCTCTATACAAGGGACTCCCCAATTTTTAATCACATGACTGATCTTTGTTCCTTAGTTGTAGCCCCACATTTTATAGAATCATAGAATCTCAGAGTTGAAAGGGAACTCTAGTACAACTCTCGCTTGAACAAGAATATTCCTCTCTATTTACAACAAGTGGTTATCCAACCTCTGCCTGAAGACCTCCAGGTTTGGGAACTCATTATATCCCAAGGAAAACGACTACTTTTTTGGGGGTGGGGCAATGAGGGTTAAGTGACTTGCCCAGGGTTACACAGCTAGTAAGTGTCAAGTGTCTGAAGCTGAATTTGAACTCAGGTTCTCCTGAATCCAGGGCCAGTGCTTTATCCACTGCACCACCTAGCTGCCTCCAAATGACTCTATTTTTGAACAGCTCTAATTGTGAATGCAAGGAATTAATTGTGATTTGGGGTTTCCATGACCACATCTTTGCTTCATTATGGTCAGACTGAAAAGATGCAATCTTGAAAGCCATGTGGCTTTGGCATCAGGAAGTGATGTTTGCTTGTGGGACTTGTCAATCAAAGTTGCCAGCCAATTAGCTTGGGGTTGTGTGTGTGGACGGCCCTGTTTCTGGTTTTGAGGGAGGCTTCGGGAGGAAGCCCAGGAGGAGAGCGCTCGCTTTTTTTTGGTCTGGGAGTGAGGGAGAGAGTAGCTGGGGACTTGAGCTTTGGACTGAGCCAGGAGCGATTGCACAGCGGATTCTCCTTGGAGCTGCAAATTCCAGGTGGTGGTGAGTTTGTGTTGTTGAAGCGAGGCTGGAGGCAGGTTTAGGGTTTGAGTCAGTTTTTTATTTGAGCTGGGGGCTTTTTTTACCCTGGAGATTTGGATTCTAACCATTTGGGAAGTGGGACATATTTTTCCCTTCCTCTATTCCCTTTCTCATTGTTCCTTGCCCTATTAACTTCATTTGTGTTGTGATTTTGTTTCCATTAATAAAACTTTATTTGTTTGTGGAAAAGAGGCTGTTAATCTCCTTTCTTATCAGTCTGAGAGAGCTAACTAAAGAAAAGGCAGTTTTGGAGACTCTGGATCTAGAGGTCTCTCATTATTTTCTGAACCCCAATGTTATGGCAAGCTGCCCAATTAACTCTTCCCATACTGAATTTGGCCCTTACATGAGGAACTGTCTTCTTACAACAAGCTGAGATATATATATTTCTGAAATGTCCACCCATAAATCCTAGTTCTGCCTTCTGGGGCCCAGCAACACAAGTAGGATCCCCTTTCCACACTACATCCATTCCAATGCTTGAAGACAACCACCATGTTTCCCTCTAAGTCTTCTCTTCTCTTGGTTGAATGCCCACAATTTTTCAACTGATCTTTGTATGGCATTAAAAACATTTTTTAAACAACTGAAGGAACTGAGACTTAAAGCATTTAAGGAACTTTCTCATTTACCTAGCTAGTGAGTGGGAAAGATGGAAGTCGAGCCCAGGTTTCTTGATCTCAAATGACGTGCTTTTTCCTATCACATCAGAGTAGGATAATCTTCTGGTTTAGATTCCACCCTTCTGGAAGATGCCCAACATTTTGTTGGCATTAATAGCTGCATCATGGAGGAAACTGAAATCTTCAGGGAACAAACAGTCTATCTCCATTTCTATGTCCCTTTCTTGTATTTTAATAGATACCTCAGTGGATTAAAAACAAAACAAAAATGTAAAAATCTGTATCTTATAATCCCACTGCAACTCATTTTTTTCACTGTCCTTTTACCTGGGATCTTTCTTTCATGGACTATTCTTCTCTATTTGCATTAGGTTTTATTTGAAACTTACCTGCCACCTTTCTACCCATAGCCACGAAAGATCTTCCTTGTGGGGCCCACGCTTCAAGGCAGTTGAGCAGGATTCATGTTTATTAATTATCTTGGTATTTCACTACCCACAAGCTTTTAGCATCATCTACAACTTGGAGACTCTACTGTGCACTACCTCATCCAGATAATTTACAGAGATATGACCAATCCCAGCTCCGATCCCTGGAGAACCCACTGTTTACGTGTCTCTATCCAAAGAAGTAGTAATTTATTATGTGTCATTTATTTCCTGTATTTATGACAGTTCCCTTTCCTGCATCATTACCCTTCCCCTGCCCACTCATTCTGGGTACCCTCCAAGGTTCTGTTCTTTTTTCTTTCTCTGTATTCTTTCCTATGGTGATTTCATAAGTCCCTATGGGTTGAATTATCGTCTCTTTTCAGACAATTCTATATATCCAGCCCTAGTCTTCTTCCTGAACTCTAGTCCCTGACTATCAACCGCCTGCTACATAGCTTGGATGTCCATAGACATTTCAAATTCAACACATCCAAAATAGATTTCATCCTATTTTCCGTCAAACCCATCCATCCTCCAAAATTCCCCATTTTCATTGGGGAACCAGTCACCCAGATTTGTAATCATCAGGTCATACTTGACTCTTTTTTTACTTCCCATATCAAATCAGTTGCCAAATCTTGCTGTCTACCTCTATAACACCTCTCATGTCCATATATGTATTTCCATTCATATGTCTTCTACTGCAGTTTGTCAATCACCTTTTGCCTAATATTAGAGTAGCCTTTCAGTTGTTTTCCTTGCTTCCTTTCTCTTCCCTCTTCAATCCATTGTCCACACAGCTACCAAAATGATTTTCCTAAAATGCAGTCATTCTTCTCCTGAACAATCTTCAATGGGTCCTTCTTTCCTCTAGAATAAAATACAAAATCCTCATCCTGACTTTCAACTCTCCCCACAATATATCTCCTACCTACTTTTCTAGTTTTATTTCCCATTATGTCCTTCATGTACTCTCCATTCAACTCAAACGAGCCTGGTGACCATTCCCTGTGCACAATATTCCATCTCCCAGCTCCATGCTTTTACCCAGATGATTCTCTATGATTGGAATTTATTCCTTCTGCACCTCTGCCTTGCAGAACCCCTTAGTTTCCTTCAAAGTACAATTCTCCTACATGAAGATTCTTCCACATCTTATCATTTGCTAGTGTTGTCTGCCTCTTGAAATTACTTATATACTTCACTAGAACTGCTGGAGAGATAGCATGAAACAGTAGAAAGGATTTGGTGACTTAGGCCTTGAATCTGGATCCCCTCTCTGCTACTTACTACCAATGTGACTTTAAGAGCTAACCACCTCTGTTGGGCTTGAGTATACACTTCAAAAAACTTAATCCTTGGGGCAACTAGGTGGCGCAGTGGATAGAGCACCGGCCCTGGATTCAGGAGGACCTGAGTTCAAATCAGGTCTCAGACACTTAACACTTACTAGCTGTGTGACCCTGGGCAAGTCACTTAACCCCAATTGCCTCACCAAAAAACAAAAACAAAAACCCCCAACCCAACAACAACAGAATTAAAAACAAAACAAAACAAAACAAACAAAACTTAATCCTTAACTATTTGAACAAGTATTTGACAATCAAAAATGGGAAATGAGTATCAGAAACAACCACACTGATTATAATTTTATACAGAAGTTTAACCAATGCAAATTAATTGCCAAAACAAGGAGGCCAAAATAGCCCAGAAAGGATGTTAGTTATTAAACATATGACCTATTTGCTAGACAGAGATTTGGCTGCTAATGGCAACTCTGAATTTGAAATAAATTTTTTGGTAAAACCTTATGAAGAATGATGGATGATTATGAACTACATCTTTTTACAAAGAAAAGAGAAGCAATGGTAGGTAAAATTAATTTAAAGAAAACTTGGCAAGACATCCAAATAAGCAAAGTTATTCCAAAGATGGAGACTGGAGGATAAAAAACAAAAGAAAAAAATTGAAAAGATTTATCAAAATCATTATAGCAAATTTTTCTCCCGCAAGGACAATGGAGCCCCTACATTTAGACCCTAACATTTTTGTCTTGGATTTCCTCTTGGGGGGGAGGTACTGATGTCACTAAAAACATTGGGAAAAGCAATGGGATTGGAACAAGTCTATATAGACAAGATCCATAGTGGAGGCAACACAATAATAAGGGTATTTCCTAAAATTCCATATACAATCAACATATCAACATATGAATTATCTAAAGGAAGGGAAAATATCAAAGAAGTAGAAAAAATCTAAGACTTCATTTATTTGTTTGTTTATTTTTTGCAGGGCAATGAGGGTTAAATGACTTGCCCAGGGTCACACAGCTAGTAAGTGTCAAGTGTTAGAGGTCGGATTTGAACTCAGGTCTTCCTGAATCCAGGGCCAGTGCTTTATCCACTGTACCACCTAGCTTCCCCCTTTGACTTTATTAATAAAGAAAAAAATCAACTGAGAGAACATCAGCAGCTACTGGCCTACTCTTTCATCTATCTGTTATCTTTATTAGAGTCATCAATGAACAAATTGAGGGTATTCTCAATGAAGGAAGAAAACAAGCATTTGTTAAACTTCTATCATGTGTCAAGAACTTTACAAATATGATCTAATTTGATCTTTACAACAACCCTGGGACCTAGGTGCTGTTATTATCCCCATTTTATAATTGAGGAAACTGAAGCAAATAAAGGTTAGTTGACTTGCCTAGGCTTACACAGCTAGTAAGTGTCTAAGTCCGGATTTGAACTCAGGTCTTCTTGACTCCATGCCCAGAACTCTATCCATTATGACAACTGATTGCTTCTGGATTTAACAAGGTATACTTTAAAATGGACTGCGTCTTTACTGTTTCATTATTAAGTGAAAGGAGAATCTAAGATCCCACTGTACCTATTGATTATCGATTATAAAAGACAATAAGCATTTATTAAGAGCCTATTATGTGCCAGGCACTGAGCAAAGTGTTGTGGATACAAGCAAAAACCAGTCCCTACCTTCAAGAAGCTCACATTCTAATGGGAGAGACAACATGAAAATAAGCATGTATAAACAAGGCACAGACAGGATGAACTGGACAATAGAGGGAAGGTGGTAGAATTTAGGAGAATCAGGAAAGGTTTCTCATACAAGATGAGGTCTTAGGTATGACTTGAGGAAGCCAGGCCTCAGATCAAGTGTTGCATCATGTGCTTTCTAGTCTCAGCTTTGCCTTCATTTGATTTTCTTTAACTGCTAAGGTAGAAAGGCCCTGGGACATATCAACATTCCTCTTTTTCCTTTTCTTTTCCCTTTCCCCATGCCCAAGACTAATACTTGTGTGCATCTTTGTCCCCATAATTAGAGGTGAAATAAGACCAAGTTCCATCTTGAAGCTCTGTCTATTGAAGGCAGCATCATGGTACTTTGTAAACACTTCAACATACATGATTTCACATGATTCTCCAACTCTTCAAAGTAGGTGTTGGAAGTGTCATGATATCTATTTTTCTAATGAGGGAATTGAGGCTAAAAAAAAGTTAAGTGCAAAAATTATGGTCATAAAGCAAGTAAGTGGAGGACCTGCAGAATTGGGATTTCAACCCAAGTCTTCTGAATCTTTATAAAGGGTCTTTTTACCATAGCTGATGACTGACCATCTGTCCTGGGCTGGTCCCACAGCTGTGTGTGCTATCAGCAGTACTTGGTAAGAACTTTCTTTCTCTGCAAATCCTCCCATATCCACCTAACCTCTGAATGAGACCCCAAATAATAATTTAGAACTTAATCTCTGTAGTTCTAGAATATAAGTAATCAAGGGACATATAGCTAGGTGGTGTAGTAGATAGAGTGCCAGGCCTGGAGTTAGAAAAACTCATCAGCTTGAGTTCAAATCTGGTCTCAGACACTTACTAGTTGTGTGACCCTGGGCAAGTCACTTCACCCTTTTGGCCTCAGTTTCCTCATCTGTAAAATGAGCTGGTGAGAGAAATGGCAAGCCACTGCAGCATCTTTGCCAAGAAAACCCCAAATGGGTTCACAAAGAGTTGGATACAACTGAATAACAATAAAATCAAGGGACAGGTAACAATTTAGGTGGCTCTTAGTTATGGAGGTCTTGGCTTGAAGATAGAATCTGAAAATCTCTTTTGAAAGAAGTACTAGAGGGCAGCTAGGCGGTGCAGTGGATAAAGCACCAGCCCTGGTTTCAGGAGGACCTAACTTTAAATCTGGCCCCAGACATTTGACACATACTAGCTGTGTGACCCTGGGCAAGTCACTTAACTCTCATTGCCCCACCAAAAAAAAAAAAAAAGTACTGGACCCAGAACTCCAAGGGTTCTACATGTTTCTTGAATTGAATCGATCAGAACCAGAAATCTGGGGGTCTGTGTCTCCAATTTGGGTTTTTTTTTTTTGGTGAGGCAATTGGGGTTAAGTAACTTGCCCAGGGTCCCACAGCTAGTAAGTGTCAAGTGTCTGAGGCTGGATTTGAACTCAGGTAGTCCTGAATCCAGGGCCGGTGCTCTATCTACTGCACCACCTAGCTGCCCCCTCCAATTTGTTTTTAACTTGATAGTGACCCAAGCAATAGCATTCACAAATTCACCTGTGGTTGAACCTTTGTGGTCAACAGAAGGCAGAAACCAGGCTCTTCTTTTTACCTCAAGAATGGCCTACTGGGGGCAACTAGGTGGCGCAGTGGATAGAGCACCAGCCCTGGAGTCAGGAGGACCTGAGTTCAAATCCGACCTCAGACACTTAACACTTAACTAGCTGTGTGACCCTAGGCAAGTCTCTTAACCCCAATTGCCTCACCAAAAAAAAAAAAAAGAAAAAAAAAAAGAATGGCCTACTGGGGTCACCTGGACAGGGTGTAGTCATTCAACCAAGAAGCATTTAAACACTATGTTCTGGGCATGGTACTATGTGCTGGAGGTATAAAACAAACAAACAAACAACAACAAAACTACAGTCCAGTGAGGGAGACAACACGCAAACAACTCTGTATAAACAAGACATAGAGAGGATAATATAGAGATACTGAACAGTGCAGAGATCATCCTTACTATTGATAAAGGCTGTGTGCACAGCTTCAATTTTCCTACAAGTCTTGGGATGGTTATGCTCTGGGCGTGGGGATTGCCATCTGTACCTGAGTGGTATAGACACTAGTTGTCCAGGGGCATTTAGAGCTTACCTGGGAGGGGCTGGATGGAGAAAAAGAGTCAGAACCCAGTGAACTTTACTGGGGTAGAGGAGAGATGGAGGCGGGGTTGATCAAAAAGAAGCACACCCCCCACATTCATGTTTTTCCTTGATCATCCCCACCTCTGTGGGAGAATGAAGAATTCTTTTTTTTTTTTTTGGAGAGGCAATGAGGGTTAAATGACTTGCCCAGGGTCACATAGCTAGTAAGTGTTAAGTGTCTGAGGCTGGATTTGAACTCTGGTCCTCCTGAATCCAGGGCCAGTGCTTTATCCACTGTGCCACCTAGCTGCCCCTGAGAATGAAGAATTCTAATCAGTGCAATGACCAACCACAATTCCTGAGGTCTGATGATGCAGCACCTAATGGAGAAGGAAATAGAATTATCCTGGGGGCAGTATTTCATGGTTTTATACTCTTTAGGAAGACTAAGAGAGGCAGTGTGGTATCATGGCTAGAGAGTTGGCCGTGGAGCCAGGAAGACTTGGGTTCAAGACCCGCTTCTGATATGTACTAGCTGTATGACCTTTGGCAAATTAACCTGTCAGTGCTTTAGTTAATTCTCCTTGACTAAAAAAGGTATCCAATTTCATTGGTAGAAGAGAGTCTCCTTATCCAGGAATTGTCTATATCAGTAAAATCTCAAATCTAATCCCTATTTTTATCCTTTAAAAAAAAAGTAATCAATTAAGTGACTTGCCCAGGGTCACAAAGCCAGTAAGTGTCTGAGGCTGCATTTGAACTCTGGTCCTCCTGACTCTAGGGCTAGTGCTGTATCTACCACATCATCTAGATGACATATCATTTTTACCCTTTTGAAGGCTAAGCATATTACCTCCAAATTGATGCTGATAGCCATTTGACTGAACAATTGTGAAAAACGCCCACCTAGTCATAGGGGAGGGAATAGGGGGTGGGAGAGTTGAACAATCAAAAACCTGCAGTAAGAATATCAATAATTATGGGGGGGGCACTATTTAGGATTCTTGGTGAGATGCCCTTTGGCTGCCCCGAGTTTGGTTGGCTGAGCCCTATAGCAGAAGGGCTACTATCTCACATTCAGAGTACATCACCATGTTTTTAAAAAGTACACATTGCCTTTAATGCCCTTCATTGCACTTTTAGAATTCATGGAAACTCCCTTTGAACAATTTATAACAAAAGTGAGATTTTCTTGCCTTGCCAGATCATTGAATTTGGCTCAGGAGGGAGAAATGTTTGCACTTGTGAGAACATCTCCCCTTCCTCTTCTCTCTGCCAGGAGACCATGAGGAGACTTGGAGAATCTAGGTGTTGTTGGCTCAGGCCTGAGGAAAATGCCAAAGCAAATGTTTGAAGAGTTTAGTTTATTGATACTCAGGGCATCCTGGTGACTCCTGGAAAATGACAGTGAGTTCGCTCCGAGGGCCCCAAGAGAAAGAATTAGGCCCACCTTGACCACTGAGAACCTGGACGAAACAATCGAAGGATGGAGAAGAGGCGGTTACTGTTCTCCTTTCTGGCTTGATTTTCTGGGCCAGTTGACTTCCTTCCTTCCACCACACCCCAGATACAGAGGGGCTTTGTAGAAGGAACAAAGATTTTCTCTGAAGAGTAAATGATCTGTTTTGCTGATAAGTTAATACGGAGCAAATAATCCTTTCCACCTGGTTCTTGTGTGGCTCTTCCCATGTGTTTCTCCCCCAAGAATTTTGTTTTTGTTTTCTGGGAGAATAAATGGCAACTGGGGTGTTCCACAAGTGTCTGAAGGGAATGAAGGCTTTCTATGGCTGGTCTGATCAGGGAGGAGAGAAGGGTGGCGGGCACCTTCTTGTTTCCCAGGAGTCTTACTGGTTGTTGCTTTTGAGAGACAGTCAACTACTTACTCTCAGCAATTTAAGGCAAGCTGCTCAGTCTGCTTCCTTCTGTTCAGTACCCCCAGCCTCCCTGGTGCTGAGTGACCAGCAAATACCAAGAGCTTCAGGATGTAGTCTATGCTGAAAATGGAGCCCCTGCAGAGCTTTGTTCATTCATTCTTTAGTGCTGTCCCACTCTCCATGATGCCATTTGGGGTTTTCTTGGCAAAAGCACTGGAGTGATGTCATTTCCTTCTCTAGCTCATTTTACAGAGGAGGAAACTGAGGAAAACTGGGTTAAGTGACTTGTCCAGGGTCACATAGCTACTAAGTGTCTGAGACCAGGTTTGAACCCATGATTCCAGGCTTGGAACCATATCCAATGCACCACCTAGCTGCCAAGCTACATGCCTATTATTATGGTATTATTACAGAGACATTCCCTTACATCCAGACATTTACAATATGAATTATAAAAACATGCATTCTTATTGCTATTTTTAAAATTTCCTCAAGCTTAGAAACTGCTTGACAAAGTCAGCATGGAATAGCAGATAGAAAATTAACCCTAAAGGCAGTATGACCTGGGTTCAAGTCCTACCCCTGATGTATATGGCTATGTGTCCCAGGCAACTCCCTAAGATGATAAATTGCAAAGAAATTGCTTTTTCTCCATTGGTAGGGGAAGTTTCTTTAGCAGATAGATTTTTTTGCAGGGAGGGTCAGGAGAGTGACTGAAGAGGTACCTGCTAAGAGACTTCACAATGCCCCTTCCTTCTCCTCTTCTCTCTTACCTTCATTCCCTTTGTGGAATACCCATCAAGTTTGATGTAGGGGCAGTGATGGAGGAATCTCTTGCTGTTCAGCTAGGATGGTCCTTTGAAGGGCAGAAAATTTCTGTTGGAGGCATGGCTGGACTGATCTGACACTGACATGTTGTTGTTTGTCCTTCCTTTTCAAAGAGGACCAATGACATCATGATACTGGGGTAAAATAGTGGATGCCTTGGCTCGCACGTGAATCTGATTTAAGTGAGGCAGAGTCGCACAAAGATGTCAGCCTCACTTTCTCTTCCAGGCAGATTCTCCAATGGACTGTGCTGCTCCCACTGCCTTGAGTAATCTTCCCTCCACTTCTATCTATGTACTAAGGAACAGGAAGATTCCAGTGGGGAATCTATCCAGACCTTTGAATGCTCATACAGTCGTTGTTCAAATATATCCAACACTTGAGACAATCAAAGCAGATTCTCTCCAATCAGAGAAACATATAAAAGAGGGGGTCATGTGCTCACAGCTGCCATTGGCCAGGTTGAAGAAAGGGTAGCTTTTCTCACCTTGGCTGTGTGGACCATTTCTAAGTGGCCTCTCTCTTCTCTCTTCAAAGCCAAAAAAAAGGGGGGAAAAGGAAAAAAAGCCAGAGTTGATTGTCCCCTTTGCATATATATGTATATACACACATATATTCTGTATAGATGTATGAATGTATGCATGTATTTGTTTGTTCATCTATTTATTTGTTTATTTAGTTCTACCTCAACAAAACTTGAGTCCCCAGTTCTTCTGGCTCCAAAGACAATTAGAAGATTTTGTTATCACATACTACTAGCTCTTCAGTCATACATGGTGAGAAACAGGTTCCTTCAAATTTCCATGTTGTCAATTGGAAATGAAACTAGGTAGGGAATACCTGTGCAGGCCTGAAGGACTGAGACCCTATTCAAAACATGACAAAATATGATGAATATGAAGAATTCTGATAAACTTTGTAAAATGAGTATGAATTGATGCAAAGTAAAGTTAGTGGTCCAAAGACAACAATGCAAGCAGTGATAACAATAAAGTAAAGGAAAATAACACCAAGAGAAAGACATTTGAACTCATATCATATGGGACAATTAGATGGTATGGTGTATAGAGTGTTGGGCTGAGAGTAAGAAAGTCCTGAGTTCAAATCTGAGCTCAGATACTCATTAGCTGTGTGGCCCTGTGCAGTGCAAGTCATTGGACCCTCTGTCTCACTTTTCTCATCTGTAAAATGGGGATAATAATATCCCTAACTCTCAGGGTTATTGTGAGGATCAGATGAGATAATAATTATAATACTCTTGAGATAATCCTTGGCACATAGTAATTATTATGTAAATATTAGCTATTATTATCATTATCAACATGATAATCAATCAAATCTAGAAGACTAACTAATGTTAAAACTTACCTCCCACCACTAGGGAGAAAGATGATGCAGTCATTTGGTCATCTCGCATTTATCAAATGCTTACTAAGGGGCAAAAATAAAGGAATGTTCTCAATCCTTTGTTTTTGAAGAGGACCAATAACATCAAGGGGTGGGGGGTGTCTTGACTTGCACCTGCATTGGATTTTAGTGAGGCAGAGTTGCACAAAGTCGTCAGTTTCTCTCTTCTGAGTCATTGAAGTCCAGTGGCAAGACAAAAGTCAAGTGGTGATGGCCTGGGATGCAATGCATGATCTTGGCGTCTTCAATGTTTGACCAAATTCTAATTGCTCCATAGTACCTCCTTCAGCCACCTTCAAGGCCTTTGGAACAAGTTGTTCTTATTCCCAGGAGGTCTTGATATGCTCGGGGTGGATGCCCTCTAACTTACCCAGGGGTTTGAGACCTGCTGATTTCCTTCAACTTGGTTTAGCCCATCTGCCCAGATAGTTTAGTGGGGTATGGCTGCTGTGTGTGGTACAGCTTGTTGGAGCCACAAGTTAGAGTTGGGTAAAAATGAACACCAAAGGGGGCAGCTAGGTGGCACAGTGGATAGAGCACCGGCCCTGGAGTCAGGAGTTCAAATCCAGCCTTAGACACTTAACACTTACTAGCTGTGTGACCCTGGGCAAGTCACTTAACCTTAATTGCCTCACTAAAAAAAAAATGGACACCAAAGGTGGAGGAGCAGTCCTGAAAAGTGCTTGACAAGCTCTCACACCAGAAGTGCTACTTTGTCCTTTCTGAATACCCCATACATCCTGGGCACTTAATAGATGCTTATTGACTAAGTACTTCATTCTCCTTGATGATCTGGAAAGTAAGGAATGAATGCTTCTAGCCCTTTCACCTCCTTTTTCAGGATGAAGATGAATTTTGAGCATATATAAGTTTTACTTGATACTGACAGAAACACTAACATAGCTTCTGGGGTGTGCTAATAGTTAACAATTGACTCTCCAGAAAAAAAAATGTACCACCACGTAATTTAAAATTTAATCTAAATTACTTGCTTTTCTCCATCTCTTTAAGCCCAGACAAGCAACAAAATCAATGCCTGATTTGTAGCAGTTTGCTTATTTCTGAGGTATATAAACCCACACTGAAAATTTGTGATTAGCAAGTAGAGATAATGTTATCTCCACTTTATTGTTGTTTATACCTTTATTTTGTTCTCTTGCCAGACTTGCACATCCCTATGTGAAAACAGTCTGTTAGGTTTTTTTTTTCCGTGAGGCAATTGGGGGTTAAGTGACTTGTCCAGGGTCATATAGCTAGTAACTGTTAAGTGTCTGAGGCTGGATTTGAACTCAGGTCCTCCTGAATCCAGGGCCAGTGCTCTATCCATTGCACTACGTAGCTACCTCTGTTAATTAGTTTCTTAGTAATTTACCAGTTTTCTGAGTATACCATCATGACATTTATAAGTAGAGATAATGTTATCTCCACTTTATTAGTGTTTATGCCTTTATTTTGTTCTCTTGCTTTGTTATTATAGCTAGCATTTCTAGAACTATGTCAAATAATAGGAGGGGACACCTTTGCCCTGCTCCTGGGAAAATTTCTTGTGTTTCCCCACTGCAAACAATGGTAACTCCTTTTTTTTTTAAATTAGGATTTTGATAATTTTAAAAAAGGACCCTTTTATATTTTTGCTTTTCAGAATCTTAACATATGTGATCAGCTTCTTTTTAACATTATAATCTCTAAAGGGATTGTTTATTATTTCTGCCTTCTAACATTTGTTTAGGATTCCTTTATACATTAGCACATATGCATGCATATCTATCTGTCCATCCATCTATCCATCTATCTATCCATCTTTCTCTCTCTCTCTCTAATACTCTAGTACAGCAGTACCCAAAATGTGGTTCCTAGACTCCTGGGGGTCCCTGAGACCCTTTCTGGGGGTCTGTGAGGTCAAAACTATTTCCATGTTATTTGCCTGTTAAAATGCTTATCCTTTTTCCAAATACATATCTGTATGAAGCTGGATTTTCTTCATATACTTCAACCAAAACAATATATTTCAATTCATTTGATGCAGAAATGGATATTAGAGTCCTGCTATCTTCTAGTAAGCCACACATCAAAGAGATTTGCAAAAATATATAAAATAATACCATTCTTCTTGCTGATTTTCTTGTCTTGAAAACTAGTTGTTCTTAAAATGTGTTATTTGTGTTGTGTAATGAGCTTATTGTTACTTTTTTTTGGCAGGGCAATGGGGGTTAAGGGACTTGCCCAAGGTCATACAGCTAGTATGTATCAAGTGTCTGAGGCCGGATTTGAACTCAGGTCCTCCTGAATCCAGGGCTGGTGCTTTATCCACTGCACCACCTAGCTGCCCCAGCTTATTGTTACTTTAATATGAATTAATACATAAAATTATCAGTTTTAATGTCTAACATGATAAATATGGGTAGATATAACCCACATAAGCAAAAGTACTTTGGGATGCTCAATAATTTCTTAGAATATAAAGGGGTCCTGAAATAAAAATGCTTGAGAACTGATAATTTTATACTTTGATACTCTTTGTGATCTTATTGGTGTGCACATTTCTCCCAATTATGAAAGTGCAACCCAGCTGTACCTACCTGTCTCATCAGAATCTTGTCCATCTCCTCCTAGAAATTTATCATAGGGCGTCCACCCATTGTACCAGGAGTCTTCCTCTATATCTCTTATTATTTCATGGATTCTAATGATCCATGTAGGTTCAGTGATCCTCAACATCAATTATTTGGAGATGTGGTATTCCATGATTCATATATAGTACTTGTGCACAGATAGGTCCAAGTTGCTATTGGTTATTTATGGTTTCCTACTAGGCTGATCCTTCTTCCCCTTGGGAAGGAGGAAGGTGGTATGACAAACTGGCTATTCTTCAGATCTTAGTCAGGCTTGATGTCTGTTTCAAGGCCCAAGTGAGAACAGGAACCTTAATCATCTTTCATACCTTCTTTTGTAAAGGTTTTGAATTCTCTGTCTCTCTGTCTCTCTTGTTCTCTGTGTCTATCTCATCAAAGGTTCATCTCTTATGTGTTTGGGCCCCAAAGTACACGTGGCCTTATTAAGGCTTCACTGGTGTTCAAGAGCACAGCAGTCTGGAGGGAGTGTTGAGGGCTGGGTATCTTGTTGCTTTTTCAAGGATAATCCTAAGGGCTAGTTCAAGTGTGTGAACTCTATCATTGAGTGATACCACCTCAGGATCCTGTTGTCACTGATCCGAGTCCATACCGGTGGATAAGGAGAATTCATGCTTTGCTCACAGAATTCACACCTTGATCAGAAGGAGAGAGTCGAGGAAAAAAGATACTCAGTTTCTCTGGTGCATGTCTGGTCCTGCTCTGTATGTACCCAAAGGAAGAACCGTATATAAAATATAAAAGAATGTTTGAGCATTCAGTGAGGGCTGATAGCATGGCATGGTGGAAAGAACTGGATCTGAGGACTTGCTGTACTCGTCACAGCTCTGCTATATCTGTGTGATCTCATGTCACCCAACTTCCATGGATCTTTAAAATGGAATAGATAATCTCTCAGGTTCCTTTAGGGCCTAAATATTGTGAAATTAAAGACACAGGACTTTGTTCCTATTGCACAGGATCAGGAAGCCCAGCACATCTCCTAGATATGTGCTGTGTGTCAAAAGGAGGACCTAGTAGGAGGCTGCCGAAGGCAAACCTATCCTTGCAATTAGGGAAGAGGAAGAGCACATTCATAGTACATGCAGCAGCATCATTGTATTTAGAATGGGCCACGGGTTGAAGTCACATCAGACGGAGATCTGGCCCAAGCTGCTTTCATTGGTGAGAAAGCCAAAATGCGCCCGGGGGGTGATGCAGTGGGACAAACACATTCCTGGAGCCCATTTCATCCAGAGCACCCATGGTGAAGCAAGCGCATGAATGTGTAGCCCCACACCATGCCAAACAGATGACGAATGGAGCCATGAGAACCAGGGCATGTAATGAAAATACTGAGGGAGATGTAGCTACTTGGCCCTGGGAGCCAGTCCTTAGACAGTAACAAATGATAAGTGGTTCATTTCTGGGCAATTATAGCACCCTCTTCAAGGTGTTGTAAGGCAGAAGGCCAAAGGCCAAGTGACTTTTTAACCACCCAAGAAGAACAGTAATCACCCTGAAAAGTCTAACCACTAAAGCTCACTGCTATTACACAATATAATTTATTCAGTAAAACGAAGGAAAATAAATGTGTGCATTTACATTAGGTTCTGGGCTAGGCATGACGACATCACAGGCAGCCAGTCTCGGGGCCCCATGAGTGTCCTGAATTCTTAACACTCACTAATCAGAGTTCCACATCGCTCCTAGCCAAGCCCTCTCACCAGTGCACATAAGGAATCCAATGTTAAAATGTCTGCATTGCCATGGCATGTACCTGACAACTTGTAGGGGTTTTTTCTGACTTAAAAAAAATTCAACCTCACCTCAATGCATCCAGTCCAAACCTTGCCAACTTCTCTCTTCATCTGGCCCAAAGACCTGTCAGCGTGGATGTTAAAACTAGCTCATGAATCATCATTCTTCATCAGTGTGTCAGGGACAGTGGGTGGGTGGAAGCTGGAAACTTCTCTCGGTTTGTCTTTTGTATGTGAACATGTCAAGCAAAAGAAATTCTGGCAGCAAGAGTTAATTAGAGGCACTGACTCCAACAAAGGCCTCATAGTCTGTATCCAATTGAAAAAAATCTAAACCTGGGGTTTGTCTTTACCTTACTTCCTTCCTAAAGAGAAATTCTATGGTTCTGTGAGACAACTGGCAAGTGCAAGAGAGAGAGAGAGATCAATTTGGACAGAAAGGTCCCCAAATCATTCTGTGAAACTCTCTCTCTCTCTCTCTCTCTCTCTCTCTCTCTCTCTCTCTCTCTCTCTCTCTCTCTCTCTCTGCAGGGCAATGAGGGTTAAGTGACTTACCCAGGGTCACACAGCTAGTAATGTCAAGTGTCTGAGGCCGGATTTGAACTCAGGTCCTCCTGAATCCAGGGCCAGTGCTTTATCCACTGTGCCACCTAGCTGCCTTTTTTAAAAAAAAATTCTTTTTTTCCCCATTCTGTGAGTCTCAAGCTGAAACTCCCTTTTTATATGCTGGCAAGACCAAGAATGCTTGGGCATGAAAGACCTCAGGAAAAGCCTGCAGTGGAGATAATTCAACACTGCTTAAGGGGTTTAGGATATGTGTATGTGTGTGAGTAAATGTGTATGAATGTGTATATGTGTGAGTAAATGTATATGAATGTGCATGTGTGCATATATGGGTGTATGTGTGTGTACATGTATATATACATGTGTGTTTAGGAATCAGTAATGTTATCAACATTTGTCAAGTGCCCACAGCATCATGTGTGTCTCTTGGGGCACTTAAAATACACAATCCGCACTCTCAAGGAGAAACATGAAGAGATGTACTTTCTGGGAAAAAGAAATCATATCAAAGATTTACAACTGGAAGAGAATCTAGTTGAATGTCTTAATTTCAATGCAGTCCCAGAGAGATTAGGTGATTTGTACTTATTCTTACACAGGTAGTAAGTAGCAGAGCCAAAATGAACCAAGGTCCAGGGGACCTTGTCTTTTTGTTTTTGTTTTTTTTAGTGAGGCAATTGGGGTTAAGTGATTTGCCCAGGGTCACGCAGCTAGTAAGTGTTAAGTGTCTGAGGGCGGATTTGAACTCAGGTACTCCTGACTCCAGGGCTGGTGCTGGACCTTGTCTTTTAAGTAGCACATGAAGGTTTGCAAAACACTTTTGATCATTTCATTTGAGGCTCAAAACAAGCTTATGCAATAGAAACTATAAGCATCTTTATTCCCTATTCGCAGGTAAGGAAACTGAGGCCTATACCAGAGACATGCCCATGGGTACACAGATTGTAACTGTTTGAGATCAGATTTGAACTCATAACTTCATGCATCTGAGTCTGATGCTTAATTAACGACACCAAATTGCCTCACTCGTTGATCTCCCAGAGCTGTAGTTAAATCAAAATGAATTATGACTATGACCAAACAGATGATGAAGATAAATATAAGCTTTTAATATTAATGCTTCTTTTCGCTCAAAGGGGAAAATAGACAAGGAGGTTGTGATTCCTCATTTATATAGAGAACCTGGAGCTGATGCATAGCATTTGCATATAGAAACTTTGGAGAATTCTTACATGTATGTAATTCACATGCCAAAGTCAACTTAAATTACTCATTCAAGTCCCCAAAGACCCATTGGCTTCTAGGATTCTTAGCACTGGGGATATGATAGGACTGGGAGATGGGGACCAAAGATGGAAGTCCAGGTGAAAGTTAGAACAGAGTTTGTAGGGAATACACAAGTAGAGCTGGCAAACACAGGGATGGGGTAACACCAGCGCTGCAATCTATCATCATTTGTAACACCCCCAGGTCCAGATCATGTCAGGAGTTTGCAAAAGCAGACACTGTGCCAGCAGAAAGGGAAAAGGAGCCTCCTGGGAACTTCAGTTAATCTGACACATGCCATATGATGATTTTCAGATGTCATTAATCAAATAAGGAAGTAGGAGGCGGGAGCCTTGGGTTTTGTTATGCTTTTAAAGTACCCAGACAATAAGCTGCCTTCTGTGGTAACCATTATCTCTTCAGTGGCACATCTCCATTATGATCTGGAATTCCTAGAGTCAGGGCCAGGCTAGAGGACCCCCTTGGACACTTTAAGAAATCGAGGTAACATGTGACTGAAGAAAGCTGCCCCATGACTTTTTTTTTTGGTGGGGCAATGAGGGTTAAGTGACTTGTCCAGGGTCACACAGCTAGTAAGTGTCAAGTGTCTGAGGCTGGATTTGAACTCAGGTCCTCCTGAATCCAGGGCTGGTGCTTTTCCTACTGCGTCACCTAGCTGCCCCCCCCCATGACTTTTTTATGAACCCCATCCATGGAAAAAGTCCAACTAGTCCAATAATATGAATGTCACAGTAAATTTATGGAAACACTTCAAAGGCTACTACTCATTTATAGTTTTTATTATAATTCCTACTTAGACTCTTGGGCAAACTGCATTAAAATACCTTTATTTCCAAGCAACCACTTTGGGGTTGAGAGAAGGCATGCTTCATTTTAAGTACAATATTGAGCTTGTTAATTGCTGAATTCTGAGAATTATGCTGCAGCATCCCAGTCTAAGAATTCACTTTTGTGGGGAGATGTGAGTGAGTGAGTGTGTGAGTGTGTGTGTGTGTGTGTGTGTGTGTGTGTGCTTCCCATGTTTCTAGTTGTTTATGGAACAGTGCCAGGAAGTGGAGTCAGAGGGCCTTTGTTCAATGCATTTAATCCATTAACCAATGAAAGGGGTCTTAGCTCCTAGCCCCAGTGGCTAAGGTGTAGATGAATGAAAAAATGAAAGAAATTCTGGGAATTGCTTTGTTAACTTCCATTATGCATACAGCCATACTGGTTGGAAGACTTGAGTTCAAGTCTCAAATACTGCCTCTGTGACCTGGAGGAAGTCACTTAAACCTCTCAGTGCCCCAAGTAACTTTCTAAAACCATTTTAAATTGGAGAACAATAACTAATCTGCCCAAGTGGGCCCATTTCTTCAACTGAGATTCCTTTAACCAATGAAACTCAAGTTGTAGATAAAACAAAAATCCCCAAAGTCAATTCACACACACACACACACACACACACACACACACACGCCTATACTAAATTGTATACATACAATTTAGATATCCTGCAGGACCAGATATTGCTTGGATTCCCTTTCCCTGGGGCAAGTACTACCAATGCAGCACTCCCTCAAATAAAATTGTCCTGGGGCCCGTCCTGGTGCCAAGGTCAACATTAAGAAGCATTCATTACCACTGCACACTCATTTTTTCCCTGATTCATAAACCAGGACTTCCCCCTCCCTGGGAGCCCCATGGTATTTGCCTTTTTAGATTACTCTCAGGGATCTGGGACTGCTCCCCACCCCTTCCTTCATGGGAAGTGGGTAGAAACTATTACTTCCCGCATGTTGCTAGAAAGAAAGGTGCTTCTCAACATCTCCATTGTTTGGTCCTTCAGTCCCTTCCTGAGGAGTGTTCCAGTGACCACTGGGTATCATATTAGCAAGACTACTGAGGGGCCTTGTGAGATTAAAATTATAATAAAATATGCTGATAAGGTGGTCTTTACTAATGCCCATGCTAGTGCCCACTCCACTGGAGCCCATGTCACTGCCACTCTACTGCTGGTGGCACCTACAATGCTGTCTACTCTGCAACTGTGAGTACTAATGCTGTCCATTTCTACTGCCCATTCATGATGGGACTAAGCATAACTAAAAGTTATGCAAATGTAACAAATGACATTTTATAGCAATCCTCGTCTCCAGGCACAAATTTTAAAGACAGAGCAATCAACCAATCAATAAACATCTGTTAAGTGCATCTTCCTATCTGTCTAGTTACTGAAGGTCCATAGGGGCCATTGACTTTGTTATATATATATATATACATATATATATATATATTTAGTGAGGCAATTGGGGTTAAGTGACTTGCCCAGGGTCACACAGCTAGTAAGTGTTAAGTGTCTGAGGCCAGATTTGAACTCAGGTACTCCTGACTCCAGGGCCCGGTGCTCTATCCACTGCGCCACCTAACTGCCCCTTGACCATTGACTTTATAATTCTACTACATCATCGGAGACCAAGTCTGTATGCCATATGGCCAAATCACTACCAAAAGTGGCTCAGCTGCAGGGTTCAGGCCCCTGATTACCCGGGTCTCCCATTCTCCTTTCACATAGCCATTCTCCAACTTCAGCCATGAGAGGGTTCCAATCCAATCTTAGTAACCAATGTGTTGTAGTGTAGGCCTGATTCAGGGCACTCTGAGGTCTTAGGTTGCGAACCGAAATGAGAAGAGAGACTCAGAAGCTATGTAATAGTTAACAAAAGGAAGTGTACTTCCTGGTTTCTGTGTGTGACATACCGACATGATGGTTGGAAACATGGGTCAGACAGGAGAGAGGAGCTTTTCCCCACGTCACTATGAAGCTACATGATATCAGTGTCCTGTATATTGGGGACACCAAATCTTTCACAGAGAAATTTGCAGCAAAGATTTTTTTCCAACTATTTTTCTTCTAATTCTGATTTCATTAAAGTTGTTTGTGCAGAAACTTTTCAATTTTATATAATCAGAATTTTCCATTTTATCTCCTATGATCCTATTTATACCATGATTGGTCAATAAATCCCCACCCTCCAAGGTTGTGAAAGCTATCTCTTTCTTTGTTCCTTTAATTTGTTATGTGAACCTTGTTTAGGTCATATGGAGTTGATTGAAGGTTATCACAGTGTGAGATTATAGCCCAAACCAGGAGTTCTTAAACTGGGATTTGTAAATTTTTTTTTTAATCACTAAATGTATTTTAATAGAATTGGCTCCCCTTGAAATAGTTCTGTAATGGGGGCACAGTGGATAGAGCACCGACCCTGGATTCAGTGGGACCTGAGTTCAAATTCGGCCTCACTTGACACTTACTAGCTATGTGACCCTGTCTGGACAACTCACTTAATCCTTATTGACCTGCAAAAACAAACAAACAAACAAATAAATAAATAAAATAGTTCTGTATTTAATGTAATACATTTAAAAACATTATTTTGGAAAGGGATCCATTGGCTTCATCAGGCTGCCAAAAGGGTAAATGACACAAAGTTAAGAACCTCTGATCTAAATGTACCTTCTGACAGAATGTTTTACAGTTTCACCACTAGTTTCTGTTAAAAATGTGAGTCATTATTTTAACATTTGGAGTTCATGGCTTTATGCTATGCTACTAATGTACGTGCTTCTGGGTCTTTTGCATCTGTTTTACTGATCAACTTTTCTATTTTTTAAAATCAGGTTTTTGTTTTTGTTGTTGTTTTTTTTTTTTGGTGGGGCAATGAGGGTTAAGTGACTTGCCCAGGGTCACATAGCCAGTAAGTGTCAAGTGTCTGAGACTGGATTTGAAATTAGGTCCTCCTGAATCCAGGGCCAGTGCTTTATCCACTGTGCCACTTAGCTGCCCCCTAAAATCAGTTTTAAAGAATTTTGATGATTACTGCTTTGTAGTATACTTTAAGTTCTGATACTATTAGACCCCATTCCTACTTTTTCTCATTATTTGCTTTGAGAGTTTTTCTTTTTAATTTTTTCTTTTGTTTTTTTCTAATTCTATAAATAAATATTTTTTTTGATTGGTATGGCACTGAATCTGTAAATTAATGTAGCTAACACTCTTGTTTTTTTTTATCATATTGACAGCCCAACCATGAGCAATTAATATCTCTCTATTTATGCCTTCTTTTATTTCTGTAATGAGTATTTTGTAGTTGTATTAATATATAATGTATAATTTCCCTCTGAGGTTTGGTGGCTTGACGTTCAATGATTTTGTATATTCTGTAACTATTTTGAATAGAATCTTTTTTCTTTCTCTTTTTGTTGAGCTCTCTTGGCAGTATACAGAAAAGTTGATGATTTAATGGGCTTATTTTATATATTATTGCTTTACTGAAGTTATTAATATAATATCATTATTGTATTAATTATATCATAATATATTATATATTGTATTAAGACATAACATGTTATATTATTATATTAATGTAATTAATGTAACATATACATGATATAATAATGTAATTAATGTGATTGATATAATTATTAAGTTATTCATTGTATATATTAAACTTTTAGTTGAATCTCTAGGGTTCTCTAAGTAACCCATCACATAAGCTGCAAAAGAGCAATAATTGTGTTTCAGTGTTGTTTGTGCTTATTCCCTCAATTTTCTTTTTCTTGTGTTTTTATTATAGGTGGTTGTTTTTTTTTTAAGTGAGGCAATTGGGATTAAGCGACTTGTCCAGGGTCACACAGCTAGTAAGTGTTAAGTGTTTGAGGTCGGATTTGAACTCAGGTACTACTGAATCCAGGGCCGGTGCTCTATCCACTGTACCACTTAGCTGTGCCTATAGTTTTTATTGATAGAATAACATCAAATAATGTAATGATGAATAACATCCTATTTTATTCTAGATCTAATTGGAAAGGCCTCAAGCATTTCTCCTCTACAGACAATGCTAGCTTCTTGTTTTATTTTTATTTTTTATTTACTTTATTATTTTTTTTTGTGGGCAATGAGGGTTAAGTGACTTGCCTGTGGTCATACAACTAATGAGTGTCAAGTGTCTGAGGCCAGATTTGAACTCAGGTCCTCCTGAATCCAGGGCCAGTGCTTTATCCACTGCGCCACCTAGCTGCCCCTAGCTCCTGGTTTTAGATAAGTACTATGTATCATATTTTAAAAAAAAGTTTATTTACTGTCAACTCTTTAAAATTTTTTTAAAATATAAAGGAATGTTATATTTTATCAAAATTTGTTTTAAAAAATTAATGCCTTTTTTACTATTTTTGTTATTAATGTGGTCTACTATGTTTATAGTTTTCCTAATATTAAACCAACTCTGCACTCAGTATAAACTCAACCTGGTCATAATGTGTACTCTTTTTAATATGGTTTGTAGTCTCTTTATGAACATTTTAAAAAATATTTACATTGATATTCTTTAGATATATTGTTGTATAGTTTTTGTTTGTTTTCCTTTGCTTTATCTCTCCCTTATTTAAATATCATGACCATATTTGTTTCATAGAATTTTAGTAGGATCTGTTATTATTTTGGCAAAGAAATTTATATATTTATGTATTTATAATTAGTTTAATTATCCTTTGAACATTTGATATAATTTATTTGTTAATCCACATGATCCTGTGTAATTTTTTCCTCTCCCTTCAGAGCTCATTTATGGCTTGTTCAATTTTTTTGAGATTAAGTTATTTAAAGTCTTTGTTTCTTATTTTATTAATCTGGGTATCTTTTATTTTTGTAAATGTTCATCCATTCCACTTATGAATTTTTTTTTTTGGCAGGGCAACGGGGGTTAAGTGACTTGCCCAGGGTCACACAGCTAGTAAGTGTCGAGTGTCTGAGGTCGGATTTGAACTCAGGTCTTCTTGAATCCAGGGCAGGTGCTTTTTCCACTGTGCCACCTAGCTGCCCGCTCACTTGTGGATTTTGATGAAATATATACTTGGGCAAAATAATCTCTAATAATATTTTTTACTTCATCTTCATTTGTTGTGACTTCTACTTTTTAATTGTTGATTTTGGAAGCTTGGTTTTCTTCTCTCTCAGATTAGCTAATGGATTACCTGTTTTTCTGGTTGAAAAAATATCAACTCTTGGTTTTATCAATATTTTTGTTTTCATTTTTGTTTATATCTTTATCAATTTCATAATATCTATTTTGTATTTTTTTTTTGTGGGACAATGAGGGTTAAGTGACTTGCCCAGGCTCACACAGCTAGTAAGTGTCAAGTGTCTGAGGCTGGATTTGAACTCAGGTCCTCCTAAATCTAGGGCCAGTGCTTTATCCACTGCGCCACCTAGCTGCCCCCATTTTGTATTTTTTAAAAAATGTGTTGCTGTTTTAGTATGTATAGTTGCATGACCAATTTGTTTATCTATTCTCTTTTTCTTTTGCTGATGAGTGTTTAGAAATAAACATTTTCTCCTAAGGACTGAGTTGAATGAATCCTGAAAGTTTTGATATGTTATAATTTTTCAAAAAAAGACAATCTATTGTTCCTTTGTTTTACCTTTGACCTACTAATTCTTTAGTATTAATTTAATTCAATAAACTTATTAAGCACTTACCATGTGCCAGTCACTGTGCTAAGGACTGTGGATACAAAAAAAAAAAAAAGGTAGTTCCTGCCCTCAAGGAAAGTCATGGGTAGGGTGGGGATAGGGAACAGCAGCAGGTACTTAGAGTGGATATATCCTGTTCTATGGAGTTGAAGCCATGCAGAGGTGCAGATGAAAAGTGCAGTAGATGGGAATTCCAATTTCTGCTCTCTATAATGGAAGGCTTTGGGAGGAGTTTGGTGCACCATCTTTCCAAAAAGAGGAGAGAAAAAAAACTGAGGGAGGTGGGAAGGTATTGAGTAACTGGGCTTGAGTCAACAGAATGGTGATGAGATTAGAAGTGATCAGTTTATACTGGGAGAGGCATCATGTTCTGTGGGGTTGAAGCCAATCAGAACAGCCAATGGAAGGTGGAATGATAAATGGTTTAGTCTCCATGTAGATTTGAGTTCTTCCTTTAAGTGTCTTTTATTGGTTATAATTTTATTGCATTATGGTCAGTAGATGACATATTAAACATTTCTACTTTTATGAATTTGTTTATCATGCTTTTATGCCATGCATAGTGAGAAATATTTATGTTATTTTCTATTTCCTTTCAGCAATTTCCTAAAATTCTAAAATTCTACTCATGTCCTTAACTTCTTTCTTTTGTGACATTTGTTTAGTTCTAAAAGGAGCTCCTTGGGTCCCCAAATATTTGCTATCTCTATCTCCCTATAATTGGATTATTCAAGTACTTGGGTGATATGCCATTAAGTGTGTATATATTAAGCGTTGATATTATTTCATTATTTATGTACCTTTCAGCATAATGTGCTTTCTTTATATATCTCTTTTAACCATATCTATTTCTACTTTTACCTTGTCTGAGATTTTGTTTGGTAGCCCTACTTTTTCTTCAATTTACCTGAAGCATAAAAAATTTTGTTCTAACCTCTCATTTTAATTCTATGTGAATCTTTATGTTTCAACTATTTTTTGTACATAAAATAATATTGGATTCTGCTTTCTAACACATTCTGTTACCTTTTTCCATTTTATAGGTAAGTTCATCCCATTCTCATTTACTATTGTAATTGTTAATTGTGTATTTCCCCTACCATAACCCCTTATACTTTTTTCCTCTCTTTCATCCCTGTCCCTATCTTTCAAAAAATATAAAAGATGAAGAAAGAAAAAAATCTGATCAACATTAGCAATCTATAATTGAAGTGACTCAATCCTACTCCTTAGCCCCCTTCCCTTTTCACCAAGGACAACTCTTTTTTTTTTTTTCAAGAACAACTCTTGATCTTTGGTTCATATATTTTCTCTTTTTAATCCCTTATTTATTACCTAGGCTCCAAAGTTGATGTTTGTTCTGCTTGTGACTAGTCATTTACAGACTTTCCCCTCCCTCTTAATCCTCCCTCCTTCCTTTTCCTGTTCCCACCTGTTTCCCTATTGTTTAATGTATTTCTGTATCAAACGTGTTTCTGGATGTGTCTGCTCAACCTTTTTTTGCCCAGTTCATGTAAGAATGAGGTTCATGAGATACCTTCTCCCTTCGTTCTTCTTCCTTGTTTCTTCTCATATATTCCATGTATGCAAAAAATAAATTTATTTCCATTTCTTTCTCCTTTATTTCCTAGTATACTCCTTTCCCCC
The DNA here is from genome assembly GCF_019393635.1 of Dromiciops gliroides. Lineage (NCBI taxonomy): Eukaryota > Metazoa > Chordata > Mammalia > Microbiotheria > Microbiotheriidae > Dromiciops > Dromiciops gliroides. The sequence continues at coordinate 484,335,500 of NC_057861.1, forward strand.
TTTCTCAAAGTTAATAAAACATACCAAAATCACATCCAGCCCATGTTAATTTTATTTGTGAGCTTGAAAAGAGTAGGAATCTGAAAAGACACTTGTCCTTTCTCCCCATTGGGCTTCTCTGGCATACTTCTCCTAGAACCAGCAGACTTATTTATATTTTTAATTTAAATGAATGAAAATGCATTTATTAGATGCTTACCATGTACCTAGCACCATGCTACACATTGTGGAGACAAATACAAAAATTGAAGGCAGTCCATCATCAAGGAGTTTACATTACAAATGGTGGATACAACACATTAATGGGAGTAGGAGCCAGAATGAGGTAATTAGAAGGTTACAGTGATGGTGAATGGATCCATAGCTAAGTGGAATGCCACACATTTTCAAGGAACAGCGGCAATATTCATTTGATTATGCCTTAGAATTAAAAGTTGGGGGTAGGACAGGAGAGAAGATGAGCAAGAATGGTTCACCTAAGACATCAAGGTGGATGAGAGATGGTTAGGGAGTAAAATGAGGCATAGTTGGAACCTGACTTGATATAATGGGCCATGGGAGGCACTCACCAATCAGGACAGGAGTTCTATAGATGAAAAGGTTACATGGTCTCTGGTCTAGGTGGCAAGCTGATTGGTGAAGGGGTAGCTGGGACATCAAGTGAGGTGTGACTAGAGACTGCCCTGGGATTCTAATAGAAACTGAGCAATTTTCATTTATGATGTGTTAAACTATGCTGCATATAATATTTTTCTACTGTGCCTTTAGGGAGTCCAATAATTTTAAAATCATCTCTCCTTGATCTGTTTTTTTACAGATCAGTCGTTCTTTTTTTTTTTTTTTGGTGGGGCAATGAAGGTTAAGTGACTTGCCCAAGGTCACATAGTCAGTGAGTGTTAAGTGTCAGAGGTCAGATTTGAACTCAGGTCTTCCCGAATCCAGGGCCAGTGCTTTATCCACTGTGCCACCTAGCTGCCCCAAGATCAGTCGTTCTTAATGTTGTTATTCAGTTGTTTTAATCATGGCTGACTCTCTGCAACCTGATTTGGAGGGTTTTTTCCCCACTTGGTAGTATTTAATTTTCTTTTCCAATTACAGGTAAAGATTGTTTTCAACATTTATTTTTGTAAGATTTTGAGTTCCAATTTTTTTCTCCCTCCCTGCTTTCCCATCCCCTCAGTAACCTCCAGTGGCTCCCTGTTGCCTTTAGAATCAAAACTCCTGTTTGGCCTTTAAAGTCCTCATAACCTGGCTCTCACCTATCTTTCCAATCATTATTTCCCTTTATAAACTCTTCACAGTCCAGCTATTTTGGTCTTCTTTCTGTTCCTCCCATGATGCTACCTCCCATTCCTTATCAACTGTACCTCTTGGAAACCCTACTTTCTCTCAAAGCTCAATTCAAGTGTCATCAGCTTCTTGTTGTTGAGCCATTTCAGTCATGTCTGACTCTTTGTGACCCCATCTGGGGTTTTCTTATTTACAGCTTTGAGTTCCAAATTCTTTCCCTCCTTCCCTCCTCTTTCCCCTCCCTGAGGTGGTAAGCAATCAGATATATGTTGTACATGTGCAATTATGTAAAACATTACCATATTAGTTATTTTATGCAAGAAAACTTGAATAAAAGAAGAAAATGAAAGGAAGTGAAAAATAGCATGCTTCAGTCTGTGTTCAGTCAATATCAGTTCTTTTTTTGGAGGTGGATAGTATGCTTCATCATTAGTCTTTTGGCATTCACAACAATACAATGATCCAAGAAATCCCAAAGGAATGAATGCCCATCAATTGGGGAATGGAGAAACAAACTGTGGTATAATATTATGATGGAATATTATTGTTATATAAGAAATTACAAGCAGAATGATTTCAGAAAGGCCTGGAAAGACTTATATGAACTAATGTATAGTGAAGTGAGCAGAACTGGAGAACATTGTGCACAGTGACAACAATATTGTTCAATGAAGAGTTGTGAATCATTCATTCCTTTGATTTCCAATTCTTAGCCACCACGAAAAGAGCTGCTTTAAATATTTTTGTACAAATAGATCTTTTTCTCTTTTTTGGGATGTCTTTGGGATATAAACCTAGCAGTGGTATTGCTGGGTCAAAGGTAAGCAGAGTTTGATAGCCCTTTGGGCATAGTTCCAAATTGTTCTCCAGAATGGTTGGATCATTTCATAACTCCACCAATGGGGGATCAGCATACATTCGGGGTTTTCTTGGCAAAGATATTGGAGCAGTTTGCCATTTTCTTCTCCAGATCATTTTACAGATGAGGAAACTGAGGCAAACAGGGTTAAGTGACTTGCCCAGGATCACACACACACACACACACACACACACACACACACACACATAGCTAGTAAGTGTCTGAGGCCAGATTTGAACCCAGGAAGATACGTTTTCCTGACTCTAGGTGCAGTGCGCTGTCCACTACACCACCTAGCTGCCCATGTACACAAAATCTTTTCTAATTCTCCTGAACAGCTAATGCATTCCTCTTCCTAAAATTATTTTGAATAGACTAATAGGATCATAGGAAGATAGATTGAATGCTAGAAGAGACATTAGACGTTACTTAGTCTAGCTCTCTCATTTTACAGATGAATAAACTGTGGCCCAGAGAATTGCATTAATTTGCCCAAAGACACATGGGTAGCATGTGGTAAAGTCAATATTTAAATACAAGGTCTTTGCTCTTCCTTCAGGGCCCTATAATTCTACTTGCACTGTGAAGGGAGCACAAAGCATTTGTTAGATTTTACTTTCTAGTTTGAGGAGGCCTATGACTTTAGTAGCAAGAATTCTTGGGTTCTCTTAAGGCACGAATCATTTGACATTTTAGTTTGTAACTTCAGTTTTGACTTGTAATGCAGGATTACTCAATTTATATTTACAAAAAACTGAGTTGAAGGATCAAAGCCGGCCTTAGATTAGTCCTAGTTGGCAGCCACCTACATGGTATGTTTGAAGGGCTGCGGACAGTATGCCAGAAATATAACCCCTTCCTCCAGGGTACCTGAAATTTCGGCATTCAAGATTCATTCCTTTAGGTGTTGAATGCTCTTTGCTCTTAAGGAGCCCCCTATTAGAATGCAAACTCCTTAGGGGGATTAGTTGACAGCTGAAAGAAAAGTCTTTAGGAATAGGATAAAGGACACCCCTGGAAAGATGCCTGGATGGAAATAAAGGAAAGTGAGACAAATTCATCTTCACAATTTTGCCTAGGGTTGTCCTTGTAAGAAGTAAATCAATTCTATTTTTTAAAAAAATCACCTTCTATATCCCACAATAAGCTATTGTTTCTGGTGTTGGCACAAGAGACACACACATATTCCCACAATGGAAATAACACAGTTTCTCTAATCCATTTTTCCATTTAATGTTCTAAAATTGAAATGCCAAGCCCCAGATGCTTGCATAATGGATTCCAGTGCACTCAATCAAGGAGTTCTGTTGGGCTAGATGCATGTAGTTAGATTGTTGGCAGTCAAGAACTCTTTAGTTCCTGGGTCAGCCTGATTGACCGAATCCCTGCCCGAGTTCAAATCCAACCTCAGATACTTATTAGCTGTATGACCCTAGGTGAGTCACTTAACACTGTTTGCCTCAGTTTTCTCATCTGTAAATATGCTGGAGAAGGAACTCCAGTATCTTTGCCAAGAAAACCCCAAATGAGGTCATAAAGAGTTAGACATGACTCAAACAACTGAACAACAACAACGACAACGCTATGTGCTAATCACAGCATTTCGCACTGTGAATCCAAACCCAAAAACCTATCCTACTCTCAAGGAGGTTACATTCTATTAGGGGAGACATTACATATGTTATAAATGTTGTTTGTCCTTCATTTTGGAAGAGGACCAGTGACCTCATGGGGTGATGCCTTGACTTGTGTGTGAATTGGATTTAAATGAGGCAGAGTCACGCAAAGTTATCAATCTCACTCTCCCTTCCTAAGTCACTGAGGTCCAGTGGCAAAACAAAAGCCAGGATGTCTGATGATGGGCTGGGATGTGGTGGATGACCTTGGCATCTTTGATGTCCGAGCTCTAAGCATTCCACAACTCCTGCTTCAGCCGCTTTCCTTATCATCCATTGCCCACGCCTGATCAGATCACCTCTATCAAAGTCGTGCTCTTAGAAAGTGACAAAGAACACAGGGATAGGGATAGGATCTGTGATTTTTATCAGCTAGGGCGCTCCCAGAGGAGGCAATTTTCTCCGCTAGTGCAGGCTGGCAACTTCTCTGCAATATATAATCTTAGAGAGTTGTCTAGAGCATTGAGAGAATAAGTGATTTGTCCTGAGTCACCCAGAGGCCATAACTGAATATGGCTTTTCCTGACTCTGAGGCTAACTTGCTATCCTGGAGGGTACACTGCTTCTTTAAAAGAGAACAGAGGCACGTCAATATCAGAGCATCAACCATGGGCATCACAGACAAGGGGTACTGAAGAGGTGTGAGTTTCAAAGCTGATTCCATCTTGAAGGAAGATGAGATTCTAGAGACAATGATGATGTCTGGGAGAGCAACCTGGTAAAAAATTATATAATACCTAGCATTTATATAGCACCTCCTGTGTTCCAGGCACTGTGCTAAGTGCTTTACAAAGATTATCTCACTGGATCCTTGAAACAAGTCTAAGATGTGGGTGGTATTATTACCCCCATTTTACAGTTGAGAAAACTGAGGCAAACAAAGATTAAGTAACTTGCCCAAGGTCGTGCAGCTAGTAAGTGTCTGAGGTCAGATTTGAACTTAGGTCTTCCTGACTCCATCACCAGAGCATGACTATACCACTTAGCTTGCAAGCCACCTTCTTGAAGAAGATCCCCGCCAATTACTCTGTATCCTCCAGTGGTATGATGGCAAATGTTTAACAACCAGCTCTCCAAAAGAAAAAACAATAAGTATCCATGCATACTTTAAAGTTTAATCTACATGATTAATATTTTCTCCATCCATCCCTTTAAGTCTACACAATTAGAACAATAGATCAAGTTTGATTTGTAGTATTTGCCAGTTTCCAAGATGTAAATGCTTCCTCTGAAAACTTAACAATCAACTCTCCTGAGCCTGGCTCCAGGATGTCTCTAACCTACCTTTGTCCTTTTAAGGTAGTCCAAACTAGAATCTGACCCTGTCTATTCCCTCCTCTCAAAGTTCTCAAGCCCTAGGCTCCATATACCCAAACTATTTATTTATTTACTTATTTACTCATTCACTTATTTATTTATTTATCTATCTATTTATTTTTTTATTGAGAGGCAATTAGGGGTTAAGTGACTTGCCCAGGGTCACACAGCCAATAAGTGTTAAGTGTCTGAGGTCGGCTTTGAATTCGGGTCCTCCTGAATCCAGGCCTGGTGCTTTATCCACTGCGCCACCTAGCTGCCCCTCAAACTATTTATTATGATTTCCTTTTTGCTAGCTTTCTGACTCTCCATACTTTTATTTCAATAACATTGTGCTATTGACTAATACTTTACATTGTCTTCTGTGTCAATTTGATCAAACTCAACAAACATTGATTAAGTATCTACTCCATTTAAGGAGTTTACAATCTATTAGGTGAAGGAAAGGTCAGTTATATGCATAAATAACTACAACATACATTAGAACATTACTAAAGGTATCAACAAGTCTATTAAGTATCTACTCCCTGCTAGCTATGATGATGTATGCTGGGGAGGTAAAGACAGAAATGAAACAGTGTCTCCCCTCAAGAAGCTTACATTTTATCAGGAAAGTCAAACACAATGGCCAAAAAAATTCAAGGAAGGACTGATGGCTCCTAGCTGGAGATAGGAGTGGTGCTACAAAGAAAAGGAAATTAAAAAGATCGAGTAAAGCCAAAACTGCAAGAAGAAAAATAGATCAAAGCATCCTAAACATTAGCATCAGAAACAAAGCTAGAATTTTGTCAAGACAAAATACCAATCAACTAAGTCAATCAATTAGGAAAATTCTTAAGCACCTACTGTGTGATAGATATTTAGAAAGAAAGGGAAAAACAGTCTCTGTCTTCAAAGGGTACACATTCAAATGAGGGCGACAACATATAAATAAGTAGATGTGTGTGTATATATCTATGTATATATGCATGCATGTATATATGACATATAGATAAATACTCTATATGTATGTGTATATATACACATATATGTATTATGTATGTATGTGTGAGTGTATGTGTATATATATATATATATATTTATATATATATATATATATATAGAGAGAGAGAGAGAGAGAGAGAGAGAGAGAGAGAGAGAGAGGCATACCTCATTTTATTGTGCTTCACAGATATTGCTTTCTTTTTATTTTGAAAGTTTGTGGCAACCCTGCATCGAGCAAGTCTATCAGTGTCACTTTTCTAACAGCATGTGCTCACATTGTATCTGTCACATTTTGGTAATTCTTATAATATTTCAAATGTTTTCATTATTATTATATTTATTGTGGCAATCTGTGGTTAGTGATCTTTGATGTTATTATTGTAATTGTTTCGTGTGCCACGAACCACGCCCATATAAAATGGCTAAGAATAGATGAATGCTGTGTGTGTTCTAACTGCTCCATTGAAAAGCCTCAGGCCTCCCTATTGCCTTGGACAGAGCAATATTGAAAGTAGGCCAATTAATAACAATAAATAACCCTATAATGACCTCTAAGTGTTCAAGTGAAAGGAAAAGTCAATTGATGTGGCTAACTTCATTGTCATCTTATTTTAAGAAATTGTCACAGCCACCCCAACGTTCAGCAACCATCACCCTGATCAGTCAACGACCATCAACATCAAGAAAAGGCCCTCTACCAACAAAAAGATTATGACTCAGGGCAGCTAGGTGGCGCCCTGGAGTCAGGAGTACCTGAGTTCAAATTTGACCTCAGACACTTAACACTTACTAGCTGTGTGACCCTGGGCAAGTCACTTAACCCCAATTGCCTCACTAAAAAAAAAATTAAAAAAAAAGATTATGACTCACTGAAGGCTCAGATGATGATTGCTGCATTTTTTAGCAATAAAGTATCTTTTAATTAATGTATGTACATTTTAGTACATAATACTATTGTACACTTAGTAGACTACAAAATAGTGTAAAAATAACTTATATGCACTGAAAAATGAAAAAAATTTGTGTGACTTGCTTTATTGTGATATTCATTTTATTGCAGTGATCTGGAACCAAGTCTGCAATATCTCTAAGGTTTGCCTATAGGCAGCTAAATGTCATAGTTCATAGAGTGCTGGGGCTGGGGTCAGGAAGACCTCAGTTCAAATATGGCCTCAGACACCAGCTGTGTGACCCAGGACAAGTCACTTAACCCTGTTTGCCTCAGTTTCTTCATCTGTAAAATGAGTTGAAGTCAATGGTAAACCATTTTAGTATCTTTGCCAAGAAAACCCCAGAATGGGTCACAAAGAGTTGATCGGACTCTATAAACAACTACACACACACACACACACACACACACACGTTTATTTAGTATAGTCAGTCAATGAGCATTTATTAAGTGCTTATACTATGTGTCAAGTATACATAGAAGGTAATCTCAGAGGGGTAGGAAATAGCTGCTAAGGACTGAGAAAGATCTCCTACAGAAGGTGGGCTTTGAGCTTAGTTTAAACCACGGAAAGCAAGGGGCAGAAATGGGCGGAGCATCATAGACACCGGGGACGCCAGTGCAAAGGCAAAGAGAAAGGAAATGGAGGAGTGTTATTTATGAAGAATAACAAGCTGGCCTGTATGTCTGAACAGTAAAGAATTTGGAGGGGAGTAATGGGTAAAAATGGAAAGAGGGGAAGGGGTCGGATTATGAAAAACTTTGACTAGCAAATGGAGGACTTTATGTTTGATTGTAAAACAATGGTGAGCCATTGAAGTTTACTGAGTAGGGAGGGTGACATGGACAGAGCAAGACTTTAGGAAAATCACTTTGGCAGCTAAGTAGAGGATGGACTGGAGTAGGGAAGGGCTTGAGCTATGGAGGCCACTTAAAAGCTATTGTAATAGTATAGGTGAAGACCTGAAAGAAGGTGATGTCCATGTGAGTGGAGAGATGATGATAAATATGAGAGAGAAGATATAAATGGACAAGATTTGGCAACTGGTTAGATTACGTGGGGTGAGTAAAAATGAGTTCAAGATAGCACTGAGGTTGTAAGCTTGATTGACAGGAAAGGTGGGAGTGCCCTCAATAGTAATAAGGGAGTTTGGAAGATGAGAAGAGGGTTTGAGGGTAAAGATGATGAGTTAGGTTTTGGACACATTGAGTTTGAGAGGTCTACAGGACATCCAATTCTAAATGTCCAATAGGTAAGTTGGAAATGAGAGCCTGGAAATCAGGAGAGAGATTAGGGCTAGATAAATGTGTCTGGGAATCATCTGCATAGACATGATATTTTAATCCACGGGAGCTGATGAGATTACCAAGACAGGTAGTGTAAAGGGAGAAGAGAAGAGGTTCTGGGACAAAACCTTGTGGGGACACCTCTGTTTGGCAGTTGTAACCTGGATGAAGATAAAGCAAAGAATGAGAAAGAGTAGTCTCATAGCTAACAGGAGAACCAGGTGGGAGTAGTGTCACACACACATACACACACACACACACAAAACCCCCCAGTAAAGACAATAGAGTATCAAGGAGAAGAGAATTCTCAATAGCATGGAAAGCTTTGGAGAAGTCAAGAAGGACAAGGACTGAGATTTGGAATTTAAGAGATTATTGGTTACTTTGTAGAAAGCAGTTTCAGTGAATGATGAGCTTAGATGCCAGACTTCTGGAAGCAAAGAAATGAAAGAGAGGAAAGGAAGTGGAGATACCAATTGTAGATGGCCTTCTCAATGAGTTTAACCACAAGAGGGAGGAGAGATATAGGATGATAACTATTGGGGATAAATGGATCAAAAGAGGATTTTTGGAGGATGGGGGAGATATGGGCATATCTTTAAGCAACAGGGAAACAGTCAATAGATAACAAATAGCTTTAATTTTTCCACTGAAATGTGAGACAAGGTTCTAAGCTGAGAAGGTGGGGAGAGGAGAAATGAAAAGGTTTGGAAAACTATGGTGAGTGGTAGTGAATTGACCAAGATGGTATATGGACTGCAGCAAGGATTAGTTGAGAGTATGTAACATAAATTGGTAGTGGACTCAGTCACCACAGTTTTGTGACTTTCTCCACCTTTATTCAGCAGCATGGAAGTAGAAGTGAAGGCACCAGATAGTGGGAATAATTCAAGGCAAGACATGATCAATGATAGGATAAATAGCAGGGGCTTGTAGAGGAGAAGACAAAATTAAACTTGTTTACCAAGGGGTCAAGATGAGAAGGGAGGAGAATGTAGAAAGTACAGAGGTGATAGCCTGGGAAAGAAATGAGGGGTCATGGTGAAGACAAAGAATAGGATTAAGGGTTGTAAGGCAGAAGAATAAACAAACAAACATAAATAAATATATAAATAAAATACAATATAATGCAGCTAGGTGATGCAGTAGATAAAGTACCAGGCCTGGATTCAAGAGGACCTGAGTTCAAATCCAGCCTTAGACACTTGACACTTACTAGCTGTGTGACCCTGGGCAAGTCACTTAACCCTCATTGCCCCGCAAATAAATAAACAAATAAATAGATGTATAGATAGATAGATAGATAGATAGATGAACAAACAAGCAAATAAATAAATAAAATTTAAAAAATTTTAAAAAGCAAGGTAGGGAAAGATGCAGAATGACAAAAGATTATAATCAGATATAGGAATTTCATAGTTCATAAACATGGAAGTGGAACAAAATCAAGGCTATGACCATCTTTGTATGTGGCTGTGGTGGGGTCATGGAAATAAGTAATTTGAGCAACTGGAAGTTTGGGGTTTTTAGAGTATCTCTATCTATCTGTCTCTGTCTGTCTATCTGTCAAATTTCCCTTAGTATGAGGGTAAGAACTGGGGAGGAAAGACATATCCAGGCACTGAATTCATTGAGAAAGTAAGGAAGAAATTCTGGAGATCAGGAGATAATAGCTTATAGAATTGTGAATTGGTGATAAATGTATATAGGAAAAGGTAATGAGTTCTGCTTTGGACATATTTAGTTTGAAATGCTCACAGGACATCCAGTTCAAGATATCCAAAAGGTAGTTGGTGATTCAGGACTCTAGCTCAGGAGTGAGACTAGGGCCAGCTATATAGATTTAGGAATCAGCAGCATGTGACTAAGGGTGAAGGAGGCAGATGAGAGTAAGGGTTTGGCAAGAGATTCAAGATTAGAGGATAGGGTAGAGTTGAAATGGTTCACTAAGGGAAGATAGGAAAAGGAGGAGAATGGGGAGACTAAAAGGGATTGGGAATATGCTAGCCGCTGAGGAATGACTCCAGGTAGAGTATTAGTGATTGGAGAGATCGACTGAGGGAAGAACAAGATGCCAGTGTGTTCTAGGAGGCCCTGAGGGGCCCACCTTACACAAGGCAGGTCAGGAGACTGGGGGGTTGGACCTGTGCTTGATAAGGCCTTTGGCGGTGGAAGGTAGAGGGGACCTTGTTGGAGGTGAGATCCAGAGCCAAGCTACCCAAGTGTTCTACTAATACCTCAAACTTAACATGTTCTGGTCCAAAGTCATCATGTTCTCCTTGCCAAATCTGCTCATCTTTCCAACTTCCCTTTCTGTTGATGGCATCAAGACTTCCTTCCCTTTGTATTAGTTGCAGCAGCATCTTATATGATCCTGACCATGGTTCCTTGGTACTTGAACTCTTTCTTTCTGTCTATTTTCAGTATTTTTTCCTTTAACCTGTAATTTCTGGATTTTGACTGTGAAACCAACATATAGAATTTCTGGATGTCTTCATTTGGGGGTTTATTTCAGGAAGCAATTAATTGGCAATCTTTCTGTTTTTGCTTTGCCTTCTCCTAATAGATCCAGGTTGTTCTTTATGATTTCTTTAAAGAAGTTATCTACTTTTGTTTCATTTTTGCTTTCAGGGAATCTGATCATTCTTAAGTTATCTCTCCTTAAATTGTTTACTAGGATGGTTATTATTTTTTGTTTTTGTTTTTGTTTTTTTTTTGGGGGGGTGAGGCAATTGGGGTTAAGTGACTTGCCCAGGGTCACACAGCTAGTACATGTCAAGTGTCTGAGGCTGGATTTGAACTCAGGTCTTCCTGACTCCAGGGCCAGTGCTCTATCCACTGCGCCACCTAGCTGCCCCGATGGTTATTTTTAAATAATAAATGCATCATCGAAATGGTCAAAGGATATGAACAGGCAGTTTTCAGACAAATTAAAACTATCTATAGTCATGTAAAATGCTCTAGATCATTATTGATCAGAAAAATAAACAACTCTGAGGTATCACCTCACACTTATCAGAGTGGCAAATACAACAAAAAAGGGAAATTGGATATTGGAGGGGGGTGGGAAAACTGGGACACTAATCCACTATTGGTGCAGTTGTGAAAAGATCCAACCATTCTGGAGAGCAATTTGGAACTATACCCAAATGGGTATAAAACTGTGCATACCCTTTGATTCAGCAATGCTACTTCTAGGATTATATCCCATAGACATCCCCTCCTCAAAAAACAGAAAAAGACCTATTTGTACAAAAATTTCTTTAGCAGTTCTTTTTGTGTTGGTTTAGAATTGGAAATCAAAGGAATGCCCATCAGTTGAGGAATGTCTAAACAAGCTGTGGTATATGATTGTAATGGAATATTATTATGCTATAAGAAATGACAAGCAGGATGATTTCAGAAAGGCCTGGACTTAGATGAGCTGATGTATAGTGAAGTAGAACCAGAAGAACATTGTGCACAGTGATAGCAATATTGTTCAGTGAAGAACTATGAATGACTTAACTATTCTCAGCAATACAATGATCCAAGACAACCCTAAAGGACTGATGATAAAGTGTACCATGCACCTCCAAAGAAAAGACTGATATTGATTGAACACAGACTGAAGCATTCTATTTTTCACTTTATTTCTTTCATTTTCCTATTATTTAAGTTTTCTTATATAAAAGGACTAATATGGTAATGTTTTACGTAATTGCACATGTATGACCTATATCTGATTGCTTACAACCTCAGGGAAGGGATAAGGGAGAGAGAGAAGAAGGGATAGAATTTGGAACTTAGAACTTTAAATAAAAATGTTTATTTGTAAAAAATAGATGCCTCATCATATCTGATGCCTTTCAATTCTCTCCTTAAACAAAAGCCTTTACAACATACAGGATCAAATCTTTTGAGAGGCATTGGTCTCTTTCATTTCTTGACCTCAAACTATATTTTCCAATGTAATTTTTACTATTCTCCCTTGTAATCATCTTTGCGTTGAAGATGGGATAGTGTTGCAACGGGTAGAATGCAGACTATGGAGTTGGGAAGATCTGAGTTCAAATCCTTTGTCAGATATTTAATAACTAAGTGACCTTGGGCAAGTCCCTTAACCAGTCTGGGACTCAACTTGGAGCAACTTGACTTCACAGAATTTTCCTACTTTAATATCTTCTATGAATGTTGATAACAATCTGCCAAGGTCTTCATAGCAGTCTCCTTATAGTCACCATAAACAAAGGAAGGCAAAGTGACAAAAGACTCAACAACAGGAAGCTCTTGGTTCAAATCTTACTTTAAAAATTTCTTAGGTGTTTCCTTTTCTGTAAAAAAGAAAAAAACCAAATCATAAAGTGCCTACATCACAGAATGATCTTTTTATCTTTATATCACAAGGAGACAGCAGAGGACATCTAAAATAAGTTTGTAAAGGTTCAACTATATTTTAACTTCTTTTAGGGACACTAATGGTTTTGGGTAGCTTGGTGGGGTAGTGGGTAGAGCACCCAGCCTGGAGTCAGGAAGACTCATCTTTCTGAGTTTAAATCCAGTGATTTGCTCAGGGTGACACAGCCATTATATATTAAAGTCCACTCTTCCTGGCTTTGAGGACAGAACTTTCCCTATACTATTCTGCCTCTGTTTACTCAAGAGACTTGGAAATTATTGTCCCATGTTCCATATATTAGCGAATATTTTTTAAAAATCTCTTGCAAATACAATTTATTTTTATTTATTTTAATTTTTGTTGGTGAGGCAATTAGGATTAAGTGACTTGCCCAGAGTCACACAGCTAGTAAGTGTTAAGTGTCTGAGGCCGGATTTGAACTCAGGTCCTCCTGAATCCAGGGCCGGTGCTCTATCCACTGCACCAAGATACAATTTATTTTTTATGGAAACTTTACTTAGTGATACCCTCTGCCATAATAGCTTCCCTTAAAATAGTTATGCAAAAATATTTTATATAATGATTGCAACTTTAAAAAACCCCCACACCCAACTAATGTTCTGCACTTAGAGTTTCTAATTTCTTTATAAAGCTAGGAATTTGTTTCAACATCAGTCATCTGGAACCAGAATTAGTCATTGTATTTTCTCTGAGCTCTGTTGCCTTCATTCATGTTATCAATCATTGTATATATATATCATTCTGCTGATTCTTCAGTCTTCTTTATGAATGAGTCCAAACAAGGCTTTGTTCCTCAGAATTTCTTATATCTGTCAATTCTCATGGCACAATAGCTTTTTTTTAAGCTGTGGTTATTTCTTTTTTTCCAATTAGAATAAAATAATAGTTTATTTAGGTGCTAGGGAAAGGAAACCAAGAGAGAAGTCCTTGGACTACTTCCCATGGGTAGAAGGCATGGCACAGAGGCGTGGCTGTCTGAGGTACCTTTCTCCAAGCTATGATTATTTCATTTATGGTATCTTTTTTGGCTAAGAGTATAATTTGTGAATCACAAAAACAAAGGGATAGAAAGTATCTTGAGGTACTATATAAAGGCAAGATTATTTCTAAACTACATGGGAACCACAGTTTCATTGATAATCTACAACAATGTTGTTGTTCAGTCATTTCAGTCATGTCTGACTCTTCATGACCCCATTTAGGGTTTTCTTGGTAAAGATACTGGAGTGGTTTGCCATGTCCTTTTCCAGCTCATCTTAAAGATGAGGAAACTGAACAAACAGGGTTGAGTGACTTGCTCAGGCTTATACAGCTACTAAGTGTTTGAAGTCAGATTTGAATTTAGGAAGATGAGTGTTCCTGCCTTCAGGTTCAGCACCCAAGCCACTGTGCCACTGTGCTATGAAAATGCTTCATAGCAATTATTTCAAAAACTTTTTTCTATCATTTAATCTATATTTCTCTTAGAACAATCATAAGCTTATTTCTTGTTTTTATCTAGGCTAGCATCTAGGAGAAGCTTCCCTCAGACTCTACCCCAGTTTCAAGGTGATCTATTGATCTATATGCAGTAAAGCATAGGTCAAAATCCACCACTGATATATTTTCTTTTAATAGTCAGCCATGGGGCAGCTAGGTGGCACAGTGAATAAAGCACCAGTCCTGGATTCAGGAGGACCTGAGTTCAAATCCAGCCTCAGACACTTAATACTTACTAGCTGTGTGACCCTGGGCAAGTCACTTGACGCTCATTGCCCTGCAAAAAAAATAGTCAGCCAGAGGACACGATTGAGAGCTGCTAGGTGGCTCAGTGGATAGAGCAATTGGCCCTGGAGTCAGGAGGACTGAATTCAAATACAGCCTCAGACATTTATTAGCTGTGTGACCCTGGGAAAGTCACTTAACCTGTTTGACTCACTTTCCTTATCTGTAAAAGGAGCTGGAGAAGGAAATGGCAAGCCACTCCAGGATCTCTGCCAGGAAAACTTCAAATGGGGTCACAAAGAGTCATAGATGACTGAAATGACTGAACAACAAGAGAATACAATTAGTTCACAGCAAAGGCTTTTAGTGAAATGGTATAGTAGGAAAGGTATCAATAGTTTATTGATTATCTTTCATAAGTTTGGGTTCATGTTTTTCTCACACAATTAGTGGGGAAAGTTGACACACTATTAAGTATGGCTGCTGCCTGAGTGGTGCCAAGGGGACAGAGATAGCTTCAACAACTGGCCCCTCACTGACTTCTCCCAAACCACCCCCAATAAGGGACATTCTGCTCTCAGGTGATCACCTCTACCTACCATCTATAAAAGCTATGACCTTTCTCCACGTCTCTGGAACTACCTCCCTGAGGTTTCCTTTTTCTAGCACTTAAATAAAATATTATTTTATTCTAATTTGATTTGTGTGCGAGAGGATGTAATTCTTTAAAGAGGAATACTTAAGGATCCCCACACCAACCATCTCCCCCATGACCCTTCCTTCCTTCCTTCCTTCCTTCCTTCCTTCCTTCCTTCCTTCCTTCCTTCCTTCCTTCCTTCCTTCCTTCCTTCCTTCCTTCCTTCCTTCCTTCCTTCCTTCCCTCCCTGTTTCTGACCCCAGTTGAAGTCTTTGGTTATAATTTTATTTCTTTTTCATGAGAAGAGCAAGCTCTTTCAAATTCAAAGTCTCAAGACTCTTTCACACTGTTTTCAAAAAGGAAAACTTGCCTCAGCCTTGGTATCTTCCCTTGCAGGAAAAAAGGCTATTTTTATTTAAGAAGTGCCCTGTCTGTTCCTTTCTAGTCTTGGCTAGAAACTCTTCTGTTAAATAGGAGATTCTATGCCCCCCCCACCCCAATACCAAGCTCCTTAGGATATGAGTTGTTGTTGAGTTGCTTCAGTCATATCTAACTCTTCATGACCCCATTTGGGGTTTTCTTGGCAAAGATACTGGAGTGGTTTGCCATTTCCTTCTCCAGAATAGGGTGTAGAAGCCTCCCAAATAGCTAGTTCCCTCAGTCTTAATCTTTTCTTTGAATTAAACTTCAAGGTGTGGGCTTGGGTATCTCTTGTCATAGAGCTCACTCTAATTTATGGTGAGCATTCTCTATGCCTCTTGATGTTAATCTCTGAAGACAAGACCACACCTTATCAACATCCATGTAGAGGCTATTCATCCAACAACCACCAAAAAGTTGTGGGTGTAAGAGTTCCTCAGATCCTTCATTCTAAACCCCTTCTACTGAACCATGAAGACTAATGTGGAGTTAGGGTGGGGGGAGTAGGGGGAACTCACAAAGACACAGCTAAGCCCAGGGGACAAGGTCATTGTCTCTCCTACTTGCCTAACCACATTCCTGGCCTTTCATAGGTAGATATGGCCAGGCAAAGCCTAAAGCCTTTTTAGGCTTTCAGCTCACCCTTACAATAGTTTCATTAGAGATGAGAGACAGCAGTGTTGAGAAATGTATCAGCCTTTTTCTCTCTTCTTAAGACTATCCACCCCATCTAGAATAATTTCCCCCTCACTTAAGTCATTATAAAAGCCATGGATAAGTAAGCTGTTTGTTTTAAATTACAGAAAGCCAGATGCTGGGGAATGTTCAAATCTAAGAACTAATGTTTCTCCCCAAGGCCAGAGCATGGGGTTGGGGATTCGATCTGAGGGAAAAGCTGACTGTATTACTTTTACTGACATAGGTAGGTACTATTGGTGTTATTTCCCTGCAGAGTGCTTTGTTATTGCAGTTGCTGAAACAGCAAACCAAGGCCATAGATGTGCAGAAAAGGGAATTGGAATTTTGTCTTTTCTCCATTCCACCCCCAACTCCCCTGCTATCCCTGACACCACCACCCCCTCTCTGTCTCTGTCTCAGTCTGTCTCTCTATCTGTCGCTCTGTGTCTCTCTCTCCGTGTGTCTCTCTCTCTCTTTCTCTGTCTCTTGCTGTTTCTACCTCCCTCTCTGTATCTCTCTCTCTCTTTTTTCGGGGGGGGGGGTGTTGGGCAATGAGGGTTAAATGACTTGCTCAAGGTCACACAGCTAGTAAATGTCAAGTGTCTGAGGCCGGATTTGAACTCAGGTCCTCCTAACTCAAGGGTCGGTGCTCTATCCACTGTACCACCTGTATCTCTCTCTTTGATATGCCTATTGTTCTGTCCTCTGTCTCTGTCTCTCTCTTTTCTTTCTCTCTTTTTCATATTGCCAAACCCTAAACAAGCCTCCACACCCATCTGCCCCTTTGTGTTTTGAAGAGGAAGTTGAAAGGACTAGAAAAAGATAGATGAGAAATGCTGCTCTTGTACCAACTCCTGATGTTCAAGGTTCCCCATGACTTTTCATGGAGAGGTTCTCTTTCTAAATAAACTTCCTCTATCAAAACTTACCAGTCCCTACTTAATATTCCTTTGGAAGTGAATCAGATCTTTCCATTTAATTTGACATTTATTAAGTATTTACTAGGGCTGTGCTAGGTGCTAGGGCATACAAAGCATTGTGACTGAGGCCAGACCACATGCTGAACCTGGAGCCTAGAAGTTTTGTTGTTTCATGTGCAATGTTTTTTTTTTCTACTGTATTGTTAAGGAAATGCTTGTTTTATTCCATAAATTAAAAATAAAATAAACACCAGGGATCCCTGTTAACATTAAAATGTTTTTCAAATGACTGTCTCTGCCCTAAAGGAGTTTCTAATGGACCATCATGTACACAGATAAGTATAATTTGACGTATGATGTGATTGGAAGCAATCTAGGTACAAAGTGCCCTGTGAAAATGGAGGAAGAAAAAACCACATTTCCATAATTTGAGGTGAGAAAAGCTTGAAGAAGGAGGGAGCCCCCAAGCTAAGCCTTGAAAGAAGTAGACTTCTGAAAGGCAGAGATGAGGAAAGAGTGTGCTCCAGTCATGGAAGATGACCTATGTGAGTCTGGGAGGAGGGAGATTCTATGTGGAATTTGAGAAACATCTTGGAATCCAGGTTAACTGGAAAATAGAGTGTTAAAACTTATTTACTTGGCTTCAGTAGAGATGTTAGTGTGTTAATATGTTATTTCAAAAGACACTCTAATTACAGACACTACAGCATGCCAGGGAGAAGATATTTGGGGGGTGGGGTTGGGTCTCAGATCATATCACACAGAGCTAAAAGAATTTGTGGAAGACTTTTTATAAGGAAAGATAGAGTGAATAAGGGGGGTGGTCTCTGAGTTGGGGCTCTAATAACCATTGACTTGAACCTAGCCAACAAAATTGACACCACCCATTTAGTCTACTAGTGATTTTGTCTTGAACCCAGCTAAAGAGTAGAATTCTCTTTTCTCTTATAACTGCCCTGAGTCCTACCAGACTTTCTAGATAGCACAGTGGATAGACTTTTGGACTTTGAGTAAGGAAAACCTCAGTTCAAATCCTGTTTCAGGAACTTCCTAGCTATATGTAAACACAGCAACCCTTGTGAGATAGGTGTTATTATAACCCCCATTTTAATGGATGAGGAAACTGAGGCACAGAGTGGTTAAGTGATTTGCCCTGGGTCTTACAGCTGGTTTATCACACTCGCATAAGTGTTAGCTATTATTAGATTCATCTCCAGGGGTGATCTAAATAAAATTAAGCTATTTAAGCATCCAGATCATATCAGTGATGCCCTATAGGCAGTAATTTTGCAGGGTCTTTGCCTGGGTTTCCCCGCGCTTCTAGAAACATGAGCTTGTCCCCATTCAGTAAAAGTTTTTTTGCCACCTCATTGTGGTTTCCAATGCCCTGGTGCTCCTGTGATGAGAAGCGAGGCTGTCTGTACGCAAAAATAGGCAACCTCCCATTTTGCCTACAACAGCCCTGGATGATAGAGAAGAGTGCAAAAACAAAACAAAAAATGAAAGAACCCCCAAAGCAAAACCAAGACCAAAAACACTCACCAGATTCATACAAGTTCTAGCGTAATATAGTAAGTTCAACTTTTCCCTTTGAAAGGTAGGAGGCATATTGGACCCCAAAAGAAAATAATATGCTTTGTGCTCCCACTTCTTCTTATTCATTTTTCTGTAAAAACTATGCCTCAGAAGATACTGGTAGACACAATGAGACAAAGACACATTATTTTTAACATGAAGCGTTCATTCAGGAACCTTCTGAGATACAAGATTACAAAGAAACTGGAGCCAAGAGCACAAGACTTGAGTTGTAAGGGATCTTGGAAGCTATATTTTATCCCCTCATGTTACAAATGAAGAAACTGAGCCCTAGAGAGGTTATATGACTTGCCCATGGTTACAAGAGCAGTAAATGGAAGAACTGGTATTTTAACTCAGGGCAACTATTTCCACTGTATTAAGCTGTCTCAAATATGATTTTTTTAAAAAGTGGGTTTAGAATTTAAGGGATAGTATATTCTAATTTATTTATTTAGAGTTTCCTCCCACCTTACATGTAAAAACAAATTGTAACATTGATTGTTAAAACTGTGTTCCAAGGGGGGCGGCTAGGTGGCGCAGTGGATAAAGCACTAGCCCAGGATTCAGGAGGACCTGAGTTCAAATCCGACCTCAGACACTTGACACTTACTGGCTGTGTGACCCTGGGCAAGTCACTTAACCGCCATTGCCCCACAAAAACAAAAAACAAAAACAACAACAAAAAACTTTGTGTTCCAAATACTCTTCCTCCCCCAACCCCCCCTTAAGAACTCAAGAAATTCAATATAAGTTATACATGTGCAGTCGTGCAAAACATTGTAGACAAAAAACTTTAGAAGAAGGAACTAACAACAACAAGAAAAGGGGCAGCTAGGTGGTGCAGTGGATAGAGCCCCGGCCCTGGAATCAGGAGTACCTGAGTTCAAATCCGGCCTCAGACACTTAACACTTACTAGCTGTGTGACCCTGGGCAAGTCACTTAACCCCAATTGCCTCACTAAAAAAATAAAAAAACCAAAAAAATAAAACAACAACAACAACAAAATATACTTCCATCTGTATTCAGATACCATCAGTTCTTTCTCTGTAGATGTATTACATTTTTCATAAGTCCTTCAGAGTTGTATTGGATCATTGCATTGCTGAAAATAACTAAATCATTAGCAGCAGATAGTCTTAACAATATTGCTATCATATTGTATATAGTACATTTCACTTTGCATCAGCTCATGTAAGTCTTTTCAGGTTTTTTCTGATAGCAACTTGCTTATCTTTTTGTTTTGTTTTGTTTTGTTTTGTTTTTGAGGGCAATGAGGGTTAAGTGACTTGCCCAGGGTCACACAGCTAGTTAAGTGTCAAGTGTCTGAGGCTGGATTTGAACTCAGGTCCTCCTGAATCCAAGGCCAGTGCTTTATCCACTGCGCCACCTAGCTGCCCCTCTTGCTTATCTTTTAAAAATTTTTTGTTGTAAACTACATTTATATAGTACTTTAAAGGAAGATTTCCTTACAAAACACCCATGAAGTTGATTATTGCAACAACAATAATAGCTAACATTTATATAGTACCTTATGCCTGACAAAGAGCTTTCTTCACAATAGCCCAGCAAAGTAAGTACCACCACCACCACCACCACCACCACCACCATCATCCTCATCTTACATTGCTCTTGCCTCTGCTTCAAATTTTTTAGGGGATAGTATATTCTAAGAGCAGCTTAGGGAGCTAGGTGGCATAATAGAAAAAGTGCTGGGCCTGGAGTCAGGAAGACTCATCTTCCTGAGTTCAAATCCAGCCTTAGACATTTACTAGTTGTGTGACCCTGGGAAAGTCATTTAACACTGTTTGCCTCAATTTCCTTATCTGTAAAATGAGCTGGAGAAAGAAATGGCAAACCACTCCAGTATCTCTGCCAAGAAAACCCCAAATGGGGGTCAGGAAGAGTCAGACATGACTGAAAAAAAAACCACCACCAAAACAACGACTGAACAATAACATTTTCTAAGAGCCACATCCATTATAAACAATATACTGGAGGCCACACTAAAAATACTCAGGAAGAGAGAAAAGATTTGATCTCTTGGCAGAATCTGCTTCCCATGGAAACGCCTTCTTGAGTAGGAGCTCTGGTATGAAGCAAGACTTGTTTAAAGCATTTAAAAGAAGCTATTCCCTTTGTGTCAGTGGTGACAATGTAATCCTCTCTTAATAATTCTGTTCTCTTAAACTCCCCCCCTCCATTCCAATTAGCCATCTTTAAAATTTGGTTTCCTCAGTCACCTCTTCTGGGTTTGAAAGTTTTTGAGTCCAAATGGATTTGAGGAGGAAAAGGAGTTCTACAGAATTGGGGTATAGAACCCCTCTTATCAATTACAAAGGTTAGAAATAGGTAGTATTCTATGTAGTGGCAAGCTATTTTCTTTTTAATTTCTCACTAAGTCTGAGTCATTGAAATCCTAAATCCAGATGGAGATGGGCAACAGGCTCTTCCTCAAGGCCCAAGCCTCTCCACCCCTCCCCCATCTCTGCTTCTGCATTCACAAGATAACCACGAATATCAATAATCAATGACATCTGAAAAATAAAAGAATCA
Organism: Dromiciops gliroides; assembly: GCF_019393635.1. Taxonomy (NCBI): domain Eukaryota; kingdom Metazoa; phylum Chordata; class Mammalia; order Microbiotheria; family Microbiotheriidae; genus Dromiciops; species Dromiciops gliroides. The sequence goes on from NC_057861.1 coordinate 484,356,752, forward strand.
AGAGAAAGGCAGCATTTCTAAGGCTATGTTACTCTATCATTTGGTAAGGGTGGCCCTACTGATTCAAACCCTTTTTCCCTCAGAAATGATAATGAAGTTGAAATTAATACTAATTTCATGTTATACAGAGGTTTTTGTAATAACACTAATATAATAATTTAGTTAACTAAAACAAAATAGTACCAGTAAAATAATTGAGAAGTCTGATCCACTTAAGGACTACAAGGAGTGATTTTTGTTGTTGTTGTTGTTGTTGAGGCAATTGGGGTTAAGTGACTTCTACCTCCTTAGGACTTCTTTAGACTTCTCCAAGAAGACCTCAGGAACATCAGCATTGGGGAAACCATCTTCATCCTGCAAGATCCTGCAAGGTCCAATCAGCCTTGGACCTTTTACCTCATCAGTACCCTCTGCCCCTCTGATTGGAAGGCAGAGCTACCATTTATAAGGCCAACCATGTCTTCATTGCCTACCCAACTTCAATCCTTTGCATTTTTCAAGATTTCATCATCTGTCCCTGCACCAGGTACCTTCTTCCCACCCCACCCCCTTCAGCTTCCTTTTGTTGACTTCCTGCATTTGATTGTAACCTCCTTTAGGGCAGGTCCTGTCTTTCTTTTTCATGCTTAGCATAGTGCTTGACACATACTAGGCACTTAGTAAGTGTTTTTTACTGACCAACTGATGCTAGTAGCAGAAATTCAATGAGTTTTAGTTTTAGTTGTGGTCATGCTGAGAACTGGCAAAAAGTAGGGTAGGTTTGCCCCTGATTAGGGCTCTCTGAAAGTGTCATGGGGCAGCTAGGTGGTACAGTGGATAGAGTGGAGTCAGGAAGACTCATCTTCCTGAGTTCAAATCTGGCTACAGATGCTTATTATTTATGTGACCCCATGGCAAGTCACTTAGCCCTGTTTGCCTCAGTTTCCTCATCTGTAAAATAAGCTGGAGAAGGAATGATAAACTACTCCAGTATATTTGCCAAGAAAACCCCAAAATGGGGTCATGAAGAGTCAGACATGACTGAAACAAGTGAACTGTTGTTCCATGTTGTGAACCTCTCATCCATATTGAAGGGTATTTGCATTGATTATCTAGTTCCACAGATGATAAACTCCAGACGGCAGACTCCTTCCTGTATTTTGTTCATCTCTGTAGGGCCAATGGAGAATAGCTTCATTATTTTATTAGTAGAGAATACTCTCAGGTGAATGGTTTTCTCTATCAATGCATATCAGAACTTTTCCTGCAACTACATTTTTAAAGAGTTAGTTGTTAGAGAACTCAGAGAACTGAGATATAAAGTGATTTGCCCAGGGTCACACAGGCCACTATGCATTAGAGGCAGAACTTGAACCCAGGTTTTCCTGTCTTGAGACCTGTTCTCTATTCATTAAACTATGCTGCTATAATAGTAGATGCTCCATAAATGTTTTGAATAAAGGAATGACTAATTCAAAGTTGTTCTAACTGACCAATATGTATGTTGTTGTTCAGTCATTTCAGTCCTGTCTCTTTGTGATCCCATTTGGGGGAGGGGTGCGGTTTCTTGACAAAGATATTGGAGTGATTTGCCATTTCCTTTTCCAGCTCATTTTATAGATGATGAAACTGAGGCAAACAGGGTTAAGTGACTTGTCCAGGGTCACACAGCTAATAATGGTCTGAGGCCTGATTTGAACTCAGGTCTTCCTGACATCAGGCCCAGCACTCTATTTACTGTGCCACCTAGCTGCCAGTCTGCATTACTAAAACCAAATGTGGATAATTCACTTGTCTGTAGAACTCAAATTCCCCTTTGCTCTTGTGGGCTGAAGAATAGAAATCCATGATGCTCTACTTTGTGCATCTCCTGTGATATCATTCTAAAGAGATAAATGGAGATGATACTCTGTAGCCCCTTGACCACCTTAGAGTGGAATAAATCATAGAATTGGAAGGAACCTTACAGGTTTCCTAATCTAATTTCCTGCCAATGAAATAATCCCTCCTTGAGTAGAGTGTTGTTGACAAATGGTTATCTGGCCTCTACAAAAATATCTCCAGGGGTAGGGAGTTAACTTTCTCATAAAATAGCTTTTAAAAAAAATTGTTAAATAGCTTTATTTGTTAGAAAGTTCTTTTTATGTTGAGTCTATCTGTTTTTTTTGTTCTTTGTTCATATTTAGTCTGGCTTTAAAAAAAAAGCAATCCAGAACAATCCTGTTTCTTCTTTTATGTGAATTTCCTATAGTTTTCTCAAGAGAGCTTTCATGTCTTTTTCATTACATTTATTCATCTGACAAGGTTACCATACCTCATACCTTCATAATCACCATCCTCTGGAAATACTTTGGTTTTTCAACTTCCCTATTAAACAGTGATGCTCCAAAGAGGACACAATATTACAGATGTGTTTTAAATTATGGACAATATAATGAAATTATTATTTCTGGCAATCCAGATGCCAAATTGTCTATTAATTCCACCAAAACTTTAAAAAATCTTGGTTAAAAGTTGCATTGCAAACACTTACTAGCTGTGTGACCCTGGGAAAGTTAACCCCAGTTGCCTCACTAAAAAAAAAAAAAAGTTGCATTGCACTCTTGGTTCATAGCAAGCTAGTAAAATAAATAAAATGCCCAGATAATTCACGTGCATTTCTGTCAGAACTGTGCAATTTATTTTTTAGACCTAAAGACAAGAGTTTACATTCATCCCTGTTAGATTTCATTTTGGGGGGTGGGAAGGAGAGAGTAATAGTCCAGGGTGCTGACCTGCCAACACTGCTTTGTATCCCCATTTCATTCTGTATTATTTTAGCTATTTCTGCCAGCTTTTATTATCTGTATATTTGATAATCACTCTTTTTGTTTGTTAGTTTGTTTCTTTCGGGGCAATGAGGGTTAAATGATTTGCCCAGGGTCACACAGCTAGTAAGTGTCAAGTGTCTGAGGCTGCATTTGAACTCAGGTCCTCCTGAATCCAGGGCTGGTGCTTTATCTACTACGCCACCTAGCTGCCTCCTGATAATCACTCTAAATGGGATAATCACTCTTCATGTGAGTCATTAGCAAAATTGTTGAGCAGTATGGGACCAAAGAGAATCACTCCAGAATGACAGAGTTTTAGGGTGCAGATGTTCACTTAGTTGAGAATCCAGCTAATATCATGTTTCTCTAGCCAACAGGAACCATCTTATCCAAGATTCCACAGGTTGTAAGGTACCTAGGTTATCTGTCCACATAGCTAAATCATGTACTTTTCCCACACTAACTTTTTATAATTTATCAGTGAGTATGTGTGTGTGTGTGTGTATAGCTTCATTCTTCTTACTGTATTTCCACACAATCAGAATACAACCCCCTTGACATTCTTCACAGCATTCATGAATTACCACTTCTAAAGTTATGGGACTCAGGTTCAAATTGCACTTCTGACACTTATTGCCTAATGTGATCTTAGTTATCACTTTACCTCCCTTGGCTTTAGCTCCATCATCTATAAAATGAGAGAGCTGGATTCAATCAGTGGTTTTCAAACGTTTTGGTTCAAGGACCCCTTTGATGATGATGATGATGGATAGATAGATAGATAGCATTTATACAGCACCAATTCTGCTCCATGGACTGTGCGGAGTGCTTTTTATATTCTCTCATTTGATCCTCATAACAACTTTGTTAGGCAGATACTATTATTATCCCCACTTTATAGTTGAAGAAAACTGAGTCAGATAGAACTTAAATGACTTGGTCGGGGTCACACAGCTAGCCAAACTGTGGGGGCCAATTAAAGTAAGGGAGATTAGTTAAGTGAGGGAGACAGTGGGGGAGAGTTAAAAAAAAAGGTCTACCAGATTAGCTGGCTTGTGGTCAAGTGAGGGGTGGGTGGGTTCATTAGCTCCTGGCTGGATTTGAATTTAGGTCTTTCTGACTCCCAGATTCAGCACTACCTAGCTGCTTCTTTACAATCTTGTTTTATTTTGTTTTGTTTTTGCAGGGCAATGAGGGTTAAGTGACTTGCCCAGGGTCACACAGCTAGTAAGTGTCAAGTGTCTGAGACCCGATTTGAAGTCAGGTGCTCCTGAATCCAGGGCTGGTGCTTTATCCCCTGTGCCACCTAGCTGCCCTGCTTTTTTACAATCTTAAAAATTACCAAGGAAACTCCTCTCCCCCCAGAAAGCTTTTACTTATGTGGATTATATCTGTCAATATTTACCATATTATAAATTTAAATTTTAGTATTATTATAAAAATAGTTTTGACCTCATAGGCCCCCTGAAAGGGCCTTGAAGATCCTCTGGGGTTTGCTGACCACACTTTGAGAAGCCCTGGATTTCGAGATTCCTTTCAGTTCTATATCTATGATGCTCTGATCCTATAATTCCATTAGACTGAATAATCACTGGGACAAGGTATGGCATGTATTCATCTTGGCAAGGTACTATGATCCCAACGAGGGGATAGTTTATTAGATGATGCTATTTGCTAGTCAGTGTGGTATAGTGGAAAGAATAGAGTTGGAGTCTGAGGACCTAGGTTCAATTCTCAGCTTTCCTGATTACAACCCAAGTTACTTTTGTTAAGTAATTACATTTCTTTGAGGGTTTTGATTTCCTCATTTATAAAATGCAGGGATTGAACTGGATGGCATGTAAGGTATATTATTTTATATATGAATTTTGCACTATGGACTAGTGAAAAACCTAAATTATTATAAAATATTTAAAAACAAACGAAGTTCTCTTATTTTTACCAATGTACAAGAATTCTAGCAAGGCTGAAAAAAGGTCTTGCCAAAAACAATTTCTTCAGAAATGTAATGAGTAGATTATTAAGGATTATAATTAAAGCATTCATTATTTGTTTGTAAATGGATGAATCTAAATACTGTTTGTTCTCAAGTTAAACCATTTCCCCCAAAATCTTGATTGCATTATTGATTTATTTGCTCAACAAATCCTTATTTTCATAAATAGTAACAAAACAAAGTTTCAGTCTGGTTATATATCAGCCCTACCTGGTGCTCTACACATGCTGGGCATTGAATCATACATTCTTAAGTACTTGGGTTTTAATTTTTTTTTTTTTTTAGTGAGGCAATTGGGGTTAAGTGACTTGCCCAGGGTCACACAGCTAGTAAGTGTTAAGTGTCTGAGGCTGGAGTTGCACTCAGGTCCTCCTGACTCCAGGGCCGGTGCTCTATCCACTGAGCCACCTAGCTGCCCTTGGGTTTTAATTTTTAAGGTTTATTTCAGGCCTGAAAGAATGAATAGTGATTGATTATGCCTTCTGTCCCAGAGATCCCATTATTGAGCATATACTCAAGGCAGGTCAAAATCAGAAAGGCCCTATAAATAATAAAATATTCACAGCAGTGCTTTTTTGTAGCAGCAAAAATAAATAAATAAACTGGAAACTAAGTTGGTGGCTATTTATTGGGAATGGCTAAGGACATTCTGTTATGTGAATGTAATTGATTATGGCTTTGCCATAGGAAACTATGAATGAGAGGAATTTGGAGAAACATAAGAAGACTTGGATGACTTGGTGCAGAGTAAGTGGAAGCAAGAAAACAGTGTGCATAATGACTATAATAATGCTGATGGAAAGATCACTAAACAAAAACTAAACAGTATGTAGTTGTAAAAACTGATTTTGGACAGAAGAACAGATGAAGAAATCCACCTGAATTTCCTTGAAGAGATGGGGCATTGTGTAGAGTGTTGCATGTGTTGTTAGGAATGGTGGCTATGTTGTGTGAGAATCAGAGCACCACCACCCTGTTGAGAAAGGCATTGTGAGAACCAGGGCAGCTCCACCCTGAGGAGAAAGCATGTGACTAGTGGTCCAACTGTTAAGTCTATTCATAGAACTGTCTGTAAGGCATGTCAATCACTGCTACCAGCCAATTAGCTTGGAGATGTGTGTGTAGGGACCGAGCCTGGGCAGCCTGCTGGGAGCTTCTGCTTGAGAGAATGGGGATCGGCCTTTTCCGTTGGAGTTCTCGAGAGGAGCAGCTGCAGGTGCAGGGAGCTAGGGTCTTTTCTTTCTTTCGCCACATGTTCTCTTTACTAACCCCTAATATACTTTAATAAATACTTAATGCCCAAAGATTGGTGCTATACGTTTCTTTTTTTTTCTTCTTTTTGTTTTTTTGTTTTTGTTTTTGCGGGGCAATGAGGGTTAAGTGACTTGCCCAGAGTCACACAGCTAGTAAGTGTCAAGTGTCTGAGGCTGGATTTGAACTCAGGTACTCCTGAATCCAGGGCTGGCGTTTTATCCACTTCGCCACCTAGCTGCCCCCCGGTGCTATACGTTTCTAATTTAAAATGACCACTCATTAGATTTTTAGACATCACAGATTTTTAAACTTCACAGTAGGTCAATTTTGCTTAACTTTTTTTTTTGGTTGTTACTAAGTAGGACTCATTGAATAGGAGTATTAAACACTTAATGAATGTTTGTTGACTGGCTAACTGACTAGTGAGTACAGGTCTGGAAATAAATTGATATAAAAATGTAATTTTTTTAATGTTTTGTGGCTACCTTTGGTTTTAGCATTATAGGCATGTCAAATATAGTTATCAATCAATGAATAAGTATTTATTAAACTCCTACTATATGCCACGAACATGCTAAGCTCTACTCTCCATTCACTCCCAAGAAGTCTTTCCTTATAACAGACTTTTAAAAAAATTAGGTCTGCTAAACCAGCCAGAATATTGACTGTATAGGACAGCACAAGCATATCCAAACTCTCCCACTTTTCCAAGAAATGAGAGAGGTGCATTTTCTCATCTCTTTTCTAGAAACAAACTTGGTCATTAAAATTACACCATGTTCAGTTTCATTTTATTGTTCTTTCCTTTTATGTAGCTTTTGAGTAGATTGTTATCTTGGTTCTGTTTATTTCATACTCAGCATCAATAAGTATTCCCATGCTTCTCTGAATTCTTCATGATAACAATTTTAAAAATAGTATTGAAGTCCCATTTTTTCCTCTGAAAGATTATGATCAGTTTTGCTGGATACGTAATGCTTGGTTGTAGTCCCAATTCCTTTGCCCTCTGGAATATCAGATTTCATGCCCTCTGGTCCTTTTATGTAGAAGCTGCTAGATCTTGTGCTATCCTGACTGGGGCTCCACAGTATTTGAATTCTTTCTTTTTGGCAGCTTGCAATATTTTCTCCTTGACCTGAGAGCTCTGGAATTTGGCTATAATATTCCTAGGAGTTTTCCTTTTGGGATCTCTTTCAGGAGGTGATCAGTGGATTCTTTCAATTTCTATTTTACCTTCTGCTTCTAGAATATCAGGTCAATTTTCCCTGACAATTTCTTGGAAGATGATGTCTAAGCACTTTCCTTGATCATGGTTTTCAGGTAGACCAATAATTTTCAAATGATCTCTCCTGGACCTATTTTCCAGGTCAATAGTTTTTCCAAGAAGATATTTCACATTGCCCTCTATTTTTTTATTCATTTGGATTCTCTTTATTGTGTCTTGGTACTTTAATTGTGTCTTAGGTACTTTAATAAAGTACCTAATTTCCATTTGTTCAATCCTAATTCTTAGGCAATTATTTTCATCAGAGAGCTTTTGTACCTCCTTTTCCATTTGTCCAATTTGACTTTTCAAGCTGTTGACTTTTTTCTCATGTCTTTCCTGCATCACCCTCATTTCTCTTTCCATTTTTTCCTCTACCTCTGTAACTTTATCTTCAAAGTCCTTTTTGAGTGCCTCTATGGCCTGAGACCAATTTGTATTTTTCTTGGAAGCTTTAGATATAGGGGCCCTGACATTGACATCTTCCTCTGAGGGTGCACCTCTATCTTCCTTGTCACTGAAGAAACTTTCTACGGTCCTCACCTTTCTCTGTCTGCTCATCTTGCCTTTCTTTTACTTGACTTTTAGCCTCTTAAATTGGGGCACTCTTTCCAGGCTGCAGTATCCCAAGCTTCAAAAGTCCCAGGTGGTATGGTTTAAGGAGGATCAGGTTCTTCACTTGCTTGGCCTGTTCCCTGGTCCATAGATGAGCCCAGACCAACTTGCTAATCAACCAGCTTGGTGTGTTGTTGTTGTTAGCTCCAACAAGCCTGTGCCCCTCCCCGACCTGGGTCACTGCTACTCAAGCCTGCCTCCTAGTTCTCAGCAGGGGTGAAAAACCCAAGTTCTGCCTCAGCACCAGCATAGACCCCTGTAGTCTCCCCCCTGCCCAGGGCTCAGTCCTCTTACCAGACTGTGAGCTTAGTTCCAGATGACACTGGCACTTCAGCTGATTCAGAGACTCGGGGGTGGGGGGTGGCTTTTTCTCTGGTGAAGCCTTCCTGAGACTGGATATGTGTCATGGTGACTGTGGGGTTGGGCTCCACTCCTGTCCCAGCACAGCAGCTCCCTCCTTCTGACCTTCCAAGCCATCCTTGGTTGGAAGATGATTTCAGCACATTCTTCTGTGGGTTTTTTGCTGCTCCAGGAATTGTCCTATGGCATTATTTGGATGTTTTTTGGAGCAATTGTGTCATGAGTTTGAGAGCTCACTGCCTTTCCTCCTCTATCTTGGCCAATTTTTAAAATAATATTGCTTTATATTCATATACCACAATTTGTTTAACCATCACCCAATCAATGGGCATCTACTCTATTTTCAATTCTTTGCTAATACCAAAAGTGTTACCAAGAATATATTAGATAAACATTTTCCTTCTGTCTTTGACTTATTTTAGGAACGTGCCTAGTAGGGAGACCTCTGGGCCAAAGGGCCCAGTCACTTTTTTTTTTTGCATAATTACAATTTTAAATCTTTAATTTTGTGTGCATGTACAATTATTTTCAAGGATGACTGGATTCTATCCAAAGAAAAGAAATTTATTTGTCACTGTTACATTCTTAGGTCAATTAAAAAAAAAACATTGCACAATGTCTTAGCAGAAATGTAATGTTTCAGCTGGGAGGCAACAGGTACAATAGAATGAGCAGTGGCTCTAAGGTAAAAAGATCTGGGTTCAAATTCCACCTCTGCTGCTTAGTACAGTGGAAAGCATCAGAGAACCTGGGTTCAAATCCTGTGACCTTAAGTATGTCACTTAACCTTCCTGTGCCTCAGTTTCCTCATCTATAAAATAAGGGGATTGGAGTAGAAGGCATTTAAGATAATTTCATCTATAGATTTGTAATCATATGATTGTTTGATGAAAGATGCTGCTTGTTAATTAAATGACTAATTGAGATGCGCTGCTTTGAACCAGAGGGATTGGAGGAAGAACAATGATCCAAAAGAATCAAGAAACTGTAGCAGGAGAAAGGGTAAACCTAAGAACAGAAAGAAATAGATCAAATAGTGATAGTTGAGAGTTAGCAAATGTTCGCACTGAAATGAGGGACAACATGTTGATAGCAGTCCAAGGCTGCCATTGTTGAATAGTGATTGTCGAGTGTCCATGTGTACAGGCACTGCTGGAAAGCCTATTGAATAGTTGGAGTCTTTTTTTATTTGTTTGTTTGTGGGGCAGTGAGGGTTAAGTGACTTGCCCAGAGTCACACAGCTAGTAAGTGTCAAGTGTCTGAAGCCAGATTTGAACTCAGGTCCTCCTGACTCCAGGGCCTGTGCTTTATCCACTGCGCCACCTAGCTGCCCCCATGATTGACTCTTTTTTTTTTTTTTTTTTGGTGAGGCAGTTGGGGTTAAGTGACTTGCCCAGGGTTACACAGCTAATAAGTGTCAAGTTTCTGAAGCCAAATTTGAACTCAGGTCCTCCTGAATCCAGGGCCTGTGCTCTATCCACTACGCCATCTAGCTGCCCCATGATTGACTCTTAAGAAACATTCCTTTGCAACTAAATGACTCCACAGCATAAGAGACTCTCCTTAAGGAAAAGGAAGCTACTATTATAAATAGAATGGAATAAATCACTTGCTTACGGGCCAGGTTAGGCTCCTCTGCTAGGTAACCCACTGGGAGAGGCTGAGAGGGATTGGCACCACTTCAGGAGCTGGAACTTGAAAGAAGAAAACTTCTCCACACCCTCTAATCCTGGAAAAGGGTCTCTATTTTCTTAAGGCACCTAAATAGTGTTACACGCAAACCCCTAAAGGGCTTAAACTTTACACAAAGACAAGCAAGCAGTGGTAGGCTAGTAATCTCTTCACACGTCCTGTTACAACCTTAGTATCTACCCTCAGGCATCTGGTTAAAAGGAATATAAACATAATCCAAGAAGGCAAATCTATTCTTGTACCAGCAATTTTTGCTAGGAAGGATTGGGGGCAGCAAGCTGACCCATGACTATTTCTGCACTGTGGCAGGGACAAAAACCCCAACCCTTAAAAACAGCAACAACCCACATTCTCTAATGTAGACTTTGGGTATATTAACATGATCATTCCCCAATTCCTTGGGTCCATGATGGGGTCATCAACATGCTTGGCACTGAGGACTCATAGAGACACACCCTGTACAGGTCTTTGTTTTTTTCTTTTTCTTTTTTAACACACTTAAATCCTTTGCAAATGAGAAGATATCTCAATTTGGACATATTTCTGAGATGATCAAAGGATTAGCATTTGAAACAAGATAGGAGAACTCATTTCTATCCACATCCTTCTCAACACCTTTTGCTGACATCATCCTGTATATATCTTGTTTTTACAAAATTACTCGCATGTTGTCTCCCTTGTTAGATAGTGAGCCCCTTAGGAGTAGAGACTCTATTTTTGTTTGTTTGGTTGCTTTTCTTTGCATCCCAAGCTATTAGCATGGTGCTAGGCACATAATAACACATGACTTCCTTCAAGTCCTAACCAACCAACCAACCAAACCCTGCTCCCCCTTCCAAGTAGCCTTTCCTGATCTCCCTCAATGTTAATGCCTCCCTCTGTTGATTGGTTCCAATTTATCCTGCATATATCTTGTTTGATTCTAGTTTGCATATTGTGTTGCCCATTGGATTGTGAACTCCCAAGAGCAGGGACTGTCTTTTGTCTTTCTTTGTATTCCCAACACTTAGCAAAAGTGCTTTACACATAGCAGGCATTTTAGTACTTATTGATTGACTGTCTACATGCAAAGTGAAGGTGAGAGGAAACTCCTCAAGAGGGTTTTCATTTGAGTTCTTGACTCTAACTTTTACTAGCCATAGCACTAGGGCAAAATAGCCTCTCAAGGATTCAACTCCCTCTGCTATAAAACAGTAATAACAATTCCTGCTTAGCGTCTCTTACAGGAGTATTATAAGGCTTTGAGTGAGATAATGAAGATCAAAATAACTCATTAACTCCAAAGGGGTGAGGCAACCCAGTTCCCACTTAACTATTGCAGCAAAATGCTGATGTTTGCTCCATAGTGAATAATGATCAGGAAATCCAGTAGGAAACTATAGTAAGTGATTTATTCTATCCCAGAATTGCACAGTCAGCTCTATGTCCACCAGCAACAGGAAAAGGGCCTGTCAGCAATGACAAGGCCCCCTTGAGAAAGTGCTAGGGTGGTCAGAAATTTGGAAGGTGGCATCCTTGAAAGCCTTGAAGGCCATTCAGCGGTGCTGTGGGAAGGAGTCCTGAAGATGGACCCAGGAAATCTTGAGTTCAAATTACCCTGGGCAAATCACTTAGCCTTCTCAATTTCTTTTTTGTTTTTTGTTTTTTTAGTGAGGCAATTGGGGTTAAGTGACTTGCCCAGGGTCACACAACTAGTAAGTGTTAAGTGTCTGAGGCCGGATTTGAACACAGGTCCTCCTGACTCCAGGGCCGGTGCTCTATCCACTGCGCCACCTAGCTGCCCCCCTTCTCAATTTCTTCAACTACAAAATGGGGGATAATAACAGCACCAACATCACAGACTTGTGAAGATCAAAGGAGAAAATATTTTTCGAGTGCTTAGCACAATGTCTGGTACATAGTAGATTTTTAACAAATATTCTTTTCCCCCTTTCCCTTGAGGAGTGGCAACCCCAGGTAGTGATCACCTGGTCCCACATAACTCAGACTGGAACAGCCCAGGCCCAGGGGCTCTGAGGTCCCTAACTCTTGGTCCTGAGACATCAGAGAGGACCTTAACGATCTAATACAATGGACCTAAAAATCCAGGGTATCTGATACCGGTAGATAAAGGCCAGTTTAGGAACCTAGGGTACAAGACAAAGCAGGGCTGACCATCCTACCCAAAAGAGCAGCAGGGAGGCAAAGCCTGGCTCTGGCACAATGTCTCAATTCAGAAACTAAAGTGGGAGAAATGAGTTAATTTTTTTAAAAAGTACAGATCAGTATAAAAAATTATTTCAAGTCTAGAGATCCTCTAAAAAAAAAGAGTAAGCCCATAATTAAAGCAGACACTCAAAGGGAAAAAAAGATTTTCCACAAGAGCTACATGAATACTTAGCAGACATGAAAGCAAGAGTTAGAAGATGAAATAAAGACTTTTGAGAAAAATTGGAAGGGGAATAAGAACTAAGAAGAAAAAAAAGTGGTAAATTTTGCCTAAGAATGGATGAGGGGCAGCTAGGTGGCGCAGTGGATAGAGCACTGGCCCTGGAGTCAGGAGGACCTGAGTTCAAATCCGGCCTCAGACACTTGACACTTACTAGCTGTGTGACCCTAGGCAAGTCACTTAACCCCAATTGCCTCACCAAAAGAAAATTTTTTTAAAAAAAAGAATGGATGAAAACAGAATAGATAAAATAGAAATTTATAGCTCCCTGAGACAACAAGAAATATTAAAACAAAATCAGAAGACTGAAAAATGGGAAAAGTATGATATCTGATATATTTTTAAATGATCCATAAAAATGATCAAGAAGAGGTAATTTAAGAATCAGTAGACTCCCTGGAAACCATGATATTTGAAAAGCTTAGACACTGTATTTCAAGAAATAATAAATGAAAACAGTTCAGATTTATTAAAAGTTGAGGGAAAATATACTAGTCACCTCCTGAAAGGAACCTGAAAAGTTCCAAGAATGTCAAAGTCCAAATCCAGAGCTCTAACATCAAAGAAAAAAAATACTTTAAAGATACACAAAGAAGCAATTTAAGTACCAGAGAACTATGCATAGTCAGGATCATACAAGGCCTAATAGCTTTTACAATAAAGAAGAGATCTTGGAATATAATATTCCCCAAAGTGAAAGAAATAGACTTCCTTTTTAAAAAAAAATTTTGCGGGGCAATGGGGGTTGAGTGACTTGCCCAGGGTCATATAGCTAGTAAGTGTCAAGTGTCTGAGGTCACATTTGAACTCAGGTCCTCCTGAATACAGGGCTGGTGCTTTATGTACCGCACCACCTAGCTGCCCCCAAGAAAAAGACTTCCAGCCAAGAATAATTTACCCTGCAAAGCTGAACATCATCCTATTTGGCAAAAATGTGTTTCTAGTGGAATGGAAGACTTTCAAGCATTCCTCATGAAAAGACCAGGGATTAACAGGAACTTTGAAATATATAACAAGAGTCCAGAGATATATAGAGATACATTTATTTGAGCTATTAGGAGTTGTATTGACATGTAGTGCCAACCTTTGAAGAGGGAGAGAAGTAACAAATGTACCTGCAGAAACTTAAAGTCTTCAAAACGTATTAAGGGAGTTAAAAAAGAAAGACAGAGGTCTCAGGAGTGGACGAGGAGTGGGAGGGGGAATTTGTTCTGTTATGAGAATATGAAGATGAGAAAGAAAAGGGAGAGTAGAAGGAATGCACTAGTGGACAGAAAAGAGGAGGTAGGAACTTACACTTTCTTGTAATTGGACTACATAAGAAGAGTATACAAAGGAAAGTATGAGGGTTTGGACATTCTGTGAAGCTCATTCCCAACTGAAATAGACAACAAACGTTGAAGATATACAAACACATACAGTTTGGTGTCAAAATACACTAAATTCAACAAGGAAACAACCAAGATCGAGGGAGAGGGGGATAGTAAAGAGGGAGGATAGTACTAAGAAGGAAATAGTCACAAGCAAAGCAAACCTCCTAATGCTGAATCAAGGAATTAAAAGGGATAGACTTAGATGGCTTTTTAGACAATTGGGGAATGGCTGAACAAATTGTTTTTTATGAATATAGTGGAATATATGATGAAAGAGATGCTTTCAGAGAATCCTGGGTAGTATGATCTGATGCAGAGTGAAGTGAGTAGAACCAGGAAGATTTGTTTTTGCTTAACTATGCTTCTTTGCTATACTTTTTTTTTAATCTCTTAGTTTTTAATTTGGGGAATGGGCTCAAGGGGAGGTGGGGTTAACAATAGCGATGTCCCTCACCCTCTGAATAAGAGGGCCATTGTAAAATTTCTTTAAATGCATTGGAGAAAACAGAAGGAAGCAGAAGGAAGCACAGGCAAGCAGGACAACTTTGAAAGTACTGTATAGACTTAATTTTTATATGTACAGGGTGTTCCAAAAGTCTTCATGCAGTTTTAAACTACTAAAGCTTAAGGTGTTGGGGAGTGGGCATTATATGAAACTCACTCTTAGCTGAAACAGACAACAGAGGGTTGAAATACACAGAGAGTTTGATGCCAAAATACATTCAACTCAATAGTTAACAAAGCTTAAAACTTCATGAAGACTTTTGATACACCCTCTGTGTGTATGTGTACACATAAACCTGTATATGTATATATATATACATATATTTCACACACAGATAAAAGTAAGCAGTATGAAATGGAGATTGATGATTTTACATAGAATCCTTTCTTTGTGTTCTACCGAGTGTATGAAAATCCTCTGTGTGTGTGTGTGTGTGTATGTATGTGTGTATGTTTTAAGTTCAGGATAAAAACAACAACAACATTTCAATTCCAAAGAAAACCCACAGGGGCCGAATAAATATGAAGTATTAATCAAATTTCCTTCTGTTACCTTGACCCAATTCTACTCATGCCATGCAAAAAGAAAATCTCATGGGAAGTGGGATGCATTTTCTCCTCTAAGTCTCAATGGTCTTTAGACAAAGACAAACGGACCAATTCCAGTGACTTTAAGTCAATCTCAGCCTCTCGTGGGGGTTGTGCTGTCATTCTGCCACCAGCGCAGGCTGCCACTAAATCTCTGGCTTTGTTTGACTTGGCTTCTTGCAGTCTTGTTTAGTCTGCCTAACTCAGAGATTATCCTTTTGTTTTTATCACAGGCCATTAGTATATTAATAATCCTCACTTGGTTACATACCGCCAACTTAATCTTCAGTAGGTAAAACAAACATAAGCTTCTTTCCCATTGTAAATGCAAGTCAGCCTGGAAAGAAAGCACAGAATAGTGATGCTGCAGCCTATCCTAGGATGCAGCCACGTGTCAGAACTGGAATGCTTTGGGAATTAGTAGGTGTCTAATGATGTGATGCAAAGTTCTTAGAGAACCATGAGCTCATTTTTATCCTGTTACATAGTAGCTTCTATACTTCAATGGATCTGTGATCTCATCAATATGGGTATTCCCTCTGAAGGTGAAAATAACAATCCCCCCATACCTTCTCATCCTGTGTGTCCACCTTCTCCCCTAAATCCTCTGTAGGGCTCTCCCCCAATGCGATAGGGGAGTGGGGGCCTATCCTTCAGATCTCTTGACATTTTGTGCTTGCCAACAGATCATATGAGCTGCCCACTGCTTTTCTTTAGCTCTCATTACATGCTTTCTCCTTTTCAGGTCATCTATTTTTAAAATAACATCTTTTAGATCATTTCTGCATACTTCATTGTTAATTTGTTGCTACCTACTCAGCCTCACCATTTGTCTCTCCATTGTCCTTTGGGTAATCCACAATTTTAATCCTGCAGAAACTGTAGTGTTGCATATTTCACAATCATATAGCATCACTGGAAGAATATTTGTTGTTATTTTTTGATGAAGCTTCTGGAAGAAGCTTCCAGTCATGAAAAGCAGTGAACAATCTGGTTCACTCTCTTCCTATTCAGTCTTTGGTTCTATATATCATACATGCACAGTCTGTCCATGGGATTCACTCTGACTTATCAGCTTTGTACATTCACATTTTCTACTCAACATGTTTTTCACCCACTTGGGTTTTCCTGTGTGGATGGTTGGATTGAATTCGTGACTTCACTTAAGAGACTTTTTGATTTTTCAGGTCTTGATGCTGTCGATACAATTGAAAACAGGGGCATATGAAGAACTGACATCTACAGCAATCACTTCTATTTGGACTCAATGCTAGATCTCCTCCATGATAGCAGCAAATACTAAGAATCCCACTGTTTAAAAATAGTCTGTAAATGACTAATGGCATAATGGGCAGAGTACTAGACTTGGATCCAGGGTTCGTCTTGCTCCAGCTGTGTGACCCTAAGAAATTTTGTAATTCTCATTTTCCTTATCTGAAAAATTGGGGTGATAATAGTACATATCTTGCAGGGTTGTTGTGAGGATCAAATGATTTAATTTATGTAAAGTATTTTGCCAACCTTAAAGTGCCATATAAATGTCAGCTGTGATTATTATTAGCTATTGGCATTCTAAAATATTATATCTTTGTCTAATAAATGATGAGTTATACTGATGGCAGAATGTACTATGACATGGAATGAATTCAAAGCTTACATTATATCATATATTGTAGTGAACACTGGGGTTACAAATACAAAATATTCCTTGACATCAAAGAGCTTATATTTTCTTTTCTTTTCTTCTTCTTTTTTTTTTTGGTGTGAGGCAATTGGGGTTAAGTGACTTGGCCAGGGTCAACACAGCTAGTAAGTGTCAAGTGTCTGAGGCTGGATTTGAACTTAGGTCCTCCTGAATCCAAGTCCAGTGCTCTATCCACTGCGCCATCTAGCTGCCCCAGCTTATATTTTCAATTAAAGGAGTGACAGCCAGGGAAGGTTGTTTTGGTTTGAGAAATTACAGGAATGGTAAGTCCACACATAGGGGAGTGAATTGACAAGCCCTTTCCGGAAGCAACAGTAACATTGACTTATTTATTGTTCCCAAGGGTAGAGAAAGAAAGCAGGAGCAAGGGAAAGAGGAATCTGTGCAGCCAATGGAAAGGATATAACTGGGTGAATTATTGAATGGGATATAAAGTGCAGTCTGGGATTTGAGGCCAGCTAGAAACAGTGGACCATATGAATTTGTGCCAGGTGATTCACTGATAAAGATAGTATGACCCCAAGGCAGTGGTTCCAAAGCTGAATGGATTAAGTAACCCAGGGTGTGGTCTCTGGAGGTCCAGTGGTCCAGAGAGAGCAGTTGCAGAACTATATAAATAAATAAGCATGCACGCATACAACATATATGTATATATACACATGTACATGCACACACACAAACATGTATACATGTATATGTATATAGTGTGCATGTGTATGGATTGATGTATATATAGTATATGTATGTATGTTTGTGTGTATACATATATATTCTGTATATATTTATATATGTACTTGTCTCCCACGTTAGAATGTAAGCTCTTTGTGAATAAGGACTGTTTCATTGTTTTTATAACTCTAATACCTAGCACAATTCCTGGAACATAAAAGGAACTTAATAAATATTTGCTGATTAATTAATTGATCGATTTAGTAGCATGTGAAATAAGGCCTGAGGTCTGGCATTGGTTTATAGTCTCAATACCATGTAACTAGTTATAGGTTAGAGACTCAAGTCACTGGTTCAGAAATGAGTTGGACTAGATTTTGATATCCCATCCAAAGCTAAAATTCTATGATCCTCTGAGGCTCAGAGATATGTATGTATGTATGTATATATTTATTTGTTTATTTATTCATCCATCCATTCATTCACTTATTTATTCATTCATCTATTTATTTGTTTATTCATTCATTTATCTATCAATTTATTCATTTATTTATTTACTTGTCTGTCTGTTCATTTATTTGTTTGTTTGTTTATTTATGGTGAGGCAATTTGGGTTAAGTGACTTGCCCAGAGTCACACAGCTAGTAAGCGTCAAGTATCTGAGGCTGGATTTGAACTCAGGTTCTCCTGACTCCAGGGCTGGTGCTCTATCCTATGACTGATTTTTTTTTTTTTTTTTAGTGAGGCAATTGGGGTTAAGTGACTTGCCCAGGGTCACACAGCTAATAAGTGTTAAGTGTCTGAGGCCGGATTTGAACTCAGGTACTCCTGACTCCAGGGCCGGTACTCTATCCACTGCGCCACCTAGCCGCCCCTCTATGACTGATTTTTAATGTTGGTAATTGTTGCTCTTTTCAAACAGGTGCACTTCCATGAAGAGTTGTTTAGGAGAGGAAAGGGTAGTACTACTTACTGGTCATTAAGTGTCTGTGAGTTCTATGCTTGGCCATCAAAAAAGGTCAGTGCCGGTAGAGCTTGATTTGGGGAGTGGCCCAAGAGTTACATAATGTGATGCTGTTAAGCAAAATGGATACAGTTAAATTAAATACAGGGTGCGGATTAAGGATAAATGAGCAGACCAGTCAGAGACTTGCAGTGCAGGAGTTAGCTTGGAAGATTTTTATGATTCTCAGAATGAGAAGATACTTTAGAGACCATTGAGACAATCCCTTCCTGAAAAATGATTCCCCTTTATCCTGTAGCTACTAACTGGCAATATAACTTCTACTTAGGGCTCTCTGGTGACAGAGAAATCACTCTCTTGCAACACAGCCAGTGATTGGGCCAGTGTGGCAGTAAATAATAGGTCTAAAGTGGCAATGGGGAGAAGTTTTCAGGCTTCTGTAACAATCCTGCCATTAGGGGACAGATGAACTTTTTAGTCAAAGAAGTGATAGACTATCCATCGTGAGATTTCCTTAAGCGGTTCTGGAGACGAACGTGATTTTTTTCACTTTCCTTTTTGGCTAAGTCTTCTCCAACAACATAGCTTCATTCTTCCCTCTGTCGAATTCAGGAGAATTAACCTAAACACCAGCTTGAACATTAAGCATTTTACTAATCCTAGCTCTGCCCCTGAGCCTGGGGCAAGTCATTCACCCTGCCAGTAATGTGGAGATAATAACACCTTCTTAGCTCACTAGACTGCTGCAGAGATTAACTAATTAGTGGTTATTACTGAGTTTTATGAATACTAAATGTTATTATCACTTTGAAAACTACTTCCCCTTTTTATTTCCTATTATAGGCTACTTCATCTGAGAATTTCGGGGACACAGATAAATAAGATGGCCCTGCAGAGGACCAGGCTTCAGATGTACTAGAAATGGAGAGTCACTAAAACACACCCTTACTCAAAACTATCTCCCCTCGTGGCATTTCTGGTGGTGAAAGTTCTACTATTAGAGCTACTCCTTTGGGAGAGAGAGACTACATTAATTCCCAAGCATTGAAACCCAACTGAAGAGAGCACAACTCCAATGGACTGGCCAAGTTGTTTGAATGCCAAACGCACATTTGCCTGAAAGATTTTGAGAATGAGGGACCAACAGCAGCAGCAGCAGCAGCAAAAGAGACAACACTTTTACTCACATAGAAGTCAGAAGAAGTGATTACAAGGACACTCTCAAGGTCCCTCTGAAGAACTTTGGAATCAACCGTGAGACATGGGAGTCACCGGCACAGAACTGCTCATCATGACATCAAAGAAGATGTGCTCTATAAGCAAAGCAGAATTGCAGCAGCTCAAAAGGCATGTGAGATGTACAAATTTAGAAACATCTCCATTCCAAATGTTCACATGGACGGTTTGAGCCTGACTTGTGGTAGAACCTTCAGAGCTCATATTGGTCTGAGCAGCTACAGTTGGACACATTGTACATTAACCCTGACATAATGATGTCATTTTGGTCCCCTTTGAGCATGAAGGACAACAGCCAACATTAACTTTAATAGCATTGGTTTTGTAGATTATCTGTTACATATATGGTCCTTATTGGGGTGGGGTCAAAGGATGGTTAAGGTTTTTTTTGTTTTTGTTTTGTTTTTGCGGGGCCATGGGGGTTAAGTGACTTGCCCAGGGTCACACAGTTAGTAAGTGTCAAGTGTCTGAGGCCGCATTTGAACTCAGGTCCTCCTGAATCCAGGGCCGGCGCTCCATCCACTGTTCCACCCAGCTGCCCCCATGGTTAAGTTTTGATAGATGTAAGGGAATCAGGAAAGGTCTGAAGAATAGATGTTTCCAGGGACAATGGACTTCTGGGAGATGATGAAGTTGGGGATCGGGTCCTAGGCAAGCACTGTAGAGTGTGGAAGCACTGGATATCTGGGGAGAGTTGAACTGAAAGTGGAGATTAAGGGGATGAAGCTACTGGAAGATTTTTTACTTCCTAATATGTTCTGGTTAATCACAATAATTGATATCGCTTTCCCTCCACCTCTCCTAACTATTAGTACATAACTTATGTCTGAGAATGGTTAGAGAGGTCAGTGGTGAGGTGGGATATGTCCTCCAGTCAGGGAGGACATTCTGTTGGTTCTGATGGATATTAGGTACAGTAGAGAGATAGGGCCTAACACAGTGTGCCTTATACACAACAGGCTCTGAATAAATGCGTGATGAATTGAATTAAAAGAGTTCGCTATGGGAGGTATCTAGGTGGCACAGTAAAAAAAGCAAACCCTTGTCAGTTTATTAAAAGTAAGAGTGTTGGGGCAGCTAGGTGGCACAGTGGATTAAGCACCGGCCCTGGATTCAGGAGGACCTGAGTTCAAATCCGGCTTCAGGCACTTGACATTTACTAGCTGTGTGACCCTGGACAAGTCACTTAACCCTCATTGCCCCGCCGCCCCCCAAAAAGAGTTCACTATGGATCTCTGTTTTTGCCATGAAACAGGATAGAGAAATGTGAAGAAGAGGGAAAAGGGGAGGGAAAAAATGAGGAAAAGGGAAAGGAGAGTTGAGGTCAGAGGGAGGAAGAGGAGGAAGATGTAGAGAAGAGGAAAAGAAGAAGGAGAGAGAAAAGCACTGGAGAGAAGGGAGAAGAGAGAAGAAAGGCAGGGATGTTCTGGTAAATGTTTAATAACTGGCTCTCCGACAAAATGTATGCAAAAGGCACTTTTAAGTTTAATCTGAATTAAGATTTTTCATCACTTTCTTAAGCCTAGACAATTAACAAAACAACAAATTAAGCCCTGATTTGCAGCTTTTACCAATTTGTGAGGCAGAAATATTCATACTGAAAATTTAACAATAAATCCGAGAGCTGGTTTCCGGGCCCCCTGGGAAGGATTGCATGCCTTTGAGTACCAAAGGAGCAAAGGTCAGGAACAAGGATGGGAAAGATAGAGAAAGAGGGGATAGGGAAAAGAAGGAGTAAACATTCATAGGTTGTCTGAGTTAGATGAAAACTTAGACATCATTGAGTCTAAAACTTTTACAATGAAGAAACTGAGGCCCAGAGAGAAGTGACTTGTTCAAGGTCACTCCTGTAGGAAATGTCAGATCCAGAACTCCAAAGTAGGTTGTTTTGGGGGCACTCACAAATCAACAGGTATTTGATGGGCATTAATATTTTTCAACACCACGTTTAATGGAGTACGTTAGGGAAAATAAGAAGAAAGAAAGACAAGAAAGCACAAATAGTTAGCTTCTCTGGACCAAGAAGAAATACGTTTCTCTCCCTTCTTACTTCCCTGAAATGGAACACAACTTATCTGCCAACGCTTAGGACATAAATATTGGCAACTAGCTATAGCTAAATTACAATTTGATGCTAGCTTCAAGGCCAGCTTTTTATCGACTCTGCCAAAAACTGGGTGGGTTCAAGTCTTGCCCTTGATTCAAACTGTCTGCATAGCCCCCAACAAGTCACTCAATCTCTTAATGCTCTAAGTAGCTAAGATAGATGTTGCAGAGAAAGTGTTGATCTGCACTGGAAGAGGGAGCTTCCTTGCCTGGGAATTCCCTATACCAATGAAATCACAGCTCCAGTCCCTATCACCACCCCTATTATTTTAACCATTGGACTTAACACTAAATTGAAGTCCAAAGACCTTAATGCCATGTTTCTAAATGCATCACTGTTCTGACTGAAGGACAACTCAATTTATAGGACCACAAATTTAGAGATGGAAAGGACTTCAGAAACTTTCTAATCCAACTCCTTCATAAGAATGAGGTCAAGAGACATCATGTGATTTTCCCAACATCAGAGATGGGATTAGAACGTGGGGCCCCTGGCTCACAAACACATGTGCCACCTCTGTTTAACCTAACAGCAAGGGTGATTTCAGCTGGTGGCATGGTGGACACAGTGTTGGGCTTGGAGTCAGGAAGACCTGAGTTCAAATCTGTCCACAGACACTAGTTGTGTGACTGTTGGCAAGTCACTTAACCTCTACTTGCCTCAATTTCCCCAAATGTAATATGAGGATCATTAGAGCACCTACCTTTCAGGGTTGTTGTGAGTCTCCAATGAGATGATATTTGCAAAAAGCCCTTAGCTCAGTGCTAAGGTCACATAGTAGACATTATATAAATGCTAATTCCCTTCCTTTCTCTAAGCTTCTAAACTCATAAGGAATTCTCTCCTACAGGGCGGAGGCCTCTGTTGTGGTGGAAGGCCGCCTGATGCCGTTGAAGATCGTCTGGGAGGGGTATTTCTGAATGGTGTGTGTGTGTGTGTGTGTGTGTTTCTGAGCTGACTGCTTAATTCTTCCCTCCCAGCCACAGCCTCCAAACCCTCCTCTCCAAACCAGCCTGGCAATAGCCAGGAAGCTCTCTGCTGTTGTTTAATAGTGTTGAATACTATAGCAAGGGTAATAAGATGTCTCTCTTGGTCTACTTTTTCTTTCCTGTACAAAGAATGATTCATCTGTTGTCATCGCTGCTAAGAATTTTGGATTATTTGAGTTTCCTTCTCTGCCACCTTTTCAGTTTCCCAGGAACTACAGGACTGTAAAATTTTGTGTTTTAGCCTTTTGTGTTTAAGCCTTAGAATTGCACAGATAGCCTTTTGTGTTTAAGCCTTAGAATTGCACAGATAGAGGGCAGCTAGGTGGCGCAGTGGATAAAGCACCGGCCCTGGATTCAGGAGGACCTGAGTTTAAATCAGGCCTCAGACACTTGACATTTACTAGCTGTGTGACCCTGGGCAAGTCACTTAACCCTCATTGCCCCGCAAAAAGAAAAAAAAAGAATTGCACAGACAGTTCCAGATGTAGACTTAATAAATTTTGGGGGAGCAGGGCAGGGCAATGAAGGTTAAGTGACTTGCCCAGGGTCACACAGTTACAACGTGTCAAGTAATTGAGTCCAGATTTAAACTCAGGTCCTCCTGAATCCAGGGCCAGTGCTTTATCCATTTAATCATTCTTTACCTCAGTTATAATCACTGTACAACTCATGTTCTAGTCTTATTTTTTATTTTATTTTAACTTATGGAATAACAACAAGCATTTCTATAACATAGTACAATAAAAAGATGATTGTATATGAAACTGCAAATCTACTATGCACAGCTTGCTATTCTTTTCAAATATACAACAAAATTATCATGCATTTTTTTTTTCTGTGCTATAGTCTTATGTAGCTGCTCTCTCAACTGGGTTTTCTTTCTTTTCCTTTGCTAAACCCTATGCATTAATCCCAAATTTTTGGCCTATTAAACTGATCTCTTACTGTCTGGAAATATTTGTTGTTGTTCAGTCCTTTTAGTTGCGTCCAACTCTTCATGGCCCCATTTGAGGTTTTCTTGGCAAAGATACTGGACTGGTTTGCCATTTCCTCCTGCGGCTCATTTATCAATGAGGAAACTAAGGCAGAGCTGAGTACCTTGTCCAGGGTCACACAGCTAGTCAGTGCTAGATTTGAACTCAGGAAGATGAACCTTACCATCTAGCTGCCCTGTCTGTAAATATAACTGTTATTAATAATAAGTTCTGATTAAATGTATATAATATACATACAAGAAGGATTTTAAGTAAAGAGAGGAATATTTGTATTAAATAGCACTTACATATGAATATGTATATGTAAATATATATTTGAGGAGTAAGGGGTTTGCTTGTCTGTCACATTCTGGTCGGGCCTTCATTTTTCAATGCCTCTCACCTCAGAGGCTTCTGAGAGACTGACCATCATCAAGGCCATGTAAAGCCCTTCTAAGTGTTCTGGGTACGAGAAGTTTTCAAGACTAATCACAAAAAAACACGACCAATCTTCTTTTCATCCGTCTCAACCAGCTGTAGTGTTCAAAGACTGTAAAAGGCCAGATTCAGAAGTGGTGAAAAAGAGGCAGCCCCTTGTCTGCCCCTCAATTAAAACCCTCAAAAGTCCAAAGGAGTTTGAGAAGTGGAGGATGGGGGGAGGGAAACACTCTAAGTGCTGTCTAAAATAGAAAGGCAGCAAGACTGGACCATCTCACATGCTGTCCTAACCACTAGGTGGTAAGCCTCATGCTTTGTGCTTGTGTGGGACTACATGGGCCTGGAGAATCTGAGCCCTTTAGGGAAAATTGAGAGAGCACATACTTTGGCATGAGGCCCAAAGTTGCAAGATATTGATCTGAGAAACATCATGACAAAAGCCGTTGACACTATGGCACTGGGATCTCTAAGAAAGGCACACAAAAAAGAGAAGGTTGAGGATTTTTTTTCCAGAGCAATGGGGGTTAAGTGACTTGCCAAGGGTCACACAGCTAGTAAGTATCAAGTGTGAGAGGTCAAATTTGAACTCAGGTCCTCCTGAATCCAGGACTGGTCCTTTATCCACTGTACAACAGTAAGATGAATTGACTCAACTAAAATGAGGTAGTAATAGAACTGTGCGACCCTGGGCAAGTCACTCAACTCTGCTTGCCTCAGTTTCTTCAAATGTACAATGAGCTGGAGAAGGAAATGGCAAACCACTCCAGTATCTTTGCCAAGAAAACTCCAAAAAGGAACACAGAGTCAGACATGACTGAAAAATGACTAAACAACAAACAGTATCTTCCTCAAACACTCAATAGAGTGCCTTGCATACTCTAGATGAAACAAATGCTTGTTGGACTAAATTGGGTATTCTAGAAAAGAAAAATGGTTTCTTGTATTTATGTTTCACCCTTAGATTTCCATAGTTCTTGAAAAAAATATAAGATTTTGTTAATGGTGTCTAAGAGGGAGCTTTGTAAGCATACATTAGAGTGGATCATAATATAATACTTTCCACTTAAATAGCTTTATTTCTTTAACAGGAGCATTAAGTCCCTAAGCCACACAACTCCCTGGTGAGGTAACCAAGTATCACTCCTCCTGTTTTTATACAAATGGAGACCAAGACAGGGAGGGACATAAGGTATTAAGCCCAGACTGTAATTGCTAGTGTCTGACTTCTGCTCTACTCCCTCTACTGGTGAGTGGAGGCTGGACCTCAATCTACTATTTTACAGGGAGGAATATGGAAGGCAATTTGTCCTAGAACCATAGAAGGTGAAAACTAGAAAAGACTGGTATGCCTTGTCCAACCCCCCCCCCCCTTTTATAAGAGGTGAGGAAACAGAGTTTGTGAACCAACTTTCCTTCCAGCTCACCAGCCCACCTTAGATATGTTACCTGGCACCAACCCCTGAGGTCCTTCAGTCTAATGTACCAAATTCAGATGTAGAGATTGCACAAGAGGATGAGGACCTATAGAAGATAGCACACTTGTTCTTTGAGCCCATGACTGTAGCCCAAGATGAAGAATAAGACGCATACAATTTGCCATTAATAGCTCATTTCTCATGGCTTCAACTAAAACCTCAATATAGATAACTCTCAAATTTCATTTTCAATCAATCAACAGCATTTATCAAGTACCTTCTATGTGCCAGGCGCTGTATTAGGGACTAAAGATATAAATTCAAAAAGAAAATAGCTATTACCCTTGAAGAGCTTATCTTTTTTTTTTTTTTTTTTAGGAAAATGGAGTCTGGAAAGCTACTTTGGACAGAGGAGGCTATCTCAAAACCAAGGTGACTGGATATACAACAAATTTATATCATCTAATCTTGTTTTGTTTTTTGTTTTTTTTGCAGGGCAATGAGGGTCAAGTGACTTGCCCAGGGTCACACAGCTAGTAAGTGTCAAGTGTCTGAGGCTGAATTTGAACTCAGGTCCTCCTGAATCCAGGGCCTGTACTTTATCCAGTGCGCCACCTAGCTGCCCCTTATATCATCTAATCTTGACGAAACCCTCCCTCATTGCCGGAAAGCAATCCTTCTTTTCCTCCCAGTCATCGGGAAATGTTCCAAACCTCTTCTTAAGCTTCTCTTGACACTCCCTACCTCAACCTTCTCAGCTGAGGACCTCATCTCATGTTTTTCACCAAAGAAATTGAGACCATCTCCTTTATTCCAGTCTTTTTTTTTCAGTTTCCCAAGTTTTATTAAAATACTATGAGGCCACAGGGAGACCACCAGGAGGTGTCTCCTTTATTCTAGCCTTTAATGAAGAGTTGGCTCCCCTACTTGCCAAGGCCAGTCCCTCTGCATCCTTGATGCTATTCTCTGCTCTCTTGTCCAGCAGTTTGCTTCCAATAGCATACCACTTCTCTCTAATCTACAATCTTTCTTTATCTACTGATTCTATCCCTGCTACCTTACAAACATGTCCAAGGGTTCTCCATGCTTTTTTGGGGGGGGGCAGGGCAATGAGGGTTAAGTGATTTGCTCAGGGTCACATAGCTAGTGTCATGTGTCTGTGGTCACATTTGAACTCAGGTCCTCCTGAATCCAGGGCTGGTTCTCTATCCACTGTGCCATCTAGCTGCTCCCCTTCATGCTTTAAAAAAACCTCTCCCAAAGATGAGATAGAGAATATTATGAAAAGCAAAATAGGTAATTTTGAATTAAATTAAATTCATTAACTCAAAAAAGTTTTGAACAAACAAAAGCAACACAAATAAGATTAGAAGGAAAGCAGAAAGCTGGGAAAAATTTTAACAGCCAATGTCTCTGTTAAAGGCCTCATACCTAAATTATATAGAGAACTGAATCAAATATATTGGAATACAAGTCATCTTCCAATTGAGAAATGGTCAAAGGATATGAACAGGCAATTTTCAGATGAAGAAATTAAAGTTATTTATAGCCATATGAAAAAATGTTTTCAATCACTACTGCTGAGGGAAGTGCAAATGAAAACTATTCTGAGGCATCACCTTGCACCCATCTAATTGGCTAAAAAAAAGAAAGAAAGAAAATACTAAATGTTGGAGGGGATGTGGGGAAATTGGAATACTAATGCATTTGTTAGTGGAGTTGCGAACTGATCCAACCATTCTGGAGAATAATTTGGAAACATACCCAAAAGGCTATAAAATTGCATATCATTTGACCCAACAATACCACTACTAGGTCTATATCCCAAAGATATCATAAAAAGGGGGAAAGACCCACATGTACAAAAATATTTAAAACTGTTCTTTTTATTGTAGCAAAGAATTGGAAATTGAGGGGATGCCCATCAATTGGGGAATGACTAAACAAGTTGTGATATATGAATGTAATGGAATACTATTGTGCTGTAAGAAACAATAAGCAGGAGTATTTCAGAAAAACATGGACTTACGTGAATTGATGCTGAGTCAAATGAGCAGAACCAATAGAACATTGTACATAGTATCAACATTGTGTGATGATCAACTGTGATAGACTTAGCTCTTCTCAGCAATACAATGATCCAAGATAATGCCAAAAAACTCATGAAGGAAAATGCTCTCTGCATAAGGAAAAAAGAATTATGGAGTCTGAATGCAGATTGAAACATACTATTTTGACTTTTGTTGTTGCTTTTTTTGTTATTGTTGTTATTTCTTCTTTCTTGTGGGTTTTTCCCTTTTGTTCTGACTCTTCTCTTACAATATGACTAATGTGGAAATGTTTATCATGCTTGTAATATATAACCTATATCATATTGCTATCTAGCCTCAGGAGGTGGGAGGGAAGGAGGGTGGGAGAAAAATTCAAAACTCAAAATCTTACAAAAGTGAATGTTGAAAACTATCTTTACATGTAATTTGAAAAAAAAATAAAGATCTGGTAGCAAGAAAAGAAAGAAAAAGAAAAAGAAACCCTCTCAATAGATGTTAGTATCTCTGTTAGTTATCATCCTGTATCTCTCCTCCACTTAGCTAAACTCTTTGAAAAAGCTATATAATCATCACCATAATTTTTTAAAATTTTATTTTAAGTGAGGCAATTGAGGTTAAGTGACTTGCCCAAGGTCATACAGCTAGTAAGTGTCAAGTGTCTGAGGCTAGATTTGAACTCAGGTCCTCCTGACTCCAGGACCGGTGCTCTATCCACTGCTCCACCTAGCTGCCCCCATCACCATCATTTATATAGCACTTAGTATGTGCCAGGCACAGTGCTAAGTGCTTTACAATTATTATTTCATTTGATCCTCCCAACAAACTTGGGAGGTAGGTGGCATTATCCTCATTTTACAGATGGGGAAACTGAGGCAAACAGAGGTTAAGTGACTTGCCCAGATCACAAAGCTAGTAAGCACCTAGGGCTGGATTTGAACCCAGGTCTTTATGACTTGAGGCTTTTCATTTCCTCTCCTCTTGTTTTCTTAGATTCTCTGCAGCCTGTCTTTTAAACTCTGTTCAACTGAAACAACTCTCTTCAAAGTTACCAATCTCTTAATTGCCA
Organism: Dromiciops gliroides; assembly: GCF_019393635.1. NCBI lineage: Eukaryota > Metazoa > Chordata > Mammalia > Microbiotheria > Microbiotheriidae > Dromiciops > Dromiciops gliroides. The sequence goes on from NC_057861.1 coordinate 484,385,229, forward strand.
AATCTAATGGTCTTTTCTCAATCCTACTCCTTCTTGACCTCTGCAATATTTGATGCTGTTCACCACCTTCTCTTCTAGGTTTTTGTGACATGGTTCTTTCCCTTTTTTTTCTCCTGTCTGTCTTAAACCACTTCTTTCTCTTTTACTGACTCTTCATTCATTTCATACCCATTGCAGTACATTCCAAGGTTTTGTTCTAGATCTTCTATTTTCTCTCTACTATCTTACTTGGATATCTCATAAATTCAGTTATCTTCTCTTTGCATTTAATTCCCATATCAATATATCTACCCCCTAGCCTGTCTCCTGAGCATCAGTCCTTCATCACAAATAGCCTATTGAACATTTCAAAATGGATATCCTTCTAAACAACTCAAACTCAATATAACCAAAATAAAACTCATTATATTCTCTTCTCAACGCCCCCCCCCAAACCCCTCACTCCCTTTTCTGAACTTCCCTGTTACTGACAAGGGCATTCCCATTTATTCAGTCAGCCAAATTTTCTGCCTTTGTCTCATGAGGCAGCTGGTAGCACAGTGAACAGAGCATTGGGCTCGAAATCAGGAAGATCTAAGTTCAAATGTAGCTCCAGACACTTACTAACTGTGTGATCCTGGACAAGTGACCTAACCCTTGTTTGCTTCAGTTTCCTCAACTGAAAAATGGGGATAATAACAGCATATACCTCCTAGGGCTGATATGAGGATTAAATGAGAGAATATTTTCAAAAAGCAAGTCTTTGGTATGTGGTAGGTGCTAAGCTTATTTTCTTATTCCCTTCATTCTTGACTCATTACTGTCACTTGCCTCAAACATCCAATCAGTTGCTTGTGATAAAATAATGGAATTTGGCAGCCACCCAGGGACCCCACCTGATTGATTTAGTATTGTTTGAATTGTGTGAGAATGAGAAACTGACTAAGTACCTACTTAAGGATGATTGGATGGAGGCTACACCTGGCTGGCCTATACATATACACATATACATACACATATACATATACACATACACACACATGCATATTTATACATATATACATACATATATGTATGTGTGTATGTATGTGTGTATATATATATATATACATATATATATATATATGTATTGGTGAGGCAATTGCGGTTAAGTGACTTGCCAAGGGTCACACAGCTAGTAAGTGTCAAGTGTCTGAAGCCGGATTTGAACTCAGGCCCTCCTGAATCCAGGGCTGGTGCTCTATCCATTGCACCACCTAGCTGCCCCCTTTTCATATGATATATCTGAAACTTCCTATATGGGGTGTTTTTTCCTCTATCAAAATATCAGCTCCTTATTTTGATTTTCTATTTGTATTCACTTTGCCCATGGTAATTAATACACATTCATTTATTCATTCATTCACCTTACTTCAGGTCTTCCTCACCCCTTTCTGAACTACTGCCACATGCCCCTGATAGTTGTCTCTGCCTCAAGCCTCTGCCCACTCCAATCTCTCCCTGACATAGCTGCCAAAGTGATTTTTCCTAAGAAAAGCAGGTCTGGCCACATAACTCAATGAGCTTTAGTGACTAAATATAAACTTCTCTATTTGGCATTTAAAGCTCTTTGCAGCCTGGCCCCTTCCTATCTTTCCCATCTTCTTACACATTACTCCCCTCTCTGTACTCTATGTTCCAGCTAGGGTATCCTACTTTCTTTTTCTCCTCATCTCCCCCTTTAGAATCCCTTGCTTCCTTCAGCTGAAATGCCACATTTTCTTTTTTTAAATAACAAACCTTTTTATTTATAGTTTTGAATTCCAAATTTTATCCCTCCTTCCCTCCCTCCCCTAATCCCTCCCTGAGGTGGTAAGCAATCAGATATGGATTATACATGTGCAATTATGTAAAACATGACCATATTAGTCGTTTTGTACAAGAAAACTTGAATAAAAGAAAAAAATGAAAGAAAGTGAAAAATAGCATGTTTCAGTCTGTGTTCAATCAATAGCAGTTCTTTCTCTGGAAATCCTTTGGGATTGTCTTGGATCATCTTATTGCTGAGAATAGTTAAGTCATTCACAGTTCTTCATCAAACAATGTTGCTGTCTCTGTGCACAATGTTCTCTTGGTTCTGCTCACTTGGTTCTTCTCACTATACATCAGTTCATATATGTCTTTCCAGGCCTTTCTGAAATCATCCTGCTTGTCATTTCTTATAGCACAATAATATTCCATCACCATCATATACCACAGTTTGTTTAGCCATTCCCCAATTGATGGGCATTCCTTTGATTTTCAATTTTTAGCCACCACAAAAAGAGCTGCTCAAAATATTTTTGTACAAATAGGTGTTTTTCTCTTTTGGGGGATAACTTTGGGATATAAACTTAGCAGTGGTATTGCTGGATCAAAGGGGATGCACAGTTCTGTAGCCCTTTGGGAAATGCCACTTCTACAGAATTCCTTTCCTGCCCTCCCCCAGCATTTTCTCTAAGGTAGGAATTCTTAACCTTTTTTTGGTCATGGAAAAGTCTAGTGAAGTTTATGGACCCCCTTTCAGAAAACTGTTTCAAATAATTAATGGAAATGCTAAATTTCAGTTGGAGGTCAGTAAAAATAAAGATGTAATTTTTTTCCCATCCAATTTCATGAAACTCCCCCAAATCCCTTCACACAGATTCAGTCACATACAGGGCCAGAGTCATTCACACGAGGGAGATGTGGACCATGGGAAAGATGTCACTGGGAGGACGCAGTCAGAGAGGGGGTTGATCTGGGAAATGTTACATCTTTTTTTTTTGTTTTTTGGGGGGGTTTTGGTTTTTTCTGATAAAAGTATTTTATTTTTTCCAGTTACATGTAAAGATAGTTCTCAACTTTTGTTTATACAAGCTTTACAATTTCAGATTTTTCTCCCTCCCTCCCCTCCCTCCCCTCCCTCCCCCCTCCCCTAGACAGCAGGCAATCCGATATAGGTTTTATATATATATGTGTGTGTGTGTGTGTGTGTGTGTGCATAATAACATTAAACATATTTTTGCATTAGTCATGTTATAAGAGAAAAATCAGAGCAATGAGGAAAAACCTCAAAATAGAAAAACAACAGCACCAAAAACAAAAGAAATAGTATGGTTCGATCAGCATCTATACTCCACAGTTCTTTTTTTCCTGGATTTGGAGATCCTCTTCCATCATGAGGCCCCTGGAACTCTTCTGTACCATTGCATTGGTGAGAAGAATCTAGTCCATCACAGTAGACCAACACACAATGGTGATGATACTGTGTACAATGTTCTTCTGGTTCTGCTCATCTCACTCATCATCAGCCCATGCTAGACCCTCCAGGTTTCTCTGAACTCCTCCTGCTCATTGTTTCTTACAGCACAATAGTATTCCATTACATTCATATACCACAACTTGTCCAGCCATTCCCCAATGGATGGGCATCCCCTCAACTTCCAATTCCTTGCCACCACATAAAGAGCAGCTATAAATAGGAAATGTTATATCTTAAAGATAGACCTGGTTGAGAACAGGTAATCTGTTCAGATCTGTGGGCACTAGGTTAAGAATGCCTATGCTAAGGTTACCTTTTATCTATTTTGTATGTATCAGAGACAGAGACAGAGACAGAGAGACAGAGACAGAGAAAGACAGAGACAGAGACAGAGAGAGCCTTATCCAATTTTTAGTTCTTACTAGGAAACTCTTTCACTAGAGTCTGGTATCTATCAATGACCCAGGGAACTTCCTCACACTGCCTGGGTCTGATTAGGAATGCCCCCTTCCATTCAAATGGATTGCTTACCTGTTCTCAACCAGGTCTATTGCCTGCTTGCTATACTGCATAGTAACAAAACTCATACTTGCCCTAGCCTCCCAAGGACCAATTTTCTGTAAAACCTTGAATTTGGGTCTTTGGTCTAACCCAAACTGTGAGGTCAAATAGAGCAGACATATTAGAATGTAAGCTTTTTGAGATCAGGGACTGGTTTTCTTTGAATCCCCAGTATTTATTAGCACAGTTGTTGTAGGTGCTTAATAAATGCTTATTAATTATCTGTACTCTCTTTTCAATAATTATTCATTAATTGATCTGTGGGTGAATATCATGATTCACAGAGCTCCTTTGACAGAGGTGGCTCCAGCATTCCCAGGGAGCCCTCCAATTAGTGCTTCTTAATGGAACATAACTTTAAACAAGGTGACAGCAGAAGTGGGCAAGTTGGCTTTCACAGACTGAGAGAATGCTATACCTCACCAGAGCATGTCTGCAAAAAGGGCCTAAGTAAACCCAGGGCTTGAGTTGCTGCCCCATTTGGCTGCCATGGTCATTTCTCTTTTGAAACCCTGCTGTTTATTTGCTTCTCCTTCCCCCCTTTTAAGCCCTTCTCTCTGATTACACTGCCACACTCAGGGGCCATGGCCTGGCATTAACTCTCCCGGGAAGCATTGTCTCTGAGCACTCAGCCCGGCTCTCTGAGATGCTCCACCCCAGGCTGAGCTTTGCAGAGCTTTGCAGAGCTTTTGTGCAGTGAAGGGGAGGATTGGAGGGCTCTCTCTTGTCATAATACTCCAGGAAAAGAATTTCATTAGTGCAATCCAGAGCTTTGGAAAGAAGGGCCCTACATTAGGCTCCATTAGTGGTGGGCTGATTGGCCAGTGAAGCCAGCCAGTCCTTGAAACATTTTTCACTCTCTTGCTCATTGTCTGATGTCATTCTATTTAGCATTGCCATGTTGCTGGCTGCCATCAGGGATCAGATAATTTAAAAAAATTTTTCTTTCAGTTATTAGTTGTTACTGGTAACCTCACTGGGATTGAAATAGCATGTTAACATTCAGTTGTTTTTCAGTCGGGTTGGACTCTTTGTGACCCCATGTGGGGTTTTCTTGGCAAGGATAATGGAGTGGTTTGCCATTTCTTTCTCCAGGTCATTTTACAGATGAGGCAAACAGGGTTAAGTGACTTGCCCAGGGTCAAACAACTAGTAACTATCTAGGGCCAGATTTGAATTCAGGAAGATGAATCATCCTGACTCCAGGCCTGGCGCTGTATCTACTGTGCCATATAGCTGCATTTAAATAACATAATATCTTGGTGCTAGGTGGCGCAGTGGATAGGGCACCGGCCCTGGATTCAGGAGGACCTGAGTTCAAATTCGGCCTCAGACACTTGACACTTACTAGCTGTGTGACCCTGGGCAAGTCACTTAACCCCAATTACCTCACAATAAATAAATAAATAAATAACATAACATAACATAACATAACATAACATAACATAACATAACATAACATAACATAACATAACATAACATAACATATATCTCTTTTATTCTGAGACAAGGCAGCAAAGGAAGAGTATTGGACCTGGAGTAGGGAGTCCTAGATCTACTCTGAACTTGTTGGATGATGTTAGGCAAATTACCTCATCTCTCTGGGCCTCAATTACCACATCTGTGAAAGCAGCTAAGATCCTTTCCAGTTCTAAATCAACAACCAAATGATCATGGAGCTCCATGCAACAACGTGCATCCAATCGCTAGCTTCTAGGTCTCTGGGGTGCATCAACCTTTTCCCTTGACTTCCTTCTCTTGTGACATTCTCCATTTTCTATTGGCAGGGTTTGCTCTATAGGGGCCATCTACTTTTCCAGAATCTATTCATTTGCTTGGGATTTCTTCTTTCTTGGATGGAACACTTAGTTTCCTTAATTTCAATCTTCAATGACTGAATAAGAAAAATGTTGCATGAAGCAGAGAATCAAATAATCAATTCACGAATAATCCCAGTGAAAAACAAATTTCATACAAACTCTTCAGATAATTCAAGTCAATGGCAGGGTTATCAATAAATTATAATAATTGTCTTGATTTCCCCCTAAATTATCTAAAAGGCTACATCACGAAGAAATAGAGGGTTGACCTAAAAGTAAAAAAATATATGGGTTTAAGTCCTTCTCTGATATATATTGACTGTGTGACATGGGCAAACCATTTAGTGCCATCAAGAAACCCTCTAAGAATTCAAATTAAGGAAGAGTTCCCTGTCTACTTCAGTGGAGGGGGGTTTTATGTTGAAAATTCACTAAACAGATGAAATTAGAGGTCTAGAACATCTGAAGGTACAGCCTAGAGAGAGAAGCAGGTATAATGTTGTGGGTTTGACTTGGTTTTTCTTACCTGTGTGATTTGGGGCAAATTGTCTTACCTTTCTAGGCTTCTCTCTCCTTGCCCATTGAGTCTATGATTTTATTGCTGATTCATCTCTTTATGTTAAACAGTGAATTCCTGGCCTTGGAGGAAGCATAGGCAAAGTCAAGCACAAAACTCCCAGGAATTTTCAAAAATGAATGAGTGAATGAATGAATGAATGAATGAATGAATGAATGAAATTTAAAGCACAGAGCTCCTATTGGGATGTCCCATCAGGACATTATCTCTTTGGTTTTCTAATACAATCCATCAATCCACTTACCGCCACCATTCCTCTCAACCCCCAACTTCTTCAAGCTGGTTTTGCAACTGCCAAGTTTTATTTCTACTACCTTCCATCAAAATATTGGCCATTAAAACTGGATTATCTTGTTTGACCAGATTAGGAAACTGAGGCCCAGAAAGATGAGTTGATTTGATTAAAGTGAGGTAGTAGTGGAGCTGATAATCACCAGCATTCTTATGCTGCTTTTCTCATGCCATACTCATCCCCTCAGGCTCAGGCTCTCTCTGCTTTCTAATGGGACAATTAAGCCCATCTGTTAAATTAGTTACATTAATATATTAATGGAAGAAGGATACAGCACATCCTCAAGGCACCTAGTCTGGTTCCTGAGCCACAGGCGTGGATCATAAAAGAGAATTTTTGAGATTGTAAATTCTTACTTCAACCTGAGACAAGTTAGAGCTCCCCAAGACTGGGTGAAGCGTAATAGACACTGGAAAAAGCATTGGATTCTGAGTGAAAGAATCTGGGTTAAAATTCAGTCTATGCTATTTACTACATGTGTGACCTTGGGGGCAAGTTATATTTCCCTTTCTAGGTCTCAGTTTATTCATCTGTAAAATGAAAGGGTTGGATGAAACGGATCCTTAAGGAAAGGGTGTACTGGTAAATGTTCAACAACTAGCTCTGGGAAAAAATGTATACCTAACGCATTTTAAAATTTTATCTGCATTATTAACATTTCTCCCATCACTTTAATAAGTCTAGATAATTAACAAGACAATAAATGAATCCCTGATTTATAGCATTTGCTAATTTCTGAGGTGTAAATACTCATGATCCTGGCACACTCATCCTTCCCTTGGAGCAGCTAGTGGGACTTGGTTGTCAGAGTGGGTAGAGTGTTGGTCCTGGAGTCAAATCTTACCTCAGACACTTCCTAGCTATGTGACCCTGGACAAGTTACTTAATCTCTGTTCACCTCAGTTTCCTCAACTGTAGAATGAGGATAATGACAACTCCTACCTCCTTGTGAGGATCAAATGAGATAATATTTATAAAGTGCTTAGCACAGTGCCAGGCACTTTGGTGCCAGGTGCTTTGGAAATGCTTACTCCATTGCCTTCTATTTCTTACTTTGTGAACCTATTGTGATCATGAAGGAGTTACCAAGAGACTCCTAATCTCTTTGGTTTGCTGCCTCCACACAGAAATCTCCAAATACAGTTCCTATTTCTGTCTTCACAGATGTGGGTTCAATGTCTCCTGACACCCGTACTCTAGGAAACAAGGGCATGCTCACTCCACAGGGAAAAAAAATGTATAAGATGCAAAGGATTCACAGGTGCCCATAATCAGAGACAGAGAACACACCAAGCCCTCGCAGCGGTTCTCCTCATAAGGAAACAGCCTTAACTTTGAAATGCCTGCTCTAAGGTTGACCTGCCTTGATTCATGACTGAGTCCCAACTTACCTACCCCCTCATACCCAGCTAACCACATGTTACTGATCCTATTTTATATCCCAGGCCAGCTTGCTAACTCCCTTGGCAGCTTAACACACACCCTTCTTCCTTCCCCTCCTCCCTTCCTATCCCACTCATGCTCTGGGCACAGTAACCAAGTCAACACCACCATTGCTTCAAGAAAAAAGTGTCCATTGACTGCCCCCTGACTCTATTTGGCACTTTTGTAACTCAGCAGACTAAAACACCTTTTCCTAGCCCCTCCTTCCTTCATTGCATCATCTTTTAAAATAAAAGCTCATTGAGGATAGGGTTTAGATCACTTTTTTTTTTGGGTGAGGCAATTGGGGTTAAGTGACTTGCCCAGGGTCACACACCTAACAAGTATCAAGTGTCTGAGGCCAGATTTGAACTCAGGTCCTCCTGACTCCAGGGACCTTGCTCTATCCACTGTGCCACCTAGCTGCCCCTAGATCACTTTTTATTTGTATTCCCAGTGATTAACTCAAAGACTGACATACAGAGTGCTTAATAAATGAATATTCCTTTATTAATCTCTAAAGTCCTTTAATGTTCTATAAGAAAAAAGAAATTTTTTATTTTTAAACAAATGGGGCTTAAAAAAAAAGGCTGATTCTGGTTCTCTTTGGTCCCGGCGGCAGGAGGAAGATGACGAAGGGAACATCTTCGTTTGGTAAGCGCCGGAATAAGACGCACACTTTGTGCCGTCGCTGTGGCTCTAAGGCGTACCATCTTCAGAAGTCAACCTGCAGTAAATGCGGGTATCCTGCCAAATGCAAGAGAAAGTATAATTGGAGTGCAAAGGCTAAGCGACGCAACACTGCTGGTACTGGTCGAATGAGGCACCTAAAAATTGTCTACCGCCGATTCAGGAATGGATTCCGTGAAGGAACAACACCTAAACCCAAGAGAGCAGCTGTTGCAGCATCTAGTTCATCTTGAGGAGTCAACTGTTTGTTAAAATAAATGCCCTGAATCAAAAAAGTAAAAAAAAACAAAACAAAAAACAAAAAAAACAAAAAAAAGGCTGATTCTGAGGGGGGCAGAGCCAAGATGGCAGAGGAAAGACATTAAACAGAGGGCTCCTGATACAATCACCCCAAAAATAGCAATAAAAGAACGCTTGGGGCAGAAAAATACACAAAAATTTGGGCTGACAGTTTTCTACAGCTATAGATAGATTTCAGGGGTTCTTGCTGGGCCACAAATAAAGCCTAACCCCGCAATCGGGCCGACACACCAGACACCCTCCAGAGGAATTTGCCCCACTGCCTCTGAATCGGCTGCAGCACCAGCATCTTCTGGAACCAAGTGCGGGGGCGGGGGTGGTTAGTGCAGGGATACCAGTGGACTGGGGGGGGGGGGAGGATTCAACTGTCCCACCCCAGCAGGCAACCAGGAAGAAATCCTGAGCGGCTGAAGGCCCAGGTTGGGGAGGGGAGCAGGCAGACTCATCAGAAGCTAAAACCACACCACAGAAAGCTTTGCTGGTTGGTTGCTTAGTAAGTAGGCCTGAGGCTATCCCCAGACCTGAGAACAGGCCAGGTGAGATTAAAACCTGCCCTCCCTCACACCAAAACACCTGGGACCCTCTGAAGCTGAGAACAGGAGCAGAGCCGAGAAGCAGCACACCCCACCCCCACTCCCCCAGTGGAGAGTTTAAAGTCAAATGAAAACAAGGCCAGGCAGGCTGAGAAGAAGCCCAACCACCCCCCAGGCCATGCTGTAGCTTGAACAGTGTGTCCTGGAAGCAGCGCCACCCTTTAAGAAGGAGTTAAAAGCCAAGAAATAGTAAGCCAGGATGAGTAGGCAGAGAAAGCAGAAGACCATCGAAAACTTCTTTGGGGGTAAGGTAGACCACAATAAAACCTCAGAAGAAGAAGAAGATAATAACAGGGTCAAAGCTCCAATTTCCAAAGCTTCCAAAAAAAATATGAACTGGTCTCAGGCCATGGAAGCTCTCAAAAGGGACTTTGAAGAGAAAGTAGGAGACATAGAAAGAAGATGTAGAGAAAAGGAGGAAAGAATGGAAAGGGAAACGAGAGCAATGCAGGAGAGTCATAAGAAAAAAGTCAAGAGTTTGAAAAGTCAAATGGAAAAGGAGATTAAAAAACTGTCTTATGAAAATAACTGCCTAAAATTTAGGATTGAACAAATGGGAGCTAGTTACCTTATGAGAAACCAAGACACAATAAAGCAAATCCAACTGAATGAGAAAATAGAGGGCAATGTGAAATATCTCCTTGGAAAAACAGCTCACCTAGAAAATAAATCTAGGAAAGATAATTTGAAAATCATTGGACTACCTGAAAACCATGACCAAAACAAAAGCTTAGACACCATCCTCCAAGAGATTGTGAGGGAAAATTGCCCAGATATTCTAGAAGCAGAAGCTAAAATAGAAATTAAAAGAATCCACCAATCACCTCCTGAAAGAGATCCCAAAAGGAAAACCTCCAGGAATATTATAGTCAAATTCCAGAGCTTTCAGGTCAAGGAGAAAGTATCGCAAGCTGCCAAAAAGAAAGAATTCAAGTACTGTAGAGCCCCAGTCAGGATAGCACAAGATCTAGCAGCTTCTACATTAAAGGACCGAAGGGCATGGAATATGATATTCCAGAGGGCAAAGGAACTGGGACTACAGCCAAAACTCACATACGCAGCAAAACTGAGTATAATCTTTCAAAGGCAAAAATGGAATTTCAATGAGAAAGAGATCTTTCAAGCATTTGTGATGAAAAGACCTGAACTGAATAGAAAATCTGACTTTCAAATACAAGACCCAGGAGAAGCATAAAAAGAGAAACAGGAAAAAGACTTCATGAGGGATATTAAAAGATCAAACCATTTACATTCCTACATGGGAAGATAATAATTTGAAATCATAAGAACTGTCTCAGTAAGAAACTCACAGAAGACACAGGTCTGAACTGAATATGAAGGGATGATATCTGTAAAGCATTTATGTTTTGTTCTTTGTAGGGCAGACGGGGAGGGGTGTCTTATGTCTGGGTCTGGATTTGGGCTTGGGACCTCCTGGGTCCAGGGCTGGTGCGTTGTCCACTGTGCCACCTAACTAATCCATGATGACATCATTAAAATAGGGTTGAGGTGTAGGAGGAATAAACTGGGGGAGGGAGAAGGGGAGAGATGGTCTGGGGAAAGGTAGTTCACATGAAGGAAACAAGAAAAAAGCTTATGGAGAAGAGTAGAAGAGGGAGAAGGAGTTGGGGAGTGAGTGAACCTTAATATCATCAGAATTGGCTCAAAGAAGGACTAACATACATACTCAAGTTAGGTATAGTAATATATTTTTGCCCTGGGTGGGGGAGAAAAGTGGGAGGGGAGAAGGGAAAGAGAAAAGGGCAGATTGGGGGAGAGAGCAGTAAAAAGCAAAACACTTTCAAGGAAGATGAAGATGTTCTGCATGACTGTAGCAGTATGACATATTGAATTGCTTGATCTCATAGGGAGGGTTGAGGAGGGAGGGAGGGAGGAAGAAAAATTTAGAACACAGAATTAGCTCAGGGTCCCTGATCTCATTGGAGTGGGCTCATGGAGGGAATAGATTTCATACCCGATTGGGAAGAGTAATCTATTTAACCCTGTAGGAAAATAGGAGGGGAAGAGGATAAGGAAGAAAGGGTGAAAAAAGGGAGTGCAGAGAGAGGGAGAGGATAGTCAGAAGTAAAACACTTTTGAGGAGGAATAGGTAAAAAGAAGATAGAGTAAATGTCATGGGAAGGGAGTGGGATGGAGGGAAATAGTTATGATGATTGATTATAATGGCAAAACGTATGGTATCTACTTTGCTGGGCTTTTATGAAGAAAATTCTCTGTCAAGCTTAAGGTACTATATACAGGTTATGATGAACAGGATACTATCAGAAAAACCTGGAAAGACCTAAATGAACTGAAGCAGAGTGAAATGTACTGTATACAAAATAACAGCAATAGTGGGAGATGATCTGCTGGGAAGCATGTTGTTATTTTCAGCAAGGCAATGATCCAATATAACCCTGAAGGACTTATGAAGATTGCAGCCCATCTGCAGAGAAAGAACTGATAGTATCTGAAAACAGATGGAAATACATTAAAATTTTTTTTCTTTTCCTCTTTGACAATTCCTTAATCTGAAGTTTGGGGTTTTTTTTTTTCACTGTTTTCTGTCACAACTAGCTAATATGGGAATTTTTCCATGACTACTCATATATAACTTATTTTGAATTGCTTGAGTTCTTATGGGTGAGGGGTGGGAATGGAGGGGGGAAGAGAAATTGGAACACAAAGTTTTTTTTGTTTTGTTTTGTTTTTGGGTTTTTTTGGTGGGGCAATGGGGGTTAAGTAACTTGCCCAGGGTCACACAGCTAGTAAGTGTCAAGTGTCTGAGGCCGGATTTGAACTCAGGTACTCCTGAATCCAGGGCCGGTGCTTTATCCACTGTGCCACCTAGCCGCCCCTTGGAACACAAAGTTTTAAAAAAATTGATGTTAAAATTCTGTTTTTACATATATTTTGGAAAATAAAATTCTATTCATATAAAATTTTAAAAAGGAAAAAAAACTAAAAAAAAGGCTGATTCTGAGGGGAAAATGTGTTCATGGTACTAGTTTAAACATCTTTGACTACCACCTTCTTGGAATTGTGCCCAATTAAAAAACAGGTTATGGGGTTTGTGTCTATATTTAGAATCGTCAACGGAGAACCATGATTAAGTCTCCTAGGACCAAAAGTCCTAGGAGAATGAGGTAAAACAAACTTTTTTTTTTCTTGGATAGTTTATTGAAGGTTTTTCTAGGTGGTAGTGGGAATGATTCTGTATTTGTAGTTGGAGGGTCTAGGTTTGAATAATAGCTCTGTCACTAACTGAGGCAGCTAAGTGGTGAAGTAGATAGAGTGCCAGGCCTGAAGTCAGAAAGATTCATTTTCCTAAATTCAAATCTAGCCTCAGACACTTATTAACTGTGTGACCCTGGGTAAATCACTTAACCCCATTTGCCTCAGTTTCCTCACCTGCAAATGATTTGGAGAAGGAAATGGCAAACCACTCTAGTATCTTTGTCAAGAAAACTCCAAATGGACGCATGAAGAGTTGGACGTGACTGCGCAACAACATATACCTTTGTGATCTTGGACAGCTATTTAAATATCTCTTGGTCTCAGTTTCTTCATCTCTAAAATGAGAGGATCAGACTAGATAACTTCTAAGGTCTGTCTCTTCCTTCCTCTTCTGTAAATCTATGATTCATGGGAGGGCAATGCAAGGCAGATCAGATGAGATAAACCTGGGAGACAGCTCAGTAACAGTATCCCACATCAAGTGAGGAAGCAGAGTTATTTGGGTACAAAAGGCAAAGGAAAAAAAAGTAGACGAGGGAAATGTCTTTGCTCTTTGTTCCTGGTTTGTGGGCACTAATTCTAAGGGTTAGAGAGTTGACCAGGCTCTCTGCCTGTTTCCTAACATTTAGCAACTAAGGCCAATCAATGTCAGCAACCTCTCATTTGGCACTTACTATTGTCACAAACTGTGATAAGCTCTGGGAATACAAAGAGAGTTTTTTTAAAAGTTCCTTCCCTCATGGAACTTACATTCTAACGGAGGAGAAAACATGTAAATAAACAAGGTACATCAAGATACATTCAGAGTAGACTAAGGAAATCTGAGAAAAGATAGTATTAGCAACAAGGGTGGTGGTAGTGGTGGTGAAGTCTTTTTTTTTTGTGGGGCGATGACGGTCAAATGACTTGCTCAGGGTCACACAGCTAAGACATGTCAAGTGTCTGTGGTCACATTTGAACTCAGGTCCTCCTGAATCTAGGGCCGGTGCTTTATCCACTGTCCCCCCTAGCTGCCCCCAGTGGTGAAGTCTTAAAGGAAGACGGAGAAGCTAAGAGATAAGAGATGGGGGAGGTCAGAGCATTCGAGGTTTAGGGACAGCCACTGCCAAGAGAGATGGAGTGTCCAATTTGAGTAACTGCAAATACGTCACTTCCACTAGATGTAAGAAGACCAGAACTATAGGAAAGGGCCAGGTTTAGAAAAATTTCAAATTCCAAACAGAGGACTCTATATTTGATTCTAGAGGCAACAGGAAACTACAGGGGCTCATAGAGCAAGGGTCTGACATGGCCAGATCGGTGTCAATAATATCAGTGTGCACTTCTTAAAATCCTTCCCCAATTATTAAGTCATTCTTTACCAATTATTAAGAGACTTTGTAAAACCTATTAAACATTCATAGAAGCAATGAGACTAGGGTTGGGAGAAAGATAATCGAAGGGTACATTAGTGGACCTTAAACACAGCACAGGCTTGGTCTATGGAAGGAATGAAACAAGCGCAGTTATCCCTTCCACATCGCAGGGACTAGGGGTGCAGTGCCCTTGCAATATGGAAAATTCACATTAAAATTTTTGGCCTTCCCTTTGTACCAGAGAAGAAGTCCAAATTTTATCTTTTTCTTTTATGGGGTGTTTACAGTACCTTATTTTAATATCTGGGTTAAGTATTTGGTCAAAGGCACTGTGTTATTTGCTGACCTTCACATGCTATTTGCTGCTTCTGCAAAATCCCTCCCCCCCAAATTCCCATTTAATTTCTTATGCTGGGCAGCTAGATGGCACAGTGGATATAACAACAACCCTGGAGTCCAGAGGACCTGAGTTCAAATCCAGATTCAGACACTTGACACTTACTAGCTGCATGACCCTGGACAAGTCACTTAACCCCGACTGCTTCACCTCCCCCCCCAAAATGTTTTCTTATGCCAACTGAGATATAAAAAAATCAGTCACGATGTGAAAGGACAAGTGCATTTATTAAGCACCTCTCTCATTTGATCCTCACCATAACCCTGTGAAGTAGATGCCCATTTTTCCATTGAGAAGACTGAAGCAGACAGAAGTTGTGACTTGCTCAGGAATTTAGATCTTTCTGACTCCAGTCCCAGGGCTCTATCCACTGAACCACCTAACTGCCCTCTACGGAGAACTCCAGTGTATAATCCCAGCAACTGCTATCTGTTGGGCTACAGTAAAAAAAGATAGTAAAATGGCTTTTGAACTGTTTCAGATGCATCAGAAGTTAAGTAATACACACAGAGGTAAGGGTAAGAGAGAATCTGGTTTTTATGTACAATTTGTGTGTTTCTCACAGAAGGAATAGTGTCAAAGACCAAATTAAGGAACAAAAAAAGCTTTCCACTAAAATTCCAGGCTTTGCCAAAATCTACTGGTGTTTAGAGAGGTCATATTGGATTAATGGCTTCAGTTGGAGCCAGAAAGACTTGGGCCCTAGACCAAGTCATACCATCCTCAACCCCACAACTTTCTAGCCACGTAACCCCTGTGAAATCACATTCCCCCTGAGCCCAAGGCTCATTTGTAAAATTGGGGAGATACTACCTATGCTTCCCTGCTCTTAGGGTTCTGATGAGCAAAGTGCTTCGTAATGTTTAAAGCCCCACGTAGATGTGAGCTATTATTGATGTGGGTTGAACTCAGCAGGAGAATAAAATGCTTCTGAAAGGTTTACCCAAACCACATTAGAGAGGGTAAGAGTCCTTCAACCTTTCCACACATGGTTTAGCACCTTTATTTATTTAACCGGAGACCAGGGTCCTTGCTCACTGGCTAAGGATCAGATTCATTGAGCTGAATGCAAGGAGAAGTGAAATTATTTGTCTTCGATCAGGACCAATGCTTATAGGGAATGTAATGGGTATGCCCGCCATTCGACTTAGGGATCACATATCTCTTGGCTTCAACATGGAGGAGACGTTAAATACAAGTCTATTTAGAACAACCAGGAACCACAAATCAAAAACAAATGATTAAATTGGAATAGGATAGGAAGGTAGGCAGCAGGAACAGTGAAGTCAGTTTCCTCTCAGCTTCCAGGTAAGAGTCTCCCAGATGTTCTTCTCCTGGGGCAGAAGAAATAAATCCCCTGAAAACTCATGCTTTGAGATGAAAAAGGGTTTCAGTGCCATTGGCCTTATGTTACAGCTGGGAAAATGTCTTCTCTTTTAGCTACCTAGTAGGTTTCCATTCTGCTTCTGCCTCCATGTTATTCTTGAAGCAGGTCTGAGCACCAGAAATCTAAGGTGAGGGACACAAGCTGGCCAACCTTTCTACAACATTCTGCAAATGTCCCTGTATGGGGGACAGGCCAGAGCCCAGGTACATGACCTCCAGTCTCAGAGAATGTAAACCACCTTGAGTAAGTGTAAACAGCAGAAGAAGCTCCAACCATCCTATGGGAACACATGCAGGTGATCCTGGGCCTTCTGCATTCTGCCTCTATGGACTACCTGACCTGGCCTGGGGTTGGCACGGGGATCCATCATCCCTTTTTGTCCTCCTGCCACCAAGGACTGGGTCTCGTGAGTAAACTCCCCCAAACAACTGTGATGAAATAATGAGATTTAGCAGATACTCAAAGACCCACCTGGAGATTAATCTAGACTGATTGAATCAAGTGAGAGTGATTAACTGCTGATTAGCCTACTTCAAGTTAACTGGATTGTAATCACACCTTCAGAACACCTTCAGAACCAATGGATTTGGATGATGCCAACCAATCAGCTTGAAGCAGTGTGTAAAGACCGCCTCTGTTCCAGACCTATAAAAAGCTTCCACAATCAGTTTGCTGGAGAGAGTTCGTGATTGAAGCAGGCTTGTGGCAGGGGACTTGAGGAAGAACCAGACCAGATCAGGCTGGAACTCTAGGCTAAATAGGCTTTTTTCTTAACTTTCTGAACTCCATGGGAATATCTGTATGCTTTAATAAATGTTTAATGGCCAAGGACTGGTGCTAAAGCTTCTAATATAAGGCGACAACAATTTAGATTTTAAACATCACACAACCCAATTAACCCAACAAGCCCTAATAAACCTACATATATTTCCTATCAAGCTAGCATGGTATCGTTCTTTGGTACCTCAGTATTATCTCAGAAAGTCTGCATCTTTACAGTTGGTACATCAGGGTAAAACAGATCAGCCTTCTTACATTTGGCCTTACAATTGGCATAGCTGGCAGGATAGTCTGCCCCTCTACAAATCTTGTGTCTTTACAGTCCCCCTAAACTGGAACCATGAACAAGGCACCATAGGCAATATGGCATTCTGGGAACTTCAGCCTCAGTTATATCGATTTGTTGGTATAGTCCCAGGGCGCGCAAAGAGGTCTGAATGGAACCTAATCAAGGTAGGGTTGGGCAGCCAAAGGCATAGGAAATTTTGGTGCTGGGCAATTCTAAAGGGAGGCATGATGAGTGGTGTTCCCACAGAGTACAGTGGAGCAGGAGTTGAAGAATTCTGGCCTGGTGTGTCTGGTAAACAAACTAATAGGATATCACATGGAGTTTCACAAGCTTAAGTAGGGGGTTTAGTTATAATGTATTAACAATATTATTGCAAAATGATTGTTGGGTAACTTTAGGAAGAGTGTATGACTATTTGTCACATATATCTTTTACCTAATGTCTACTTTTTGCAACTCTCTGTATATATCTTACTGAGAGGTACCTTACTTTAAAATCTTCATTAATTAATGTAATAAACATTTATTAAGTACTTATTCTGTGAATAAACACTGTACTAGGCACTAAGGCCTCAAAGACAAAAATGAAAGTCTCTGACCTTAAGGAGTTTACATTGTACTGTGGAGGTATTACATGTGCACAGATAAACAAATGCAAAGTAAATTGTGTGTGTGTGTGTGTGTGTGTGTGTGTGTGTGTGTGTGCATGAGAGAGAGACAGAGAGAGAGAGACAGAGAGAGAGAGACAGAGAGAGACAGAGAGACAGAGGGACAGAGACACAGAGAGACAGAGAGACAGACAGAGACAGAGACAGAGACAGAGACGGATAGACAATGATAGAGAGAAACAAACCAAAAAAGGCAGGTACAGATAGAGAAGAAAGAAAAAGGAGAGGAAGAGAGAAAAAAAAAGAGAGAGAAGTGAGTAGATAGGGGGAAGAGACAGAGAGAAAGAGGAGGAGAGAAAGGGAAGAGAGAGAAACAGAGAGGTAAGAAAAATGGAGAAGAGAGAGACAAAAAGAGAGGGGAGGGCAGTGGGGGAGGGAGGGAGGGAGGAAGAGACAGACAGAAAGAGGGAGGGAGGGAGGGAAGGAGAGAAAAACTCAGACAGAGACAGAGGGAGAGAGGGGAAGGGGGAAGGACAGAGATGCAGAAAGACTGAGAGAATACTAATAACTAAAAAACTGAGAGCTTTGAAGGGACAGAAAAATGTTCCAAGAGGTAAAAGAGAACATTCTAAGCAGGCACAGCCTATGAAAAGGCAGAGAGATGGGATGGGAGATGGAAGGGTGTGTACTTAGAGGAGCTACAAGTCCAGTTTGGCTAGAACACAGGCTGCAACTCAGATCTTTTCCTCCTAGGCAATATGAATGTGTGTATTCTCTTTCCTATCCCACCTTGCTTTTATTCAAGCTAAGACAGAATAGCAGTCCAGACCTGGTTCTCTCAAATCTGAGAAAGCAGTAACTTTCATCCTCTCCTCTATCTTCTTCTCCTTTTCAAGTTAAATTCCACTTCAGTTAACTCTCCTGATTTTACCCAAAGTAGCTCTCTCCTGGTCCCCAGCACCTAGTCTCCAAACTCATTCTCTCTCTCTGTCTCTGTCTGTCTGTCTGTCTGTCTCTCCCTCTCTCTCCCACTCTCCCTCACTCCTTTCCTCCTTCCCTTCCTCTCTCCTTCCCTACCTACCTTTGTCCTTCCCTCCCTTCTTCCTCTCTCTGTCTGTCTGTTTCTTCCTCCCTTCATTCCTCTCTCCTCCCCCACTGTAAAAACAAGGGTACACTTTTAAATTTAATCTGCACTACCATAATCTTCTCCCTGACTTTCTTCAATCTATGCAATCAGCAGAACAATAAATCAAGCTCTGAATTGCACTACTTGCCTGTTTCCAAGGTGTAAATGTTCACACTGAAAATGGGGAAATACAATGTAGGAAGAGCCTTCAAACCCCTTTCTGGTCTAATTTTATCCTGGTATCATAGTTATTCATATATTCAAATAGTCACTGAACAGAATAAACAGTTGTTGTTGTTTGTCCTTTATTCTCCAAGATGACCATGGCATCAGGGTGATGTCATGACTTGCACTGAATTGGATTTAAGTGAGGGAGGACTGTGTAAAGTCATGAACTTCACTCTTTCCTCCAGAGTCATCTGGGTCAGTGGCAAAATATAGGTCAGGACAAAGGGAGATGGCCCCAGATGTTTAAGGCAATTGGGGTTGTGACTTGCCCAGGGTCACACAGATAGTACATGTCTGAGGTGAAATTTGAATTCAGGTCCTCAACTCCAGGGCCAGCACTCTATCCACAGCTTCACCTAACTGCCCCTACAGAATTAACAGATGGTCCTAAGGAAGGACAGCCAAGAAAGCCCATTCAATAAAAGATTTTCACTGAAAGGCTCCTGGGTGCATGGGTGTGCTGGAGCTAGTTCTTACAACTTTGCAACACCAGATCATTTGATTTTTAGTGTGAATATTTACATCTTGGAAATCAGTGAACCTACCATTCAGAACTTGATTTATTGTCTTGTTGATTGTCTAGAAATAAAAGGGATGCAGATTAAATATACAGATTAAATTTAAGTGTATTGTGAGTACATTTTTTTTTTTGGAGAGCCAGATGTTAAACATTTATAAGCATACCCCTCTCTGGGAGGAACAGGAATACATTGTTAGTTTTCCCATAGATAGAACTTTCTGTTCACCTACTTCAGAATGAGCCATCAGTATTTTATTCCTCAGCTAGAATACAGCTCTTACTGTAGCCTATGGAAACAAATGCATCCTTAATGAGAACCCCAGAACAGCACACCAGGAGCTGGCTCCCAGTCTATCAGGAAATTCTTACAATAAAAACTGCCTTGATTTCTCTACCCGAACTCACTACCAGGTCAGTGATTTATCAGCAAGCCTCTAAGCTGGTCCAGTTCAGGGACTGGTTCCCATCAGGGAACAGCTGTCATTATGGTAGTAAACTGATTCAGCTTTCAGACTTCCTTCTGCTTGATGTTGTTTCTGCCATGTCTATCCTCCCCTCCCCCAAGTGCTGATTTCTTGATTCATGACTGCCTGGACTCCTAGATTTTGTTACTTTCATTTTTTTGCTGCTTTACCTGTCCAGGTTACTTAGCCTAGGTTTCTTACATGTGTTCCTACATGTTCCAATTTGCTAACTAATTTTGAGCTCTGATAACTGTTTTCCCCTTGAAAACTGGTTACAAATTCCCTATTCCTTCCTATATAACTGGATCTGTGGTCTTGCTTAACATTCATGCCTTGTATTGTCACAATCTTTCCTGAACAAAGAATATTCTTTGTGGGTTTTAGTTGAAATTGCAAAATTAAAAGAGGTGACTTATTATAGATTGAGGTCAGAGATCTAGAGCATTTTCAATTGACGATGGAAAGAAATTTCATAATAAGCACACAGGTGTAGCTTTGACCCACTCCTTTGCTTTTTTCCACCTAATCATCAACAACAATCCTATATTTGAGTTTAAGTTATTCTTTTGGTCAGCATCTACTACAATTTAGAGCTCATAAGCATCAATCTACATTCAATTTTAACAGACCAAATCCAGTTATGTATCAATTTAAAGCAAATGGCATTTAATTAAATAAGGTCACAATACACAAAGATGCACAACCTTTCACAGGTCCCCATGCTACCATATAAAGGAGTATTCTTCTCTAGACAATTCATGCTCCTTGGGTTGGATCCCAGCTGGAATACCTTTCTACCTATGATGCTGTCACTGGTTGATTTCCTATAGAGCTGCTAATGCCATGTGTTATGAACTGCTACTCTACTGAAATGCTGCCATCTGTTGCTTCTATACTTAATTGCTGATGCTATAATGTTTCTTTTAAGCAAGGAGAACTTCAAGCTCTTTTGGGTGATAGTGCATGCCTGGAGTGATTTTAGCTCTTTTGTGAGTCAGGCCCACGACCACACCCAGCCAGCAAAACAGAGATTCCTTTACGACAAATATTTATTTTTTATTTTTTAGAAGTAATCTCACTATCCCTAAATAGGAGCTTTCCTAGGCCCAATGAATATTTGGGTTGGGGTGAGTAAATTTCTTTCAACTCCCATCATGCTCCTGGCAGTTAATTCCAAGGTTATTCAAATTACTTTAGACCTTCACTTAGCAACATGAGGGAAGTAGAGTGAAGCTGATAACCTTTTCCCTACATTCTTGCAACTAAACTCGGTATTTAGTGTACCAAAAAAGGGGGGGCAGATTTGAGCTAGAATGATCCAGCACAGGGGTATTCTAAAACCAGCTTTTACTGGCCCCTGAAAGTAGATTGTTAAATATTCAGTGTGACCATTTCTATTTCAGAAATTAGCAAACTTTACAAATCAGGGTTTGATTTAATTATTTGATTGATTGGCTAGACTTAAGAAAATGGTTGAGAAAAATGTTAATAATGCAGATTTGACTTAAAAGTATGTTGGTTTTCAGAGAGCTGTTTATTAATATTTAGCAGCACACACCTGTCTACCTTCCCCTCCTCCCTCCAAATTCAAGGTCTTCTGACCTTATGCCTGAATTGTTGCAACATCTTTGCTGGCCTTCAACTCTTCTCCCACCTTGTCCCTTGTCCAATCTAAATTAGTCTATATCATGCTACCACTAATTTTGTGCTGATATGCCACTTTCAATAAATCACTCCCTACCTTAAATTAAATTGATAATGCCAGATATTCTACAAGGTATTGAGGATATAAAGACAAAAATGGTCATTTCACTGGTGGCAAACAACATGTATACAGATAAATAAACAAAGAATGAATGAATGAGCAAATGAATTAATGAATATAAAAGTTATACAGACTAAATACAAATTGATTTAGATAAGTCTCAATCCACCTTGAGTCCCTGCTCTCCTGATTGGCAATTCCATCCCCAGCACTATCATTTAGGAAGGATCCCAGCCATATTTCACCTTACTCTTTTTTTAAAAATTAATAAAGTATTTTATTTTTTTCCATTACATGTAAAGATAGTTCTCAACTTTTGTTTATACAAACTTTAGAATTTCAGATTTTTCTCCCTCTCTCCCCTCCCTCCCCCCTCCCCTAGGCAGCAGGTAATCTGATATAGGTTATATATATATATATGTGTGTGTGTGTGTGTGTGTGTGTGTGTGTGTGTGTGTGTGTGTGTGTATAGACATAATAACATTAAACATATTTCTGCATTAGTCATGTTATAAGAGAAAAAATCAGAGCAATGATGAAAAACCTCAAAATAGAAAAAAACAACAGCATCAAAAACAAAAGAAATAGTATGGTTCATTCAGCATCTATACTCTGCAGTTCTTTTTTTTTTTCTTCTTGGATTTGGAGATCCTCTTCCATCACAAGTTCCCTGGAACTCTTCTGTGACATTGCATTGGTGAGAAGAATATAGTCCATCACAGTAGATCAACACTCAATGTTATGATACTGTTCACCTTACTCTTTTCTTGGACTATTGTACTCTGGTCTCCTCCTTCATGATGATTACTCGCCCTTCTCCCATTTCCTCTATGTGTAAGTTTTTTCCTGTCAGGATGTAACATCCTGGAGGGCAGGGACTATATTATTTGCTTGTTTTCTCTCTTTCCTTGGTTCCTGGCACAGTACACTTTCCTGGTTCTCCTGCCTCTCAGAACACTCCTCCTCTGTCTGTTTTATTGATTCTTCTTTTTCCACTTACCTCTTATCTATTGTTAAGGGCTAAAATTCTAGCTAAACTGTCTAAAAATATCTAATGAGTGGTCGCCAATAAATTATAAGCTTTAGCAAGAGTTAGACTTTTAAGCATTTATTAAGAAGAATAAGAATTTGGTAAAGAGAGAGAAAGGCCTAGATTCCTATCTATTAAAGGGAGAGCACATTTCTAGCTCCGCTCTCCACCAGAGTCCAGAGGAAAGAGCGCGAGAGTGAGCGCCAGTCTCTTCCTTCCTCCTCCCACTAGTCCACGTCACTTCCTGATGCCAAAGAAAAGACTCCTGGTCTTGCCCTCAAAGACCTTCGCTTCATGGGCAGAACTCTTCTACAGTAAGTATCCAGCAGGTGGCGTTATTCCAATCGTTACACTATGGATGTCTCACAATACTCAGTTCTCAGTCCTTTGCTTTCCTCTCTATACTCATCCCCATGATTTCAGTTATTGAATGACTCCAAAATCTGTTTCACCAAGCCTGAGCTAATCAGTGACTTGTGCCTACAGGAAAGAAATACCAATCCCCTTTTCACATACAGATGGGAAAATTATTACCTATTCCAGAATTATTAGTGATAAAAACAGCTAGCAAGAATATTGAAGCTAGTAATAATGGATATCTATGTGGCACTTTAAGGTTTTCAAAGTACTTTACATATGTTAATTTATTTGATCCCCACAACAACACTAGGAGGTAAATGCTATTATTATCTCCATTTAAATAAATTAGGAAACTGAGGTAGAGTGGTTAAATGATTTAATAAGGGGTATGAGGCAACTCAGGTCTTTGTGACTGCAAGTCCTGCACTCTCTCCACTGTGCCACCTCATTGTCTTCAGAAAAAAGGAAAACGCATGAATATGTTGATACCAGAAGTATGAGTGGCTGAGGCTGGGACTGAGGTTGGGAATGATTGTTGGGGCTGAGAAAATGTGGAGTTTGGATACAGGAGCCATCATTATGAAAATGTATATATATAGAGAGAGTATGTCTTCCTCAGTTGATACTCCATTATTTGGAAGCAGACAGAATAATCAATAAATCAGCAACAGGAACATATTTATGGTGATCTGTTATGATCCAGTGATTCAAATTAGTGTTGAAACTAGTGAAAGTTAGTACAGCAGGGGCAGGTAGGTGGCACAGTAGATAAAGCACCAGCCCTGTATTCAGGAGGAGGACCTGAGTTCAAATTTGGCCTCAGACACTTGACATTTACTAGCTGTGTGACCCTGGGCAAGTCACTTAATCCTTATTGCCCTGTCCAAAAAAAAAGTTAGTACAGCAGAGTTGTGTCAGTCTATAGGTGGAATCTTAAACAAAGCTTTCAGTATTGGGTAACTCAACCCTCAGAAGTCTTGGGTTCCTATCTTATCATATCTTACAAGTATTTGTGAGTCTCCTTTAGCTTTCGTATTTCTGGATTTGACAATGTAAGGAACATTTCTTGTCTGTTTTCTTGCAAGGACTGGGAAATCCAAGGAAAGAATTCATTGGTCTCTCTCTATATAGGGGCAGAAGTCAAGGATCAAGCCAGAACTAGACAGATCATGAGGGACAGAGGTCATAATGAAATATGGCTTTGCCTGCTCAAAGATTTTATATCTGACCATTTGCCTCCCAGGCTCTTTTTAGTTCTACTTCTGAAAATCTATCCTAGAGGAAGAAAGCATTTCTTGACAGAACCCTCAAATGGGTCCCAGTCCCATATTTCCAATTATCTTCAAGACTTCTCCACTTGAATGTAACAATCTCAAATTCAACATGACCAAATTTGAACTCATAGTCTTCCCTTCTCAACTATTCCACTTGTGTTGGGAAGAATAGGACCACCATTCTTCTTATCTTTCAGAGTAAAAACTGGACTTACTCTCCTTTATTCATTATATTTAATCAGTCACCAAATACTGTAATTTCTTCTTTCTAAATATTTTGTTGATATGCTCTTTTATCCTCATACTGCTACCATTTTAGTCTAAGGCTTCATTGTCATGCTCCTATATTCCTGCAACCTCTTAGCTGGGCTCCCCCATCTCAAATCCAATCACTTTCAGTATATTACTCCCTTCCTTAAAGAACATAAAAACCCAAACTACTTTGTCTGACTTTCAGTGACCCTCACACTCTGGCCCAACACATAGAAACTTATTTTAACGACTTAATAAATTTATTTTCTTTCTTTCTTTCTTTCTTTCTTTCTTTCTTTCTTTCTTTCTTTCTTTCTTTCTTTCTTTCTTTCTTTCTTTCTTTCTTTCTTTCTTTCTTTCTTCCTTTCTTTCTTTCTTCCTTTCTTCCTTCCTTCCTTCCTTCCTTCCTTCCTTCCTTCCTTCCTTCCTTCCTTCCTTCCTTCCTTCCTTCCTTCCTTCCTTCCTTCCTTCCTTCCTTCCTTCCTTTCTTTCTTTCTTTCTTTCTTTCTTTCTTTCTTTCTTTCTTTCTTTCTTTCTTCCTTTCTTTCACACTATTCCCCTCACTATACCCTCCACTCCAGGCAGGTAGCATTTATCACTGCTCATCATTTATTCTCCAACCTAACCCAACACACACACACACACACACACACACACACACACACACACACTTTACTCATTACCACTTGTATACTGTTACTCTTTCTGTTCTTTTCACTTGGAAATGGTTTCCATTTTTTCTTCATCCATCTAAAGCTTCTCGTTCCTTCAAGGTCTTTCTTAAGTCTCACCTTGTCTATAAAACCCTCCCCAATTAATCCAGCCCATGCTGACAGATCTTTCCATTCCTGAATTCTTACTATACTTACAAGTAAACACTACAGTGGGCAACAGTACCCAAAATGGTCCTCCAATTATTTCATGCATGTTGGTCCTGTCTGGATAGGTTGTGAACTCTTCAAGGTAGGGTTTCCTGTAATATATTTCTTTGCTATGTGCCAAAGTACTTAACACATTTCTGGTCACATAGTAGGTACACTATAAATACTTGTTGGCTCATTGATGGAGTTTATCCCCAGATTATCTCTTAACAATTAACACAAGACCTGGATCCAATTTATTTCAAACATTTATTAAGTACCTAATTATGTGCAAACCACCATATATCACACTCCCAGTTTATTATGCTTTTCTGACTAAACCTCCCGTCATGGTGCCTTGTCATAGAGTTGCCATTAAAATCATCTTGGATACTTTGAAACTACTCCTAGACATTTAATTTAGGCTGTTAAAAAAATGAAAACTAAAGAGCTTCATGTCCTGCCACTACCCCCTTCTCACCTTTGAGTTAAGCAATAAAGCTGAAAAGATCCTTCAACAAACAAATCCCTCCTCATTACTGAATCCTTGGGCAGATCAGCTTTTAGGAACCTGAAAGGCAAGCTTCTTAGGAGCATTACCTGCCTATACACGTCTGTCCATGACTGGTTCCCCTGTTCAGTCTAAATAAGGTATTGAATGTCTTGTCTGTCTAAGCAAAACTGGGAATCAAAGTTGCAAGATCTCTTAGGGAAATCAGTAGGGGCTACTAAAATTGTTTTCTGCAGAGACTAGCACTTATAGTTCTAGACTAAGATGGTGGGTTGATACATGACCAAAAATTGTCTTCACCTCACAATTATTGGATTTGTGGTAGGTCCTAGAAAAATGCTTCCATGTCTATTTAGTTGAACAAACAAATAAACTCTATACACTGTTGTAGTAGAGGCTGTATGCGTTTGTGTATGTTTAAAGAACATTCTTAAATCGGATATTCAGGGCAACTTAAAGTGGAGCCCAAAGAGTGACTTCCTAACTTTAAAAGTGTTCCATTTGAATAAATACTGAAATCCCCCATTGTCTTTTTGACTCCATTAGGGAAGAGTAGTAAGAGAGAAATGGATTCTCCATGGAAACACATTCCAGTCCCCTTAGGCGAGGTTATCTTTACCATGCTGAAAAGCAGAGTAAGTGAAAGGAAAACACAATATTCATTGAAACCAAAAAGTCAGAGAAAAGCTATTACTATGGTGCCTTATTTTAAATCTAGAGATCTGGGCACCAGTTTGGAGCATCTGGTTTTAGGAAAGATGTTGACAGACAGAAGCGTGTCCAGAAGAGGGCAAGCAAGAAGATGAGGGGACTTGAAACCGAGCCCTAAAAGATTTCCTTAAGTGAGCTGGGGATGTTTGTCCTAGAGAAGGGATGACTGAGAGGAGGGGCTTACTAGTGAAAAGTTGTCATGTAGAAGATGAATGCCTGGATTAAGGAGGCAAAATTAAATGTACTGAGTAGAAATTACAGAGCTTCTTAATCTCTGAGCCTTCTCTCTG
Organism: Dromiciops gliroides; assembly: GCF_019393635.1. Lineage (NCBI taxonomy): Eukaryota > Metazoa > Chordata > Mammalia > Microbiotheria > Microbiotheriidae > Dromiciops > Dromiciops gliroides. The sequence continues at coordinate 484,412,168 of NC_057861.1, forward strand.
AGATGACCTCCAATTCTTCTTCTTTTTTTTTTTTTTTTGCATGGCAGTGAGGTTTAAGTGACTTGCCCAGGGTCACACAGCTAGTAAGTGTCAAGTGTCTGAGGCTGGATTTGAACTCAGGTCCTCCTGAATCCAGGGTCAGTGCTTTATCCACTGTGCCATTTAGCTGCCCCCTCCAATTTTTTTTTTTTGGCCTGGGCAATGAGGGTTATGTGACTTGCCCAAGGTCACACAGCTAGTAAGTATCAAGTGTCTGAGGCCGGATTTGAACTCAGGTAATCCTGAATCCAGGGCCGGTGCTTTATCTACTGCTCTACCTAGCTACCCCTCCAATTCTTTTTAAGACCTTGAAACACCAACATCATCCAATACAGTTATCCCTTCCACATTGTGACTTTCCCCATCATGGTTTCAATGGGAATTTTGGGGGAGTTTTGTGAGAGCCGCAAATGACATGCCAAAGAAGGTCAGTAGATGACTCAGAAAAATTTTAGAAACTAAGAAATACATAAAATATTTATGTAGTATTGCATAATATAAACACACTTCACATTTTAATACCTTAATAATTTAGACTTCTTCTCTAGTAAGAAGGGAGGGCCAAAAAATTTTACATGGATTTTCCAGATCATAGAGGTACTGCATCCCTACATGCACCCCCAAAATGAAAGAGATAACTGTATTTTATAATCTTGGATGTCCCTTTTATGATAAGAATCTATGATTCTATTATTTCTTTATTTGCTTGAATACAATATTAAAGTTCTTTTAGTTCAAGGAAGCTCATGGGAAGGGAATATAATCATTGTAGTCATAAATAATTTATAAGAAGTATGGTTTGTACCACAAAATGATTTTTAATAGTATTTTTTTTTCAGGGTAAAGAGGGTTAAGTGACTTGTCCAGGGTCACAAAGTAGTAAGTCTCAAATGTCTGAGGTCACATTTGAACTCAGGTCCTCCTGAATCCAGGGCTGGTGCTCAATCTACTGCAACACCTACCTGCCCCCCCAATTGTATCTTTAATGGATAGAGTACTGCACTTGAGGTCAAAGACCTGGGTTCATGTTCTCTCTCAGATACTTAATAGCTATGTGAACCTCAGTTTCTTCCCCTGTAAAATGAGGGTAATATATGACATTTATATATAATTTACAATAATATACAATGTTTATATTTTATATAGGGGATAAAATGGAAATAATATTACTACCTGTCTCACAGAACTGTTGTGAGGATCGAATGAGATAATACACATAAAGGGCTTTGAAAACTTAAGTATCTATATGATTATGATCTATTATTTTGTTGTTGAGTCTTTGTAACTCCATTTGGGGTTTTCTTGGCAAAGATACTAGAATAGTTTGCCATTTTCCTTCCCCAGCTCATTTGACAGATAAGGAAACTCAGGCAAACAAGGTTAAGTGACTTGTCCAGGGTCACACAGCTAGTAAGTGTCTGAAAGGCCAGATTTGAACAAAGGAAGATGAGTCTTCCTGTCTCTAGTTTGCATACTCTATCCACTGCACCACCTAGCTAACTCAAAAAGTAATATGCATTTATATAGTTATAACAAGACTGTCATTGTTGGGCCATTTCAGTCATGTCCAATTCTTCGTGACTTTTTCTGGGGTTTTCTTGACAAAGATACTGAAGTGGTTTTCCACTTCTTTCTCTAGTTCATTTTACAGATGAGGAAACTGAAGCAAACAGGATTAAGTGACTTGCCCAGGGTCACAGGCCAGATTTGAACTCAGGAAGAGGAATCCTTCTGACTCCAGGCCTGGTATTCTATGTCACCTAGCTGCCCCTAAATACTAGCCTAAAATAAAATGAATTATTTTTAAAAGTTCCATTGGAAAGAGGTGGTGTTAACAGGAAGACATAAAATATTTAGGATCTAAATCCAAAGTTTCCATTTTTTGTTCCCTTAATTTCCTAACCTGAATTTTTTCTGAATAGGTCTATCACTAAGAATGAGCTCTACCTGTTGAGGGTATTGTTGTTGTGGTTGTTGTTGTTTTTTTAAGCTTGCTTTTCTTTTCTTTTAGTTTTTTTTTCTGTGCCTGGAACTATTCTGTCCCTTCCATAACTATTGTTCTGAGCTAGAGGCAGCTGATTTTAGACCACCATCTCACTAAAACTTTCTGTTTGGCCTCCCTACATCAAGCTGACATTGAAAGCCCTTAACTGTCTGACTTCAGCCTACTTTTCCAGACTTGTTACACATCACTCCCTTTCATGAACTCTACATTCCAGTCACCCTGGCCTGCTTGTGGTTCCTACACAACACCCCATCTCTAATCTCAGTGCTTTTACACAGGACCGTCCCTCGTACCTGGAATTCCCTCCTGCCATCTATGCCTCTTAGAATCTCTAGCTTCCTTGCAAAGCTGAGCTTTCAGGGCTCCATGTCCCAACTCCCTGCTTCAAATACTCCCCCCAACCTGAAATAATGATAATGACATCATGATGATGATGATAAAATGCTGCATGTGTCACATTGTCTCCCTTCTGGACCTCCCCACCAACAGAATGCAAGCTCCTCAAAGTCTTTCAGTTCCTCAAATATCCATTTTTTCCCCATTCAGGATTATACTCAACTTTGCTGGGTAAATTATTCTTGGATGCAACCCTAGCTCCTTTTCTTTTCAAGATATAATGTTCCGGGGGCAGCTAGGTGGCACAGTGGATAGAGCACTGGCCCTGGATTCAGAAGGACCTGAGTTCAAATCCAGCTTCAGACACTTGACACTTACTAGCTGTGTGACCCTGGGTGAGTCACTTAACCCTCATTGCCCTGCCCCCCCCCCAAAAAAGTGGCAAAATATGTTCCAATATCTAATGAGGATAGGGATTTTTCCCTCTCAATTTTGTAGACTCAGGAGTTGTTCCCCCCCCCAAGTTTCAGGTTTCTTTTTTAAATATTTTAAAAATATTTTTCCAAAATATATGTAAGAACAAAATTTTAACACCAGTTTTTTAAAAACTTTGTGTTCCAATTTCTCTTCCCCCCTTCATTCCCACCCCCACCCACAAGAACTCAAGCAGTTCAAAATAAGTTATACATGAGTTCTGAATACTAATGATATCATAGGATTGGACCAAATAAACAATCATATCCCCAACACTAAGAACATTGCCTGGCATATAATAGACACTTAATAAATACTTGTTTGGGGCAGTTAAGTGGCACAGTGGATAGAGTGCCAGGCCTGGAGTCAGCAAGACTAATCTTTGTGAGTTCAAATGTGGTCTCAGACACTTGTTATCTATGTGATCCTGGGGAAGTCACTTAACCCTGCTTGCCTCAGTTTCCTCATCTGTAAAATGAGCCAGAGAAGGAAAGAACAAATCACTCCAGTATCTTTACAAAAAGGAAAACCCAAATGGAGTCAAACACAATTGGAAAAACAACTGAATGACAACAACAACAAAATGCTTGTTGATTGATGTTTCTAGGATAAAGTCCTCGAAGGAAAAAAGCACATAAAAAACCACTTTCCATTGTATTTATTCTCCTTATTAGATTTGTATAATCACGAGGGTCAAAAGCTCCAAGGAAGATCTTTTTAAGAGGTTATGAGAGCCCTCCTCCCAACCTGGTGCTACTGAAGCTCATGGAAGACAGGGACAGAGTTTTGCTGTCTGACTTTTCAGAGAACCAAGGAGATAGAAGCACTCAGAAGGCTGGACTTCTACATGGCTCATCTCTGTGGGGTTATCTAAAGGAATCCTCTTCCAATTTTCACCTCAACCTCCCAGCCTGAGAGAAATCATCATAAATATTAAGGAGAACCAGTCTCAGACTGGTATGTGCGTTTGTGTGTGTGTGACAGCCAGACAGCCAGATCGATGGACTGACAGAGCAAAAGAGGCAGAAACAGAGACCAATGCCTGCAGTCCATGTTGAGTGTCATTTATAAAGAGCTTGAAGGGTACGGAGTATGTCATACCACTGCCTTGGTGGTAATGAGCAATGGGGAATGAAGCAAGAACTGAGATCACTCTGTGAGGCAATCTGTGAGCTTGGGTTTATTGGAGGAAATAGAGACGGAACAGACTGGAAGACTGTGGTGGGGGTGGTTGATAAGCTCAGGAGTATGTTGCCCTTTATAAGACCTGAAGCTGGGGCAGCTAGGTGGTGCAGTGGATAGAGTGCCGGCCCTGGAGTCAGGAGGACCTGAGTTCAAATCCAACCTCAGACACTTGACACTCACTAGCTGTGTGACCCTGGGCAAGTCACTTAACCCCAATTGCCTCACTAAAAAAAAAAAAAAAAAAAGACCTGAAGCCAATGTTCCTCTTGGAGTCACATCAGGAGACAGAGCCAGTGCAACTGTCTACAAAATAAGGGCCCTTCCAGGAAGCCTGAGAGCAGCTCAGTCTACAAAATCCACTTGGTTCTGTCAGGGCCACAATAGGGGACAGAGTCAACTTCCAGTTGCAAGAAGGAAACAGAAATGGGACTAAGAACAATATTTGTATTGACTCAGCTAGAGAAGGGAGCTAAAATCAGGGATTATGGAAAGGTGCAGTGCCTAGTCCCAGACATCCCATCCAAAAAGCAGAGTCAACAGCATCCAGATTTTAGAGACGAGGGGACTGAACCAGAACTATCCAACACATTCAAGAACATAGGAGGGAGCAGAGCCTAACCCTGGTACAAAGCCCCAGTCCAAGAACTGGTATTGAAGAAGATGAGTAAACAGGGGGAAAAGTTTCTGATACAATGAAGAAATAATAAGGATTAAGAGAGGCCCAAGAGATAAACACAGAAGAAGACAGTACCAACAGAATTTCAGAGAAAAGAATTGTTCATTCATAAGCATTACAAGAATAGTTAGAAGAAATGGATCAAGAGATTAAAATGAAATTAAAGTTAATGAGGAAAAAATACAAGAATATGTAGTTTAGAACAGATGATAGAAAATATGACCCACATAATAGATTTCCTGAAAAACAAAATAAAGCAAATAGAACTCTTGAGAGCAAAAAATACGAGAACAAAGCTGAAAAATTAGAGAACATGTATTTAATAAGGTATGTAATACTAAAACAACTGACCTATAAAACAAATGAAGGAGAGATCATTAAAGAACCATAGTGGGGCATCTACATGGCACAGTGGATAAAGCACTGGCCCTGGATTCAGGTGGACCTGAGTTCAAATCTGGCCTCAGACACTTGACACTTACTAGCTGTGTGACCCTGGACAAGTCACTTAACCTTCATTGCCCAAGAAAGAAAGGAAGGAAGGAAGGAAGGAAGAAAAAAAAGAACCATCATTCCCTTAAAAACATGAGGAAACAAAAAATCTGGGGACCACATTTAAAGAAATTTTTAAAAAAGAATTAGCCCTAATCAATTAGAAACAGGACAAAATGAAAATAGAATCAATTGTATACCTTTGAAAGAAATTCTAAATTAAAAATAAACAGGAATATCATAACAAAAATGCAGAGCATGCAGTTCAAAAAGAAATTAATATAAACAGTCAGAAAGAAAGAAATCACAGTTAGGTTCACACAGTATAATACTACAATCACCATAAAGGAGGGAGTCTTTGCATACCATATTCCAAAAAGCAGGGGAAAAAATGTGTATAACCAAGAATAACTTGGCTCTGCAAAAATGAGTATAATTCAACAAGGGCTGGGGCAGGGAATGGACTTTTAATAAAATAAGGGCGTTTTGATAATTTCTGATGTAAAGATCAGAGCAAAGTAGACTGTTTGAAATTTCAATCTAGAGCAACCTAGAAAGGTTACATTTGAGTAATTGAAAGGGGTTAGGTGATGATAAAGTACTTATATTCTATAGGAAGAGAAGAGACAAGGACCCTTTAAGAATCTCATTTCTTTCTTTCCTCCTTTTTTCTTTTTTCTTTCTTTCTTTCCTTCCATCCTTCCTGTTTTTTCTTTCTTTCTTGGGCAATGAGGGTTAAGTGACTTGTCCAGGGTCACACAGATAGTGTCAAGTATCTGAGGTCAGATTTGAACTCAGGTCCTCCTGAATCAAGGGCCAGTGCTTTATCCACTGTGCCACCTAGCTGCCCCTAATTTATTTATTTTTATTTTATTTTATTTTTTAAAATTCCATTAGGGAAGAGACAAGAAAGAAGATTTGGGTTGCATGGGAAGAAGAGTAAATAAGAGTAGGAGTGTGGTGAGAGAAGTGTGCATTTCATGAACTTCATATTCATTGCAACTTGCCAGAGGAGCTTTAACACACACACACACACACACACACACACACACACACACACACACTCATACCTAGAGAGAATATGGTATAAAAATATATTAAATTCAACAAATGATACAAATGGGATCAGGGATAGGGGAGAGTAGTTTAAGCAAGAGAGTAGAGCTGGGGAGAACATAGTCATAGCAAAATAAACTTTATCTTCAGAAGGTGGATGATAAAGGAGAGATTAAAAGGAAAGGGGAAAAGCATAAGAACCAGTGAAAGGGCCTGAGTTTGGTAAAAAACGGAGAGAAAGAGGACTAGGATTAGATGACTTCGATTATAAAATACTATTGTTGATCACATTCATTTTCTTCCTCCTACATTCTTTTCTTTGTAGAGAGGTCGGGGACACACAAGAAAAAGCAAAAGAGTAAATGATGGAGGGGAGAAAAATTAACAATTATAACTGCAAATGTGAATAGGATGAAATCACTCATAAAAAGAAGGTAGCTGAATGGATTAGAAAGAAGACTAACAATTTGTTGTACACAGTAAACATATTTGAAATATGAAGATTCATAGAGAGCTAAAATTAGGGGTTGGAGCAGAATTTATTATGCCTCAGGTAAATTTTAAAAAGCAAGGGGAGCAATCATGACCTAAGAGAAGGCAATAATCAAAGTGGACATAGTTTAAAGACACAAATGGGGAAACTACATTATATTTAAAGGCATGATAAATAATGAAATAATACCAATACCATATATCTGTAGGTATATATGTGTATGTGTATGTGTACATATATATGTATATGTGTGTGTCTACACACTCATACACACACACACAGAATGATGGAGCTTCCAAATACTTAAAGGAAAGACAATAAATTACAAGGAAAGATAGCAAAACTATACTACTTAGGGGTGTCAGTATGCCTCTTTTTAGATATAGACAAATGCAACAAAAATTAAAATGAGAAAAAAGTGAAGGATCTCGATAGAATTTTTGAAAAGCTATATGTGATAGATATCTGGAGACTACCTAATGTGAAAAGAAGGTAGTATACATACTTCTTAGCTGTGAATGGTGCCTTTACAAAAATTGTACTAGTACATAAAACTTCATAAACAGATCATAAACCTCATAAATGAAAAAACAAATAAGTACCTCCTTTACTGATTACAGTGAAATAAAAATTATAGTCAAGAGATGGCATTTGAAGAATGGGATTCACACCCCAAAAGAGACTGCATAACATAATCCTAAATTATTTATGGGTCAAAGAACAAATCATAGAAATATAATAGATAACACCTCCAAAGGAAATTATGACAATGAAACAAGATACCAAAGCTTTTGGAATGCAGCCAAAGCAGTTCTTAGGTGAAAATGTTTATCTCTACCCCTTTTCACTAACAAAAGAATGAGCAGATCAATGAATTAGCCACAGAACTAAAGAAAATTGAAAAGCAGCAAATGAAAAACCCTAACTAAATATAAAAGTATAAATTCTGAAAATCAAAGAATATTTTTTTAAAATTTGAAAACAAAAAATTATAAAGAAAACTAGGAAATGTATGTAAAAACAATAAAATAGAAAAAATTAGCTAAAATAATTTTTAAAAGAGGAGAACAAAACTAAATTAGGATAATTCACAAGAAATGAGGAGTGATTTTAATTAAAGAGTTTTTGTACAAACAAAAAAAAATAGGAGGGAAAGAGTTAAGTAAAAAAAATCATTGGAGAAATTATTTTGTCCAATTAAATGCCCCCAAAGCTGATAATTTAAGTGAATGAATATTTACAATATTTTAAAAAATACAAAATATCAAGATTAACAGAACAAGAAGTAATTTAAATAAACCAATCTAGAAAAACAAAGTTGAACAGACCATAAATGAAATCCAAAGAAGAAAACCTCAGAAACAGGTGAATTTATAAGGGAATATTAGTAAAGAAAAATTAGGTCCAATATTATATAAGTTCCAAAAATAAACAAAGACTGTATCCTATCATACTTCTTCTTTGAGACAAATATAGTCTTCATACCTAAACCAGGGAGAGATAAAGCAGAGAAACAAAACTAAAGACCATTATCTCTAACACTGATGTGAAAATATTGCCAGAAATATTAACAAATGGAAAATGGGCACGATTAGTGACACAAGAGAACAAATAGGAGAATGTGATATCTCTGAAGATGAAAGAACAGAGTATTCAGTAGGCAAAAGGAGTCAACGTTGTCAAGGGCTTCAAAGAAGTCAAAGGGATAAAAACTAGAAAAAGGTCATTGAATTTGGGAATTATGAGATCCTTACTGGCCTTTGAAAAAGCAGCTTCAGTTGAATGGTGGAGTGTAGAAGCCTGATTTCAAGAAACTGGAAGAGTAGGTGGTTAAAAAAGTGGAGACCATTAAATATATACAACATTTCAAAGAGATTTCAGGGTAAATAGAGAGATGAGTTGGTAAATGGACAAGAAAGAAAGGTCAAGAGAAGCCTTTTTAAGGTTTGTAGAGATCTGAGTATGTTTGAAGGGAGACTGGAAGGAACCAGGTGTGAAGTTCTTAAAGTAGACAGAGACAGAGAGAGAGACACACACACAGAGAGACTATATAGGGCAATGAGATAAAAGAGATTTAGCATTAGTGAATTGCAGGAATATCTCTTCACCTGTAATCAGATAGAAGGAGGGGGAAGCAGGTATTAGTATTGAGAAAGAATGGAGAAGAGGGGAAGTAGGGTTAGAGTCAATGATGTCTAAGGTCCCTTACGGCTCTGAATTTATGATTCTATGATCATTTGTAGTGGTTGACATCTGCTAGATTTTGCGACTATCTCTAAAGATGCTCAGCAGAGTGAGAACAAAGAAATTAGGTGTTGGGAAAAAAGAAGATGATGACTTACATTGGAGTGGTGGCAGGTCAATGAGTCAAGGAACTTTGGGGGGTAGTAAATGGTAAAAAGGGCAGCTAGATGGCTCAGTGGTTAGCATTCTGGACATGGAGTTAAGAAGACCTCAGTTCATATTCAGTCTCAGATACCCACTAGCTGTGTGGCCCTGGGCAAGTCATTTAACATGTTTGCCTTAAAAAAAAAGTCATTTAGGGCAGCTAGGTCACCCTGGATTCAGGAGGACCTGAGTTCAAATCTGGCCTCAGACATTTGACACTTAATAGCTGTGTGACCCTGGGCAAGTCACTTAACCCTCATTGCCCCGTGCAAAACAAACAAACAAACAAAAACCCCAAAAAACCTGTTTGCCTTCATCTGTTGAAGAAGGAAAGGCAAACCACTCCAGTATCTTTGTTAAGAAAACCCCATGTGGGGTCACAAAGAGTTGGACACAACTGAATGACTGAATGCCAACAACAACAAAAAGTTTAGAAATGAAGTGATAAACCACAGGGTGAGGGTGTGTACAGCCACATGTGAAGCCAAAGTAAAGGGAGACTGCCCTAGAGAAAAAAATATTCACCAAAGTCTTGGGCAAAAAGAAGGCTTAGGATGAATGAGAAAGAGGAAGAAGTAGAAAGGAACTTGTGCAGAATTTCAGTGTCATATACTTTGGAGATGGTAAGGTCTTGTAAGGTCACATTCAGCAATGTCCTACTGATATTCTACTTACCCAGAGGTGATCATCCTCATGTAATATGAAGGAAGAGTAGCTAGGTAGCACAGTGCAAAGAGCACTGGGCTTGGAATCAGGAAAGCTCATCTTCATGAATTCAAATCCAACCTCAGACAATTACTAGCCGTGTGACCCTGGGCAAGTCACTTAATCCTATTTGCCTCAGTTTCCTTATCTGTAAGATGAGCAAGAGAAGGAAATGGCAAACAACTCCAGTATCTCTGCCAAGAAAACTCCAAAGGAGGTCATGAAGAGTCGGACACAACTGAAATGACTGAATAAACCACAAAAAAATCTCAAGGAAAACCCAAAACTTCAGTGTCATGGAAACCAACAGTGAATCCAGTTTCAATAAGGAAGGGGTGGTCAACAGTGAATACACTCTCCCCTCTTCAATCCCCCAACCATGTTTGAGCCACAGAAGAAAAAGCTTCAGCAACATAGCTATGGTATAGTGAAAGAACCTAATGCAAATCTTGACTCTGCTATTTACTACTTTGTATGACCTTGGTCAAGTCACTTCTTTCTGGGCCTGAGTTTACTTCTCTGCCAAGTGAAAGAGTTAATCCAGTTAACCTCCAAGTTTTCATTCCAGCTCAAAAAACTATCATCTTCTGGTCTGGTAAGTCTCTTATAGCACTATAGCTTATAATACTGCTGTAACTAAAATGTGAGTGCCAAACCTTTGCAAGGGTGAATGTTACACCCTAAATGTTCCCCATTTGTGACTCATATGCAGGTGGTAGTAGTAGACACTTAGCGAATGAACTGCCTTTTTCCCCTTTGATTTGGAGGTGAAACCAGTCCATTTGCCTCAGAGTGTGTTGTATTTTCAGGAAATCGGATGATCAATTTGTTTGTTTGTAGTTTCTCTCTCTGTTGCCAAAAACAACTAGTAAAGGTGCTATTCAGGAATGAGATCATGCAGTTTCCAGGGATTTCTATGTTAGATAGAGTATGTGCATCCTCTACAGGAAAATAAGTGAATTCCATCTGTAAGAAGCTCCCTAGACAACAAAGGAACAAAATAAGCTTCAGGGTAACAGTGGAAGAAATATTCCATCTTATTCATGTGCCTGGAGTTACACTGACCTCCTCTCAACTCCACCTGGCTCCTTCTAGTTCCCCTTTCTCTGGTTTCACTCTTCTGTTCTGTCCATCAGGATCTGGGGTCCATTGGGAATCTTGTCTCTCATTCTCAATGTGCTGATTTTTAAAGGTGTGGCTGGTCATTTATCAGTCTATTTTGTTGTGTTCTTTATTATTTATTCATTGATTTGTCCTTTATTAAGAGTGCACATAGCGGGCAGCTAGGTGGCACAGTGGATAAAGCACCAGCCTTGGATTCAGGAGGACCTGAATTAAAATCTGGCCTCAGACACTTGACACTTACTAGCTGTGTGACCCTGGGCAAGTCACTTAATCCCAATTGCCTCACCAAAAAAAGAGTGCACATAGCTTGGCCTATCTTTTAGAGTTAGGTACATCCCTGAAGTCAAGTTCTTGGCCACTTTCTATGATTAGGTCCTGGGCTTTCAAGGGTTATTCCCTTATATTCTTCCTCTTATTTTTTACAATAGATTTTTATTAATTTTAAAAAATTTTACATTGCCAGATTTCCCCCATATGCATCTCCTTCCTCCTCTCAGAGAGTCATTCCTTAAAGAAAATATTTTTTTAAGAGGAAGAAAAAAATGGACAAAACTGATTAATACATGGGAAAAATCTGGCATCATATTCAGTGTTCCATACCCATGGACCACCTCACCCCCACCTCTACAAAGGACTGAGGGAATGGATTTTCTCATAACTCTCCTTTGGGGCTTATAGTATACGATATATTATTTATGTTATATTATATTAATCTTATCACATCATATCACATTCCATTCCATCCTATCCTGTTCTCTCCTGTCCTGTCCTATTCTGTCCTGCCTGTCATGTCTTGTGAGGTTAGTTTATAATTTTGTGACATTAATTTTTTATTATTTTCTGGTGGTTGTTCTTTCTCTTTACATTGTTTTAGTCATTGTGTATATTGTTTTCCTGGCTTTCTTTATTTCATTTGATTACATTATGATCACAGAAATTCAGATTTAAACAGTGGTCTAATTTGAAAAATGCTGCTAAATAAAGTGGAGAATGTGTTCAATTTTTTTTTTATTTTATAGAGTTACTTTATAGGCACTTCCCTGTAACAATTGCCATTTATATTTATTTATTTGTTTGTTTGTTTATTTTAAATGATAAACATTTTTATTTCAAGTTTTAAGTTCCAAATTTTATCCTTCCTTCCCTCCCTCCCCTCACCCTCCTCCCTGATGTGGTAAGCAGTCAGATATAGGTTATATATGTGCAATTATAGCCATTGGTACTTAACCAGCTTATCTTTTCTTAATATTCATTCATTTAATAAATATTTATGAGAACTCTATTCTGTGCAGAATACTATGCCAGGTGGAGTAGTGAATAGAGATCAGAACTTGCAATTAGAAAGACCTGAGTTAAAATCAGGCTTTAGACATTTTATTTGCCGTATGACCTGGGCAAGTCACTTAATATCTATGTGCCTATTTCCTCATCTGAAAAATAGGGATAATAATAGCATCTACCTCATAGGGTAATTGATATGATCAAATGAGTTTATATGTGTGAAACACTTAGCTAATGAGATAAATGCTAGGTATTATTATACAAAATTTAGTTGACACATATTCCTGAAACACACACACACACACACACACACACACACACACACACACACATATATATATATAAATCCTATCAATCTTTCAGAAACTCCCACAAGTCTCAAGAAAGAAGAACAACTATTATTTATCTTTGGTAAAATTGTGGCACAAAGAAATTCTTCATTTAACTTCATAATGGCTAAGAAGCCTGAAGAGAAAGGGATATCAGATAGTATGTTGGTATGAATATGACACTAGAAGTCTGTGCTCTGGGTAGGTGCCTTTGGGCACAGTACTTGGTTCCTGGCCTTCAACAGAGCCAGGTAACTTCATATCCACAGAAAGAAGGCAAAATAGAAACTAAGTTATTGAGGAGGATGGTAGAAGAACATGTACAATATCACATAGCAAAACAGTGAGAAGTGATGGAGGGCAAAATGAATCTTCATTTGCAATGTTTAGTAAGATTGTGTATCTATTTCCCCTTCTGGGGCTGGGAACTGCTCAATAAACGTGTCCATAAGTAAAAGTCTAAAAGATAATAATTATGGGCTTCTTTAAGTTGGAAAAACTATGAGAAGACCAGTTAAAAAAACCCAGTTGTTAACCATTGCTAATCTAAGAACTTGCCTGATTCAAACCCCAATGAAGACCTATAATCAAATTATAATCAAGGCTAGACTTTCAAAAATGGACTATTCATCAAAGTTATACTTAATATCCAGTGTGATAAAGGCATGGCTTAATGATGAAGAATTAAAGAATATGTCAAAATCTAGTGAATTCAATACTGAACTTTAAAAAAAAACTGAAGAAAAAAAGAGGACAGATTTCATATTAAAAAGTTTTTAAGATGTTAAAAGTTATAAGGTTTATTTTATATCAATACACTTAATTATTTTACTTGGTTTCTTATAATTACATGCCATTGTCTCCCATAGGATTTTGGTGAGGATCAAGTGAAATAATGTTTGTAAAATTCCTTGTAAACTTCAATGTGTTATATAAATATCAATTATTATTATCATAAGCAAATTGAAAGAGCTTATGAATATAATCATGGTAGCACACTGCTATCCAAGGACTAGCTTAGCTAAGCAAAGAGAAGGTGATCCCCAGTAGTTTTTTTTTTAATTTTGTTGAGGCAATTGGGGTTAAGTGACTTGCCCAGGGTCACACAGCTAGTAAGTATTAAGTGTCTGAGGCTGGATTTGAACTCAGGTCCTCCTGAATCCAGGGCCAGTGCTCTATCCACTGCACCACCTAGCTGCCCCTTCCCAGTAGTTTTACTATTAAATGATATGTAGTTATCCTTTCTACATCATAAGGGTTGGGGGCTTTCTGTGATTTGGAAAAGCTATGTAAAATTTTTTGGCCCTCCCTTTGTACCAAAGAAGAAATTGGAATTTTTTCTTTTTCTTGTATGGGTTGTTGATACTGTACAATAATATACATATATTTTGTGCAATTCTGAGTTTCTAAACTTTTTCGATATCATCTACTGGTCTTTGCATGTCACCTGTGGCTTTCACAAAACTCCTCCTGTTTAATTTCTTATGCTGACCCACAATATATTGAAATTGTGATGAGGAAAGTCGCGATGTGGAAAGGATAACTGTATTCTTTGGCCTTGAGAACTCAAGAAGAAAAGAATGAAGAAAATGCTAAGAATCACACAGTTCTCTGACTGCAAATAAGTATTAATGTAACTGTTCGTGCTCTAGATGTGAAATCTTTGTTGAATAACAACAAGTTGACATACTATTAGAGGAAATGACCCAAAATAACAATGATGTTAAGATATAAATGAAACTAGATGACGTAAGGAATTATTTAGCCAAATGGAAGGATGGGTCACGGGTTCTACTTGGAAAGACAATTAAAGAACTTGGTACAGTTGATTTCATAATGTATCTAAAGGAAACAGTAAATATAATTTCATGGGCTATTGAGTTATCTTACTTAACAAAGTTCAGGAGGGACCAGGCAAAAAAAAAACCACCTTGAAGATGATTGCAACCAATACTGTTATAGAGAATGAAGAGACAGAGAAATCTATAAAGAACTCAGTCATATTCTCCAAACTAAGTAAATGCAAATATAAAAATGGGGTTGGGAGAAGAGTTATGATAGTTTAGAAAAATTAGTGGAAAATGTTTCACAATTAAGAATTGAAAGAAGCCAAAGATTTATAGGCTACTCCAAGACCTCACATCTAAATCCTGGGTATTTTCTATAAGAAGAGATCCAGGGGCAGCCAGGTGGCGCAGTGGATAAGCACTGGCCCTGGAGTCAGGAGGACCTGAGTTCAAATGCGGCCTCAAACACTTAACACTTACTAGCTGTGTGACCCTGGGCAAGTCACTTAACCCCAATTGCCTCACTTTAAAAAAAAAAAAAGAAGAAGAGATCCAGAAGACACTGAACATCAGTGAACACAAAAAAAAAATCATAAGAAATGAAACCAATTCTACCTTGAGAGAAATGAAATAATTTATTCTTGATGTGGGAGCAATTAATCAGTCTGTGTGAAGTCTGACCATCAACTCATTAGAATAAAGGCCATCAGCACCAAATTATAAGGATAGAGATGGGAACATACTGCTAAGTAATTACAACCATCTTTGTCGTGTCTGAGAATAATTTTGATGGAAACATAAAAAATAGTTATATAGTAGTACTAAGATAAATGAAAATTCAGTTATTTCAAAAATATTCTTATATTTTTCTACTTGCTAAAAGAAATGACAAATGTTGACAAAGTAAAATATATCACTTCTACAGACATTTATTCCTCTTAGGTTTCCATGGTTAATAAGACATTATGTTAGGAAGAAATTAAATGTTTTCTTTATCTTTAGACTCCCCAGAGTCTCATTTTCTTGGTAGTTTACAGTCTAACAAGGGAGGACAACATGCAAACAAATATACACAAAACAAGTGATATACAGGATAAATAGGAAATAATCAATGAATGGAAAGCATTAGAATTAGTAGAGGTGTGTCCAAATTGTTCACATGTTATTTCATTGTCTCCTGCTTCTTCTGTTATGACATGCTGGCATTGAAAGTTCTGAGCTGAGATGCCATAAAAAGCCCAGTAAGAAACTTACTAATTGAAAATCCCTAGAAGACAGTACATCATAGTTGAGTAGGTGGCTCCCAAAGCAAACGATTTCAAAGAAACTGAAGGACCTCTGTATTCAAAAATACCTCACCATCTAGCCCACTGACATTTCCCCTCTCCACGACCAATGTTAGTCAATGAAAGAGGAGGGGAGCAGTGGTCCTTCTAAGGTCACTGTTCAATGTGCATTTGTCGGGGGCAGCTAGGTGGCGCAGTGGATAGAGCACCAGCCCTGAAGTCAGGAGGACCTGAGTTCAAATCCAGCCTGAGACACTTGACACTTACTAGCTGTGTGACCTTGGGCAAATCACTTAACCCCAATTGCCTCACCAAAACCAAAAAAACAATGTGCATTTGTCATGTAGGGTAGGGAAGGCCAGTCTTAGATAGCTGTGCTACATACTATTATTTGAGTGGCAAACCAAGGGACACTCATCCCTCAAAAGTCCTTGCCATGTCTGCCTTCCTCATTTTCTGGAATACCCTCTCATTAATCACTCCTTTGGGCACACACAGATCTAGCATCCCACTGTTCTACTTCCAGATGTTGCTACTGGAGTTCCAGCCGATGGCTTAAATTGATTGAGTAGGGTGAGGAGAGGAAAAATGGAGTGAGTGTGGGCAGGGAAATAGCCTAATAGATACAATGCTGGAAGGCCTGGGTTCAAATCCATCTTCTGATGCTTATTGTGTGACCCTGAGCATGTCACTTAATCACTCTCAGCCTTGGTTTCCTAATCTGTAAAATAAGGACAATAATATCTGTGACATCTACCTCACAAAATTATTGTGAGACTCCAATGAGACAGTGCAAAATACTTTATAAACTTTTAAGAGCTGTATAAATGCCAGTTATTACTGGAATAAGACTCTTACATAATCTGGGAGAGGTTATACATAAATCTTGTCCTGTGAGAATTCCAAAAACTACTCCACATTCTTAGTACCACTTATCTGTGATGTTTAAAGCCCTATAAGAAATAAAGTCACTTTAGGAAATTTTAGGAGGACACACACACACACACACACACACACACACACACACACACACACACACACACACGGGTATGTTCCCGCCATCCTAAGCAAGGTACCTTGGGAAAGGAGGGAGGTAGAGAGCCAGAAGACTTGGATCCTTGACTTGCCCCTCAGTTAGTTAATAAGTATTTACTAAGTGTCAAGTATATGCCAATCACTGTGTAAACACTGGGGATACAAAGAAAAGTAAAAGACAGTCCATGCTTTCAAGGAGTTTCCAGTCTAATGGATTAGCTGTATGGCCTCAAGCATCTCAGGTTTTTTTTTTTTAATGCACAAAATGATTGGAACCATAATAGTTGCATTGCCTTTCTCACATTTAGGCTTAAAAATGAAATGAGATTTATAAAGTTCTTTAAAAAGGCTATTAGGAGAAAAGATGGAGTTTCAAAGGAACCTTATCTCCCTTTGAGATGAATGAGGGCAGTGGTTAGCTCAGCTGGATGCTGTTCTTCATAGAAGCCCAGGATCTCAGAGTCGGAAGGCATTTCAGAGGTCATCTACAGTCATACCTTCCATGCCATGACTTTTCCCACTGAGGTTTTGATATATTGGCATAAGAAATTAAGTGAGAATTTGGGGGGAGTTTTGGGGAAGCCGCAGAGGACATGCAAAAAGCCAGGAGACAACACAGAAAAAGTTTAGAAATTATGAAATGCATAAGATACACGTGTATTATTGTATAATATCAAGTCAAATTTTATAGTAAGGTACTGTGAACACCCAAAAGAACAAGAAAAAATTTAGATTTCTCTGGTACAAAGAGAGAGCCAAATTTTTTTATATAGATTTTCCAGATCACAGGGGTGCCAAATTCCTAACCCCTGTGATGTGGAAGGGATAACTGCAGTTCAACAAGTACCTGGTGAAGAAATCCCCTCTACCCATATCCCTAAGTGGTTATACAGCTTCTCCTAAAGATCTCCAAAGATAAGAAAGAATTTTTATTGTTTAAGATTTTCCTCAGATCTGCTCTGAAATTTGTCTCTGCAACCTCCTCCCCTACTTCTCATTCAGATTGCTGAGACTGAGTGAAACTATTCTCTTCTACCTACCCCACCCCACTTCAAATATCAGAAGGCTATTATTATGTTTTCCCTAATTTTCTCTTCTCTAGACCATTAAACTGAATCAAATTGAACTGAACTGAATTAGGACTACAATAAGATATTGTACTTTGGGTCAGCTTCTGAATAGTATAATGGATACAGGCATACCTCACTTTATTATGCTTCACAGATACTGTGCTTTTTACAAATTGAAGGTTTGTAGCAACCCAGCATCAAGCAATGGTGCCTATCAGTGCCATTTTTGCAAGAGCATGTGCTCACATCTTGTCTCTATGCCACATTTTGGTAATTCTCACAATATTTCAAGCTTCTTCTTCATCATCATCATTATATCTATTATGGTAATCTGTGATCAGTAATCTTTGATGTTACTACGATAATTGTTTTGGGATGCCTCAAACCATACCAAATGAGACAAAGAACTTAATAAGTGTTGTGTGTGTTCTGACTCCGGGATTGACTGACTCTTCTCCCCACCCACTCTCTCTCTCTCTCTCCTTGGGCCTCCTTATTGCCTGAGACAAAACAATTTTGAAATTAGGCCAGTTAATATCCCTACAATGACCTCTAAGTGTTCAAGTGAAAGGAAGAGTCCATCGATGGGGCAAACTTTATTGTTGTCTTATTTTAAGAAGCTACCTCAGACACCTTAACCTTCATCAGCCACCATCCTGAACAGTCGGTAACCATCAACAACAAGGACCCCTCCATGACCAACCAGCCAAAAGATCATGACTCACTGAAGGCTCAGATGACGATTCATATTTTTCAGCAATAAAGCATTTTAAAATTAAGACGTATATATTTTTAAGACATAATGCTATTGCACATTTAATAGACTACAGGATAGTATAAACACAACTTTTATACGCACCAGGAAACCAAAAAACTTGTATGACTCACTTTATTGCAGAAGTCTGGAACTGAATCCATAAAATCTCCATGGTATGCCTGTAGAGTGATGGATTTGGAGTTTGAAATACCTGTGTTTAAATCCAACCTCTAAAACTTGCTAGGTGTCACCAATAAGTCACTAAATAGTCTGGTAAAGACCCAGAAAAAAAGTTCTTGTCGCCATAGTTCTTGGTGCTGTCAAATGGTTGAACGTCAGAAACTGATATTATTTTTGTCAGCAGAAATGACATTAAAGAAGAGGCATTGGGGCACCTAGGTGGCGTAATGGATAAAGCACCAGCCCTGGAGTCAGGAGGACCTGAGTTCAAATCCGGCCTCAGACACTTAACACTTACTGGCTGTATGACCCTGGGCAAGTCACTTAACCCCAATTGCCTCACCAAGAAGAAGAAGAAGAAGAAGAAGAAGAAGAAGAAGAAGAAGAAGAAGAGGCATTACCATCTGCTTTGTTCCCACAACCCAGGGACCATGGGACCTTTCCATCTGACTTGCCCTGAAGCTTTCCTTGTGTCTTATTTCCCCCATTAGAACCTGATTCCCTTGAGAACAAGGACTGCTTTTCTTTTCTGTTTGTTGTTATTCCCAGCACTTAGCCCAAAGTTTTGCACATAGTATTTAATAAATGCTATGTTCATTCATTCTTTTATTCCATTTTAGCCTCAGTTTCCTCATCAGTAAAATGGGAATAATACCGTATCATACCAATCTCACAGAGTTGTTGGGAATCTCAAATGAGATCATGTAAATGAGATTATTTACAAACTTTAAAAATGTTATGTAAATGTCAGATGTTATCATGACTTCTAATCACCTTTTCAGATTATGGTCTATTGCTTGGGGGGAGGAGATACAAATTAAGTCCAGTGTGGGGAGGGGAGAAGAGTGAAGTGACCACTGAAAAGGAAGGTGCTAAAGATGAATTTAATGCCTCTTCTTGCCTTTAATTAGTTCTGTCCTTCTCTGTGGAATTGTCATTAAGATACTTCGGGTGGGGCAATGAGGGTTAAATGACTTGCCTAGGGTCACATAAGTAGTAAGTGTCAAATGTCTGAGACCGAAATTGAACTCAGGTCCTCCTAAATCCAGGGCCAGCACTTTATCCACTGCACCACCTAGCTGTCTCCATTAAGATACTTCTATAGAAGACCTTGAGGACTCTCTAAAGGCATTTAGAGAGATTTCTATCTTCCTTAGAAGACTAGTTATGATGCAGACAATGGGAATATTTTTAAAGTATTCTAAATACTAATAAATAACTAAAAACAATCAATCAATTAAAACAAATGAATAAATAACTAAAAATAAAAACGAAAATTGTGGAAAACAAGTGTAAACTGAGGTCATTTAGATGGGAGAAATGTTGATTATTTAGCTGCAACATTCATTTAAATAATATCTACAAGAAATTTCAAGGCATATTGCAAACACTTAAGGAAAACACAGCAAAAAACTTAGTACCTATTCAACAACTATGGTTTCCCAGATAAATCCCTGCTCATTTTCTGAGTCCCCTAAGTTTAGGAGACTTTCAGTTAAATGATGTCATATTTGACAATGTGATATTTTTTCAAAAGACCCCTTTCACTGAGAATAACAGAACTAATTCCCCTACTAATTCTAGTTAATGTAAAATGATTTTTTTGAAGTTGGTGTTATGACTGAGGCTTATAGCTTCTGCTTAGAAATGTTAAGCTCTAGTACAATATAGTAGATTGAATGTTGGAGACTGATGTTCAAGGACAATACCAGGATGACCAGACTGACAATCAGCATACCTCTTGCCCTAATGCTGGCTTTTAGTTTGAGTGCAGAGTGAGGGCAAAGGTCTGTGTGCTTTTCTTCCGGCACCCATCCTTGCTCAACCTCACACATCTACATACAGTAGATGCCGAAGATTCCATTCTAAATCCTATAGCTTTTTATGAAGAATTCCATTAGTTTCTAGGATAAAATCCCAGCATTCAAGACTTTCCACAATTTGGCTCTTCTCTCGTACTTGAAAAGATCTTGAAATAATTTCATAAATATGGGTGTTCTGATCCAGGGACAAATATCTTAGCCTCTCTGTGTCTTAGATAACAGCAGCAACAACAACAACACTATGTGCCAGGCTAAGCACTTTACAAAATGTTTTCTCATGTGATCCTCACAACAACCCTGCAAAGCAGGCACTATTATTATCCCCATTTTATATTTGAAGAGGCAAATCAAAGTTAAGGGACTTTCCTAAGATCGCATAGTATCTAAAGCCATACTCAAACTCAGATCTTCCTAAGTCCAGGCCCCCTTTGCCAATTAGCTGCCTATAAAATGCCTTCAGTAAATAGCCTTCATGAGTTGGGCAATCCAAAATAATCGTCATCACCAGGTAGGCACAATGGATAGAAATGACCAAGGAATTTTAGATTCATGGGTGGGGAGGGGAAGAAACTTCCTACCACTTAGAACTGTCCAAAATTAAAGTGGATTGCTTCAAGAGGTAATTAGTTCTCTCTCCATTGTAGCTCTTCATACAAAAGCTGGATGAACACTTGTTGGACACGTTGTAGACCAAACTCTAATAGAAATGGGGCCCAATAATCAATACATAAGGAGTCCTGAGGGCTCCATACTTAGTTTTTTTGGGGGGGGTGGGGCAATGAGGGTTAAGTGACTTGCCCAGGGTCACACAGCTAGTAAGTGTTAAGTGTCTGAGGCTGGATTTGAACTCAGGTGCTCCTGAATCCAGGGCTGGTGCTTTATCCACTGTGCCACCTAGCTGCCCCCACTAACTTAGTTTTAAGAAGTAATGGTATTTTAAATTTATATTTTATTGTATTTTTATTTATTTTGTTAAATGTCTTCCATTTACATTTCAGTCTGGTTCAGGCTCCACCAGAGAGTGTTGTGGTCTTCATGTAGCACCTCTGCTTGGTTATTCTTGCTTAAATGAGTTGGACATTGAAGTCCCTTACAACTCTGAGAATCCAAGGGACTTTATATAAGGGCAAACCTTATCAGAGGCATATTTGTTATTTCAATGAATGAAGAATCAATAAATATTTATTAAGCACTTACTATGTACCCATCATTAAGCTAAGAACTGGGGATACAAAGTAAGGCAAAACAGTCCTGGCCCTCTAGAAGTTTACATTATTAGGATAAAGTCCTCAGCCTGGCAGCTAAGTGAACTTCTAATACTAAACTTTAGCCAGTGCCTTAATGGAATTCCTCCCTTTTTCAAATTTAATATTTGAATGCTACATACATTACTCTCTGTGTTGTCTGACCAGGGCAAAGCTCAGAAGGACTATCCCTTCCCTTGTCCTTAACACTAGTCTTCTCAATGCAAGTTTTGGGGGCTGCCATATCTCACTGTTGACTCATATTGAGCTTGCAATCCATCCCCCCCCCCCCCCCCGCCCCGGCCATGTGTCTTTTTTTTTTTTTTTTGGTGAGGCAATTGGGGTCAAGTGACTTGCCCAGGGTCACACAGCTAGTAAGTGTTAAGTGTCTGAGGCTGGATTTGAACTCAGGTTCTCCTGACTCCAGGATACTGCACCACTTAGCTGACCCCACCCTATGTACCTTTTGAGAACTATTACCTATTTATATCTCTTCTATCTTGTACTCACAAGTTGATTTTAGAATCTAAGTGTGAAATTTTATATTCATCCTCACTAAATTTTCTTAGATTTATCCTTATTAAATCAGCTTCTTAGATCAGGCTCAGCATTCTAGGCTGCCAAATTCTTTACTTTATTACTAAACATGTTAGTTCACCCTCCTAGCTTCACATCATCTAGAAATTTGCTAACCATAATATCTACGGCTTTGTCCAAGTCACCGATGATAATAAGCTCTACAGGACTGGGCACAGATACGCAGGGTACTTTACTACAGGCATCATTTGCTACTGAGCAGTGTTTGATTGCAATGGGCAGAGATGAAATAGACAATAAATTATTTGAGAAGATGTTCCAAAGGCTCTAGAAATTTTAGAAAGCACAAGAGAGTAGGGATCTGGGTGCAGATGGAAAGGTTGCCAGACCTAATAAAGTGGAATAACTCCTGATTAATAACTTTTGAAGAAATGGCTAAAGTGGACATGCTTGACTTTGACATTCATGCTTTGGGGATTGGGTGGCAAAAAGTTTTAAATGATCTGGTAAATAATGAATTAAACTTTAGTATTTAAAAAGTGGCCTCGGGGCGGCTAGGTGGCGCAGTGGATAAAGCACCGGCCCTGAATTCAGGAGTACCTGAGTTCAAATCTGGCCTCAGACACTTAACACTTACTAGCTGTGTGACCCTGGGCAAGTCACTTAACCCCAATTGCCTCACTTAAAAAAAAAGTGGCCTCTAGGAATTGCCTATTTAATAGATGCTTTCCCTTTTTGTAGGACACAATAGAAAGAGCCCTGGATTTGGAGTCAGAAGACTTGAGTTTGAAACCTACTTACTACCTATATGATTTAGAGTGAGTCATTCCACTGATCTGGCTCTCAGTTTCATTAACTGTAAAGTGAAAGGGTTGCGCTAGATTATCTCTAAGGTCACTTTCAACTCTAAATCTATAATTCAATGATCCTAAGAACTTTCCACTTTGGGACAAATAGCTGTTTCCCTTGCAAGAAATGTTAACAACATTGGGAGCTGTCCACAGCTGAAGCTCACGAAAGAAGAACAAGGTGAAACACCATCAGCCCCAAGTGCTAGGACTCAATTGGATGACAACAATCACCACGAGGAGCAAATCAAATTGGAAGTGTTCTTTCTATGAGCTCAAATACATTTGGATACCTGTTTTTTTGGACTCCTGACTTACCTTAGACATTGGTGGAAGCAGCCCAGAACCTTCTACCAAAGCCCCTGAAATAGTAGGATCCTCCAGATCTCTGACCCTGCTTTCGACCTAGCCCTGGATCCCATCCCCTGCAGCCATTGTCCAGGAGACCAACATTATAGATATTTCATCTAGCAACTGCCTCTGCAGGCACTATAGTTTCTATCTCCTCAGCAGTCCCAGCTACTGAAGATCTAGGGAAAAAGTTCTTGCCAACAAATTCCTTGGCACTACCAAAACATCAAAAATGGATATGATTTTCTCAGCAGAAATGACACTACAGGAGGTGTATCATCCCTGCCGTGGCACTGCAGACTAAGAACTACTGGACTTTTCATCTGCCCAAAAGCTGAATCTTCCTAAATGTGTTGTTTCTCCCCATTAGAATGGGAGGTCCTTGAAAAGAGGAACTGTCTCACTTTTCTGTTTCTATCTCCAGGACTTAGCACAGTGCTTGACACATGTGCTTACTAAATGATTTTTCATTCATTCTTTGTTTGACTTTTGGGGTCCCAATGATTCAGCCTGGCAAAATGGAAAGAGAACTGGATTTAGAGTCAAAATGCCTATATTCAAATGCCTTCTATAATACCTACTCATGGTGTGATCATGGCCACTTTCTCAGGATCCATATTTTATCTGGGTAGTAAGGAGGCTAGACTTGGTGGTCTCTAAAGTCCTGTCCATCTCTAAAATCTGGACCCAGCAGAGAGCTACACACCTCAGGGAAACTTCATGAAGACTCCACAAAGGAAGAAAAGGACTTCTCAACCAGGAACTGTGAATTATCCCTTTGCGACATGTACCTCTAAGGTGAACCCATTTTCCTACCTTAGTAACTACATATTTCTAAAAGCTGATGAACTTAGTCATTGATATCAACTAATATTCAATTGGGAGTATACTGGTAGGGGCTGTCTTGTTGTTATTTAGTTATGTCTGACTCTTCATGACCCCATTTGGGGTTTTCTTGGCAAAGATACTGGAGTGGTTTACCATTTCCTTCTCCAGTTCATTTCACAGATGAGGAAACTGAGGCAAACAGAATTAAGTGACTTGCCCAAGGTTACACAGAAAGTAAGTGTCTGAGGCCAAATTTGAACTCAGGAAAACGAGTTCCCCTGACTTCAGGACCAACACTTTATTCACTGGACCACCTGGTTGCCCAACTATTATAGCTAGTAAGCTACAATATTAGAAAAGCTCCATGAACCCCTTAGGGTTCTCCCTAGGATCCTAATTAGATAAATGATTAACAAACTTCTAGGGACCCAATCTGCCAGTGATAGTGGGAGTTGTGGAAGTGAGCTCAGAAGGGGTGCTATGCAAACTAATGCTTAAGGTATTATGTGAAAAAGAAGGCAAGTAAGACATTCAGTGATTCAGTGGATTAAATTGCCTATATTTGATTAAATCATTAGTTATTTTATTCTCTTTAATCTCTTTAATCATTCACTTAATAGGGAGGGGAAAAGCCCCTACTCTGATGTGTCTATTCCCCGTGATGGAAATCACCGAATTTTCCTAAGATGTTTTTTATGAATTACCCAGCCCAACATTTCATTCAAACTACCTAAAACAATCTTACCACTCCCATCATCTCAGAAGTGGCAATGGTGGATTAGAGGTCTGAAAGTGGAGGGTGCAAGGAGTCAAATATGGGCAAACAGATCTGGAAGCTGTCAGCAGTGATGACTAGGGGATGTAGGCTCCTGGTCTTCTCTCTGGTGAGTCTGTGGTTGATCTCCTATAGGTGCCAGAAAGTCAGGTAGCTTCTTCTCAAAGCTTGGGTCATTATACAACATGTTTTCTTGGTTCCACTTAGCTTTGTTTCACTTAGACTTGCCTCCATTGTAGCAATGTACCATTTTTTCCATAATCAGGAGTAGCAACACTATATTGACTGCTTTTAAGGGAAACTCAGTTTTAGATGTCAACTGGTGTCCAAAGTTGTTTTTGCCAATATATTAATGCATTGATAACATACTTCAAGGAAACTATAAAGTGTTTTGTAAATGGCTCAAGATAAACATATATAATTCTACTGAGCAATACAGATAAGATAACAAGATATGCTCAATATAAGTTTCCTGTTACCACACACACTCCAGTTGTTTATATACTTCTGAGTTTAGTGTGCATATGCTCATTATAATTACAAGGTGGAGTCCCAAGGATATTTTTATAACAGACTGACACCTCACTATAGGTGAGCAGTACTAAAATTTCCTTCTCCCTTTTAATATTCTTCCTTGAGCCCCACAATCTCAGACTTCCATCCTACCTATCAAAACAGCAGGATATGAAGAAGAGAGTGACTAGCCATGTCTTGGAAACATTTCATGTGATTATGCTGTAGATAAATTACCACTCTTCTGGTAGAGGATTAGGGCAAGACTAGCCTGATTTTGGAGCTACTTGATAGCTGGAAAGTAGATAATGGGGTAGATGTAGGATTACTACAAATATTCAAATTAGATGTTCCTTCCAACAGATGGATACTTCATCCCCTCTGTGTCTTCCTGTTCTGTGGGATCTTGGTTTATGTTTTTTTTTTTTAATTTGTCCTAGGGAACTCAGTGTACTGGAGACTGTTCTCATTTTCTTCTGACATTGCTTTGTTTTTTTGTTTGTTTGTTTGTTTTGTTTGTTTGTTTGCAGGGCAATGGGGGTTAAGTGACTTGCCCAGGGTCACACAGCTAGTAAGTGTCAACTGTCTGAGGCTGGATTTGAACTCAGGTCCACCTGAATCCAGGGCCAGTGCTCTATCCACTGTGCCACCTGGCTGCCCTTCTTCTGACATTGCAAAGATGCCAGTGGGGCACACTTGGGATGTTCACCTGTCATCCTCCACATGACCTAAAGACACTTTCCTGATGACATGGGATCATGGATCAAAGACTGGAAAGGACCTCAAAGGCCAACTAGTACAATCTTCTCATTTTACTGAAAAGAACTCAGGACAAGAAAATGTAAGTGACTTGCTCAGGCTCAAAGAACAGTAAGTATCTGACATGGAAGTTGAACCCAGGTCTTTTTTTTTTTAGTGAGGGTTAAGTGACTTGCCCAGGGTCACACAGCTAGTAAGTGTTAAGTGTCTGAGGCCAGATCTGAACTCTGGTACTCCTGACTTCAGGGCCGGTGCTCTGTCCATTGCGCCACTTAGCTGCCCCCACGTCTTTCTAACTTTAAATGCAGTGCACTATTTACTCTTCCATATACTTATGTTATTCTTTGAAATTCCCCATTGGTTATATATTGCAGTCTGTTGATGCCTACCTTGTCCCTCTCTGTTGCCTTCTGTGTGATATTCATTTTCATTGGGAGAGGGAATTCCTCCCAGGAGCTCCCTATGCTGATGAAATCACAGGTATGACCAAAAATATCTTTCAGGGAACCCTGAATGATTCTGATATAAGGATAGGAAATATGTTATTGGAAAATATCATTTAAGGTAATGTTTTGCTTTGCTGAATAACACTTTTTCATGATCAACAAATAATGAGCACAGTGGGGTTGTGTAGTCTCTCCATATTTCAGTCAATTGCCAAATGGTAAAGATGTGGTCCATTGTTGAAAATTACTCATGAAAGCCTGCTTGTTCTCTACTGAGAACCTCATCAAAGATATCCTCAGTTTGTGTAGAGATGAGTCGTATAAGTATTTTATATACATGGGAAAGTAGACATATTAAGTAGCTCAATTGCTGATGTTCTATTGGTGGCCCATTTTCAATATCAGTAACAGTTAAGATTTTTTCCAAGTATAGGGCATCTCCTTCTCCTTCAGATACCTTGTTTTCAATCCATCAACTCCTGACATTTGTGTCACCTCTAGTACAAAGCTCTATAGATCCTTGGTCCAGTTTGGCTGCTTTTCCTATCTTTGTTCTCTTTGGTCTAATTTCTACCCCCTCTAAAAGCACATCTGTTGCCAAATTGATTCCAAGTTTTGTGGTTTCTTTGTCCTCGATGGTGAAAAAAAGCCATAATAACCTTTGTAGATCTTTTCTATTTTTTCAAAAGTTAATAAAATCAATAAATATTTAAGCACCTACTATGTGCCAGGCACTGTGCTAAGGATAGATAATGCAAAAAGAGACAAAAGATATACCCTGCCCTCAAGGAACTCCCAATCTAATGGAAGAGTTAAACAAATATGTATGAGCAATCTATATACAGGATAAATAGGAAATAAATAAGAGAGAAGGCACTAGAATGAAGAGAGGTTGGGAAAGTCTTCTTGTAGAAGATGGGAATCTAGGGGCAGCTAGGTGGTGCAGTGGATAAAGCACTGGTCCCGGATTCAGGAAGACCTGAGTTCAAATCCAGCCTTAGACACTTGATACTTACTATCTGTGTGACCCTGGGCAAGCCACTTAACTCTCATTGCCCCTAAAAAAAGATGGGAGTCTAGATGGGACTTAAAGGATGGCCAGAGAACCTGGGAGGTGGAGATGAAGAGGAGAGCATTTTAGGCATGTGGGACAGCCAAAGAAAATGCCTGGAGCCAAGACATGGAATATCTTGTATGTGGAACAGCCAGTGTCAAAGAGTTTATGCCAGAGAGTAAGGTGTAAGAAGATTGGAAATGTGGGATGGGGCTAGGTTATAAAGGGCTTTGAATGCCAACCAGAGCATTATGTATTTTGATCCTGGAAGCAATAGGGAGTCACGGTAATCTATCGAGTAGGGGAGTGATATGGTCAGAACTGCATTTTAGGAAAATCACTTTGATGGCTAAATGGAGGGTGCATTGGAGTGGAGAGAGACTTGTGGCAGGCAGACCCACTAGAAAGCTATTGTAATAGTTCAGACATGAGGTAATGAAGGCCTGCACTAGAGTGGTGATGGTACCAAAGAAAAGGGCATATTCAAGAGATTGTGCAGAGGGGAAATCAACAGGTTGTAGTAACAGATTGGATATGGAAGGAGGGGGGTAGGAGATGGTGAGGAATCTGAGATGACACCTAGGTTGTGAACCTGAGGAACTGAGATGATGGTATTGTCCTCTACAGTAATAGGGAAGGTAGGAAGAAGGAAGGGTTTGAAGGAAAGATGAGTTTGGTTTTGGACAGGTTGAGTTTAACAATTTCTATTAGACATCTAGTTCAAGATGAATGAAAAGTAATTAGAGGTGTGAGATTGTAGAAGTTATGACAGTTTAGATAGACTTGAGAATCATCAGCAAAACAATGATAATGAAATTCATGGTAGCAAAAAGGGAGAAGAGAAGACAGCCCAAGACAGAACCTAGAGGGACATCTGCAGTTAAGGGATATGATCTGGAGGAGGATCCAGTAAAGCAGACTGCGAGGGCGCAATCAGATTGGTAAGAGGAGAATCAGGAGAAAACATTTTCCTAAAAACCTATAGAGAATGAGGCAGCTAGGTGGTACAGTGGATAAAGCACAGACCCTGGATTCAGTTGTACCTGAGTTCAAATCCAGCCTCAGACATGTGACACTTACTAGCTGTGTGACCCTGGGCAAGTCACTTAACCCTCATTGCCCCGCAAAAAAAAAAAAATCTATAGAGAAGAGAATATCAAGGAGAATGGGATGATCAAGTATCAAAGGGTGCAGAAAGGTCAAGATACAGGGAGGGCTGGAAAGTCAATATATTATTGTTAGACTAGGGGATTTCAGAATTCTTGAACAGGGAGGTGTTACTTTTGGGTGTAATGGAAGGCTCAAGGGTATGACAATCTTTTTGTGAGACTGTGTGGAGGTAGGTGATGGGAAGTGAGTAGGTTGAGGAACTGAGTGATTAGAGTGTTTGAGGGAGAGTCAATATGTATATTGATGGCAGGAGTTGGGGAGGAGATAAAAATTGCGAGATGTACTAGACTCAATGGGGAAGTAAGAGGAGGTTTGTAGACAACATCTACCAACAAGTTGATTGGATGGTGAATATAAATAGCATGGACTTTAAAGGAGGAAAGGTCACTGAGTTGTGGGTTAGGGGGAGAACTTGGAAATGACAATGGATAGCGAGGAGAATCCCAAATCTCCTCCCTTAACCAGTGAGTCAAGGGGAATAGGCAAAGGTGTACCCAATACTGGAAAGGGTGGCCAAGGAGGCTGTGTCATCAGTGGGGAGCCAGTTTTCAGTGATTGCTAGAAGATAGAAGGAGTGGGAGAGAAAAATATTTAGGATGAAGGGAAGTTTGTTGCCTGTGGAACAGGCATTCTAAAGGGCACAATGGAAAGGGAAGGTAAGTGGGTTGGGGGGGGCATAAGAATGAGGGTCAAATGGTGGGGGTGGGGTGGGAATTGGAGTTTCAATGATGACCTACAAGTTTCAGAGTCACTTGGATGTGTAAGGTCTGGCTGGGTGTGAGAATGTTCATCACTGAAAGGAGGTCACCATTCCTCTTCCCAGAGATGGGTGGAGATCAGGTTGGAGACAAGTATGGCACAGAATGAAAAGCACAAGATCAGATGATCTGTCAGATGAGAGATCTTGATTCCTCAGTCCTCTTCCCTCTGAAGCCAGACATTGGGCAGGAAATGACAAAGCAGGAGATAGCAGTAGAAGGAAGACCCACTCCCCACTGACTTTCCTCTCCCTCTTCTTCAGCAGGAGATGGAGGGTCTAAGGTCAAAGAGAAGGCTGCTCCTCTTTACACAGGAGATGTTATGAGATGACTGCTAAGAGGTCAAGCTGGAAGCAGGAGATAGGAGTTGCTTGCTTTCTCCTATTTATTACTCCTCTCCTTCATTTTCATCTGGAAATGCCTTTGACTTGACTTTGGTGGATTTTTTGCCAAGTTTTCTTGAAAGCTGTTTTTCAGTCATGTCTGACTCTTTGTCACCCCACTTGGGGTTTTCTTGGCAAAGATACTAGAGTAGTTTATCATTTCCTTCTCCAGCTCATTTTACTAAAGCAAATAGGGCTAAGTGACTTTTCCAGGGTCACAAGCTAGTTCCTTTGAAATCAGGTCTTCCTGATTCTAGGCTTGGCACTCTATCCACTGTGCCACCATAATTTAAGGAGGCAGAGACCATAGCAGCTGGAGAGAAAAGCCCTAATTAAGGTGGTGACACTTGATCTTGCCTTTAAAGAAATCTAGGGTTTCTTAGAGGTAGAAGTAAGGAAGGAGTGCATTCCTGGCAAGGGAGATAATTGATACAAAAGCATGTTGATGGGAGATTAAAATTTATGCATAAGGAGCAGCAAGAAGGCCAGTATTGGGGCAGCCAGGTGGCACAGTGGATAAAGCACCAGCCCTGGATTCAGGAGGACCTGAGTTCAAATCAGGCCTCAGTCACTTGACACTTACTAGCTGTGTGACCCTGGGCAAGTCACTTAACCCTCATTGCCCTGCAAAAAACCAAAACAAAATAAAACAAAAAACCAACAACAACAACAAAAGAAGAAGAAGAAGAAAAAGAAGGCAGCCAGTATGGCTGGACCATGAGAGTATGTTAAGAACAAATAAGGTGAAATAGATTTGGAAAAGCTGACTGGAGCCAGATTATAAAGGTCTTTAAAAACCAAACTAAAGAATTCGTATTTAATACTGGAGACAATAGGAACTCCCTGAGCTTTCTTGAGTGAGGATTGACATGCTCAGGCCTGTGCTTTAGGAAAATCACCCAAGCAGCTGTTTAGAGGATGGTTTGGAGAGGGTAGAGTCTTGAGGCAGAGAGCTTATTAGGAGGCTGTTGAAATAGTCTGCATGAGAGATGATGAAGACCTGAACTCAGGTGGCTTTTATGTGAGTAAGAAGGGGAGGGATGCAAGATACATTGTGGAGGTAGAATCAACAAGACTTGGCTACATGGAACTCCAAGGTTGGGAGTCTGGGTGATGGAAGGATGATGGAACCCTCAACAGAAATCCCAAATTTAGGAAGAGGGTGGGTTTGGAAATGAAGTTGAGCAAATTCAGGCCTGAGTGGTTAATTGACTTTCCTGTGTTCACACAGTTAATAATCACCAGGGGAAGAATTCAAACCCATGATCTTCCCACCTACAGATTCAGGGCTTTCCTCCTGATACCATATTGACTCTCCAACAAAGAGGAGAGGAAATTAAACCTGAATCTCTGGTCAGAGCAGGAAGCCCCCTTTCCAAAAAGTGATTGCAAAACCATCTCTATGACCTGCCACTATTAACTTGTTAAGTTTAAGGGAATGTCTAGGAGTGTGTTCTGCCCCTCTCCCATTTGGTGTTGGTCATATCTGCCCCATTAGGCCTGTGCTCCAAGTTACCTATAGAATATCTTTTGAGGGTTCCCATTGTAAGGGCTAAAATTCTATCTATACTGTCTAAAATATCCAATGAGTGGTCGCCAATAAATTATAAGCTTTAGCAAGAGTTAGACTTTTAGGCATTTATTAAGGAGAATAAGAATTTGCTGAAGAGAAAGAGAAAGGCCTAGATTCATCTATCTATTAAATGGAGAGCACATTTCTAGCTCCCTTCTCCTCCATAGTCCTCAGGAAAGAGAGAGAGCCAGCGCGCCAGCCTCCCCCTTCCTCCTCCCACAAGCCAACATCACTTCCTGACTCCAAAGAAAGCCACATGGTCCTGCCCTCAGAGGCCCTCTCCTCATGGTGGAGCTTTTCTACAGTAAGTCTCCAGCAGGTGGCATCATTTCAATCATTACACCATACAATGACTGGTTTTACAGCTTCACAAATTTGCACATTAAGAGTCCAAAGAGAGCAATATTGTTCAATGAACAACTGTGAATGACTTAATTTTTCTCAGCAATACAATAATCTAAGACAATCCCAAAGGACTAATGATGAAGCATACTATCCACCTCCAGGGAAAGAACTGATGTTGATGGAACACAGACTGACCTGTGCTATTTTTCACTTTCTTTCACTTTTTTTTCTTTTATTGGAGTCTTCTTATACAAAATGACTAATAGGGTAATATTTTACATAATTGCACATGTATAACCTATATTTGATTGCATACTACCTCAGGGAGGGAGGGAGGGAAGGAGGGATAGAATTTGGAACTCAAAACTTTAAATAAAAATGTTTATTATTATTTTTAAAAAAGTCCAAAGGATGCTACAAGAGGAGACAAGAATACAAGATAAAGCCATTTGAAGGACAGTCTTCTGTTACCATAAGCAAGGGCTCAGTGTTTAGATTTAAGAATACTCTTTGCAAATACATCTAGACTTAATATAGTTTAATGCTGACAAGATCCATAATCTATGTCTCCTGTTTGTAAAGGATATTTTATTCTATTCATTATAGCTCATATAGTCCTTCAAGTGAGTGAATAGTAGGCCTTAGTTTATGCAGAAACATGGCTTCAAAAGGCACTAGGCCCTGAAAAGAAGTTTTAAAAACTCTAGCTCAGGATCCTACATTCTTTAGAAAGAGCACCTTTCTGACCAGCTGCAGAACTACTGACAACTGTTCCCAGTTCCAGGAACCAGGAAATTCAGTTACCTCATCCACATCTCTACTTTTCCCATCACAGTTCCAAAATATTGTGGTTTGGCATTAGAAATTAAATGGAATTTTTTTGTGAAGTAGGTGCTGTTATTATTCCTATTTTATAGATAAGGAAACTGAGGCTTAGGGACTCTTTGGAGACTTGCCCAGCAAGTAAATGTCAGACGTGTCATTTGAATATTGCTTTCTGATTTCAATTATGGTTCTGTACCTACTACACAATGCCTGTGTAAAAAAAAATTAACTATAACTAATCTAATCTGAAAAAATTATATAGTTGGACTTATATGAAAAATTATATCTATAGAAAAATGATAAGTTTAGAAAAAATTCTAATTGGGCCTTATGTCCCGTCATGGTCGCCATTCGAATGTAAAATATTTTAGCTAATTTAGGGCCTAATTTGGCTGGGGAGCCTAATCTGACTGCAGGACTAATTTGGGGGCTTTTGACTGGCTGGCTATCTGACTGCTATTAATTTAGTATGGGCCGTTTAAAAATTTCTCCACACTGCTCCACTCCCAAATTAATAAGCAAAAGATTAAGAAGCCTTTTAATTAAATAGTCAAAGCAGAATTTATTTATAAAAATCAATGTAAATGATAAGGGTTAAGAAATGCAAATTATACTACCTGTCTGCTTTTAATATAAGGGCCATTGCCGCCTCTTGCCTTAGGGTATGGTCCAACTTTCTCCAACTTTCACTCTTTTCTCCTTCGCTCCAGCTCCCCTGCTTCACTTTTTTTTTTGTTTTTTTTTTAATAAATTTATTCTTTCTCTTATCTTTCTATTTTTTTTTTTTAGTGAGGCAATTGGGGTCAAGTGACTTGCCCAGGGTCACACAGCTAGTAAGTGTTAAGTGTCTGAGGCCGGATTTGAACCCAGGTACTCCTGAATCCAGGGTCGGTGCTCTATCCACTGCGCCACCTAGCTGCCCCCCCCCCGCTTCACTTTTACTGCTCCACTGTTTTCTTCTAACTCCAAGCCCCTTTCACTTTGTCGATCCTCCTGAAAAGCCCCTTAGTGTCCTAACCTCTGTTGCCAACCCCCCTGGTGTCTCTAGCGTCTCTGTATCATAGCCCTTTCTCCTTTCTCCATTCTCCTTGTACTGTCTCCCCCTCTCATCAGCCCCCTTTTTATTAACCTGCTCTCTCAGGTGAAACCCAGACTCGCTGCCCTCAGGGCTGGCCGAGCCCTGTGCTTTGTGAGCCCACAGCTGTAGTTGGATGAAGCAAACCCCAGCGTGCCTGAGGGTTTTCGTGGGCCTTTCCACTTGGGGTTTTCATCCCCATTTAGCCCGGCTCAGAGGCCTCCCTGAAGCTGAAATGAAGGGGGAGGGGCCCTAGCCCCTCTTACACAGAAAAAACCCCTGAGGGCCTAAGGCTTTTTAATCTCAGCCCAAAGGCAGGGTCCCCAAATCATAATAAATTTCCACAATGCCATTGCAGATTTGGATATAGGAGATCTGGGTCTGAATCCCATCTCTAATGTATTAAGTAGGTGACCTTGGGCTAGTCTCTGAATTGTTGTCTCTGCTACGATTATTTGGCATTTAGATGGTAGAGGGAATAGAGAGCTGGAATTAGAGTCAGGAAAACCTGAGTTTGGATCCTACCTTAGACACATACTGTGTCTACTTGCTCTATGACCCTGGACAAGCAACTTGACTTCTCTCCACCTCAGTTCCTTAGTTAGTAAAATAAGGATATTGTGCCTACTTCTTTTTTTAAAATAAACATTTTTATTTATAGTTTTGAGTTCCAAATTTTCTCTCTCTTTCTCTCCCTCCTCTCCCCACTCCCTCAGGCAGTGAGCAATCAGATGTGGGTTATACATGGGCAATTATGTAAAACATTACCATATTAGTCATTTTATATAAGAAAACAAATAAAAGAAAAAAATGAAAGAAAGTCAAAAATAGCATGTTTCAGTCTGTGTTCAATCAATATCAGTTTTTTCTTTGGAGGTGGATATTATGCTTCATCATGAGTCCTTTGGGATTGTCTTGAATCATTGTATTGCTGAGAATAGTTATGTCTTTCACAATTCTTCATCAAACAATATTTAGTGCCTACTTCTTGAGTATGCTATCTATTAACATAACATGAACTTCTATGTGTAAATCATTTTACAAACAAAGAATATACATGTAGGTACAATTACTTATCTGTATACATTGTAGCCTCCTGTAAAATGTAAGCCCCCTGAGGTCAGATATGGTTTCATTTTTTTCTTTTCACTTCTAGCCTTTAGCATAGTGCCTTACACACAGTGCTATAGCCAACTCAGAGGTTTCAGTGAACATTTACACCTCAGAAATCAAAATTGCTATAAATGAAGACTTAATTTATTATTTTGTTGGTTGTTTAGACTTAAGAAAGTTTTTCTGTTTGTTTGTTTTTGGGGTTTTTTGCGGGGCAATGAGGGCTAAGTGACTTGCCCAGGGTCACACAGTTAGTGTCAAGTGTCTGAGGCCAGATTTGAACTCAGGTCCTCCTGAATCCTGGGCCAGTGCTTTATCCACTGTACCACCTAGCTGCCCCCAAGAGAGTATTAATAATACAGATTAACTTTAAAAGCATGTGTGCATATGTCTCCTTTCCCCAGTCAAACATTTGGTGTTGTTCAGTTATGTCTGACTCTTTGTGACCCCATTTGGGGTCTTCTTGGCAGAGATACTGGAGTGGTTTGCCATTTCCTTCTCCAGCTCATTTCCTTTTTTCTTTTTTCCTTTTTTTTCGGTGGGGCAATGAGGATTAAGTGACTTGCTCAAGGTCACACAGCTAGTAACTGTCAAATATCTGAGGCCAGATTTGAACTCAGGTCCTCCTGAATCCAGGGTCACTGCTCTATCCTTCCTTTCTTCCTTTCCTTTTTTTCTTTCTTTCTTTTTTTTTTAGGCTATTGGGGTTAAGTGACTTGCCCAGGGTCACACAGCTAGTAACTGTCAAATGTCTGAGGCCAGATTTGAACTCAGGTCCTCCTGAATCCAGGGCCACTGCTCTATCCTTCCTTTCTTCCTTTCCTTTTTTTCTTTCTTCCTTTCTTTTTTTTTTAGGCTATTGGGGTTAAGTGACTTGCCCAGGGTCACACAGCTAGTAATTGTTAAGTGTCTGAGGCCGGATTTGAACTCAGGTCCTCCTGACTCCAAGGCCAGTGCTCTATCCACTGTGTCACCTAGCTGCCCCAGTGCTTTATCCACTGTGCCACCTAGGTGCTCCCTCTCCAGCTCATTTCACAGATGAGGAAACTGAGGCAAACAGGGTGGTTAAGTGACTTGGCCAGGATTACATAGCTAGTAAATATCTGAGGCCAGATTTAAACTCAGGTCTTCCTGACTCCAGGTCCAGTTCTCTATACACTGTGTCACCTAGCTACCCTTGTTTTTGGTTTTGGTTTTGGTTTGGGGTTTTTTTAGGGCAATGAGGGTTAAGTGACTTGCCTAGGGTCACACAGCTAGTAAGTGTTAAGTGTCTGAGGCTGGATTTGAACTCAGGTCCTCCTGAATCCAAGGCCAGTGCTCTATCCACTGTGTCACCTAGCTGCCCCAGTGCTTTATCCACTGTGCCACCTAGGTGCTCCCTCTCCAGCTCATTTCACAGATGAGGAAACTGAGGCAAACAGGGTGGTTAAGTGACTTGGCCAGGATTACATAGCTAGTAAATATCTGAGGCCAGATTTAAACTCAGGTCTTCCTGACTCCAGGTCCAGTTCTCTATACACTGTGTCACCTAGCTACCCTTGTTTTTGGTTTTGGTTTTGGTTTGGGGTTTTTTTAGGGCAATGAGGGTTAAGTGACTTGCCTAGGGTCACACAGCTAGTAAGTGTTAAGTGTCTGAGGCTGGATTTGAACTCAGGTCCTCCTGAATCCAAGGCCAGTGCTTTATCCACTGTACCACCTAGCTGCCCCCACCTAGCTACCCTTGTTAAACATTTACCTGCACATTTCTGTATTGTTCTATAAACATTATTTAGGCCCAAGTCAACACCAGACTGGATGCCTAGTGATAGTAGGCTAATAATAATAGGTAGACTTATAATAATAATGACAACAATTATAACAATAACTGACATTTATATAGAGCTTTAAGGTTTGCCAAGTGCTTTACATCCATTCTCACTTGAGTGTTAAAACACCCTTGCCTAATAGGAACTTTTAAAAAATGCTTGGGGTGGGGGGGGCAGATAGGTGGCACAGGGGATAAAACACTGGCCCTGGATTCAGGAGGACCTGAGTTCAAATCTGACCTCAGACGCTTGACACTTAACTAGCTGTGTGACCCAGGGCAAGTCACTTAACCCTCATGGCTCCCCCCGCCCCAGCCCCCCAAATGCTTGTGAAATTGAATCAATCTGGGGAATAAGGTAATGTTTTTATCATATTCCTCAGTTTCCTCAATTCCTGAGATTATTATTTTGGTTTTTTTTTGGGGGGGGGGGTGAGGCAATGAGGGTTAAGTGACTTACCCAGAGTCACACAGCTAGTAAGTGTTAAGCATCTGAAGCTGGATTTGAACTCAGGTCTTCCTGACTCCAGGGCCGGTGCTCTATCCACTGCGCCACCTAGCTGCCCCCCTGAGATTATTTTTGAAGAAAGGGTCTTATAAACCTTAAAGGATTACATAAATGTGAATTATTATTGTTGTTATCATTGTCATCATCATCATTATATAGTCATCAAAATTATTTTCTTTAGCTCTGGATCTTGAGGAGATGAAATTTAAGCTTATACTTAGTCTTTACTTTGGACCCCAAATCTGAATTTCTGAGTCAAAGACTCTTTTCCATCCTAGAAGTAAAGTTTCATGTTGGGATATGGGGAGAAAGTCTCAAAACTTTTAGGTCAGAGATAGAACTCTGGGACTGTGACTTTGGGACTGTGACTCAGGAAAACCTGAATGCAGATCTCTCCTCTGCCACTTACTAATTGTATGACCATAGGCAAGTCACCTAACCCCACCTTGTCTCAATTTCCTATTTTGTAATATGGAAATAATGCCTGGAGTAGCATAATATGTTACCTAACCTCTCTTTGCCTCATTTTCTTCCTCCATAATATGGAAAGAATTCCTATCTGACAAGGCAATTATTCAACTCCAATAAAATAATGTATGTAAATTACTTTCTAAACTTTAAATAGCTGTGCCAGTGTCAGTGTTTATGATTATTATCAGCAATGCTTTTTTTCTGATAAAAGTATTTTATTTTTTTCCAGTTACATGTAAAAATAGTTCTCAACCTTTGTTTATACAAGCTTTCCAATTTCAGATTTTTCTCCCTCCCTCCCCTCCCTCCCCCTTCCCCCAGACAGCAGGTAATCTGATATACGTGATATATATATACATATACATAATAAGATTAAATGTATTTCTGTATCAGTCATATTATAAGAGAAGAATCAGAGCAATGAGGAAAAACCTCAAAATAGAAAAACAACAGCACCAAAAGCAAAAGAAATAGAATGGTTCAATCAGCATCTTTACTCCATAGTTCTTTTTTTTTCTTTTTTTTCTGGATTTGGAGATCCCCTTACATCATGGGTCCCCTGGAACTCTTCTGTACCATTGCATTGGTAAGAAGAATCTAGTCCATCACAGTAAATCAACGCACAATGTTGATGATACTGTGTACAATGTTCTTCTGGTTCTGCTCATCTCACTCATCATCAGTTCATGCAAGTCCTTCCAGGTTTCTCTGAACTCCTCCTGCTCATTGTTTCTTATAGCACAATAGAATTCCATTACATTCACATACCACAACTTGTTCAGCCATTCCCCAATTGATGGGCAACCCCTCAATTTCCATTTCTTTGCCACCGCAAAAAGAGCAGCTATAAATATTTTTGTACACGTGGGTCCTTTTCCCTTTTTTATGATCTCTTTGGGGAAAAGACCCAAAAGTGGTATTGCTGGGTCAAAGGGTATATCAGCAATGCTTTAATGTCCAGACATGGATGTAATCATTCTTATTTTTCTCACTCTTTTTGTTACTCCTTCATCATTGGACTATGTATTTTTTTGGCAGGGCAATGGGGGTTAAGTGACTTGCCCAGGGTCACACAGCTAGTAAGTGTCAAGTGTCTGAGGCTGGATTTGAACTCAGGTACTCCTGAATCTAGGGCCAGCACTTTAACCACTGTGCCATCTAGCTGCCCCCTGGACTATGTATTTTTAGTAAAAGTGTAATTAAATTTGGCTGGAATATAAATAGAGCAAAATAGTCAAAAATAAATTACAGGTGATTAGTTAAGTCAACAAGCATTTATCATGCACCAGAAATACAGAAACAAAAATGAAATAGTCCCTGCCCTCAAGAAGCTTATATTCTAGAGGAAGAAACAACATCTACACATATGCAACATAAACACACAAGATATAAGATAGCTTGAAAAAGTTATATAGGGGGGCAGCTAGGTGGTGCAGTGGATAAGGTCTTGACCCTGGATTCAGGAGGACCTGAGTTCAAATCTGGACTCAGAC
Organism: Dromiciops gliroides; assembly: GCF_019393635.1. Classification (NCBI taxonomy): domain Eukaryota; kingdom Metazoa; phylum Chordata; class Mammalia; order Microbiotheria; family Microbiotheriidae; genus Dromiciops; species Dromiciops gliroides. Next base: position 484,451,563 of record NC_057861.1, read on the forward strand.
ACTTGACACTTACTAGCTGTGTGACCCTGGGCAAGTCACTTAACCCTCATTGCTCCCCCCACCAAAGTTATGTAGGCATGGGAATTTGGGTAAGTGAAGAAGAGAGGCTCATGGAGTAGGTAGTTTTTGAGTTGAGCTTTCACTTAGGGGCAGAGAATTAAGTACAGCACTATGGTGGGCCCCTCTAGTCAGCCAAATGATTGGATTTAGAGGTGCCATCACACTCCTGGCTTCCTTCAAGTCCCAGGTAAAATCTCACCTTCTATAGGAGGCCTATCCCAACCCCCCCCCCCCCTTAATGCTAGTGCCTTCCCTCTGTTTTTTATCTCCAAGCAATCAGGGATATATCTAGTTTGTACCTAGTTGCTTGCACGTTGTCTCCTTGACAACTCCCGTGAACTCCTTGAGAGCAGGGGCTCTCTTTTATCTTTCCTTGTATTCCCCAGCAGCTAGGTGGAGCAGTGGATGGAGTGCTGGGCCTGGAGTCGGGAAGATTCATCTTCATGAGTTCAAAATCCAGCCTCAGACACTTACTAGCTATGTGGCCCTGGGCAAGTCACTTAACCCTGTTTGCCTCAGTTTCTTCATCTGTGAAATGAGCTGGAAAAGCAAAAGGCAAACCACTCTAGTATCTCTGCCAAGAAAACGCCAAATGGGGTCAGGGAGAGTTAGATATAACTGAAATAACTTAATAACAACAACAAAGTATCCCCAGCACTTAGCATAATGCTTAGAACACAGTGGGTGCTTAATAAATATTTATCTGCTGCCTGACTGCTTTCCTGCCTGATGAGAAGGCAGTAGCAGGTTAGATGGTAATGCCTGGTGATCTTCCATCTCATTAAAAGTCATGGAGATAGTGACTCCCATCTCCATCAAGTCATGTGAGTATTCAGTTATAGAAGGCCAGGGCAAGGGTTAAAAAGGAAAGAAGTTGGGGGGGCATCTAGGTGGCACAGTGGATAAAGTACTGGCCCTGGATTCAAGAGGACCTGAGTTCAAATCCAGCCTCAGACACTTGACACTTACTAGCTTTGTGACTCTGGGCAAGTCACTTAACCCTCATTGCCTTGCAAAAAAAAGAAGTTGAGCCGGTCGGTTAGGTGGTTCACTGGATAGAGAACTGACCATGGAGTCAGGAGGATCTGAGTTCAAATCTTACCTCACTTACTGGCTGTGTGACCTTGGGCAAGTCACTTAAACTTGATTACCTAAAAAAAAAATTCGTTAAAGGAAGTTTAGAGATCATCATGTTATACAGTCCTGCTTCCCCACCCCATTTTACATATGAAGGAATTGAGGCTGAGAGAAATTAAGTGCCCTGCTCAGAATCACACAACAAGACAGCATGAGAGGCAGAATTTGATCCCAAGTATACCTGACCTCAGATCTTCACTAAAGATCTTCATAAAGCATAAGTGGAAAATCTGTTGTTTCTTCATGATCCTATTTATTGTTGAGAGATTTAAAAATAGGTCCTTTTCTTCCTTGGATGGCTCTCTTAGGGTTACTTCTGTAGGTTGGGATTTCAAGCCAGACACCAGAACTTTTCTTATAGAGCATGTAGGAAGAAATAGGAATGACCTGCCTTTTGGGGGAAGGGTCCAGGTCTTTCATTTTATTGGTGTGAGAACTCTCAGGGGAAGAGACTCCTGCTACCAATTCTGATGAGCAACTACTCCATTATTTAGTCTTAAAGAGTTGCCTGAAGGCACTTAGAGCTTGGCCCCCAGAGCTAGGATGTGTCAGAAGGTTGGACGTGCATCCCGGTGACCTTGATTCCGAGCCAGCTTTTCATTCACTACACCCACACTTGTCTCTTGACCGATATTTAATTAGTGCTTTAAGGTTTACAAAGCTGTCTCCAACAACTTCCCTGTGTGATGGGTATGACAACTATCTTCAATTCCCATTTTACAGAAACTGAAGCCCCAGAAAAGGAAATGATCCATCCAAGGTCATGGAGCTAGTGAGTATCAGAGCTGAGATATGATCTCAGACTTCTTGACTCCAAATCCAGTGCTCATACCACCATATCCCACTGCTGCTCAAGGAGATAAAGTGGGCAGGGGGATTGCATGTGATAGGAGAAGGATGGAGGAAAACTTCCAGAGAACAATGTCAGCTAGGTGTTATGGTGGATACAGCACTTGACTTGGAATCAGGAAAACCTGAGTTCAAATCCTGTCTCAGACACACTGTGTGATCCTAGGCACTCACCCTCTACCTGTCTCAGTTACCCCATCTGTAAAATGGAGATAATCATAACACCCAACTTACAGGAGTGTTATGAGAATCAAATGAGATAATTGGTGTGAGGCACTTTGTAAACCTTGAAGTGCTATGTAAATGCTAGTTATTGTTATTGTTTTATTGCTTATGATAGAATATGTCATACTGTATTATATACAATTATATTGGATACCATCTATGTTATCACACACACACACACACACACACACATATATGTCATTATTATGTCCTTCGAATGCCCCCCTGCTGCTATGCTTCTGTCTGCTGCTGGAGTCCTTAATCTTTTTTCATGTCATGACCCTTCCTTGACAGTCTAGTGAAGACCCCCCTTTTCAGGCTAATCTTTTTAAATTAATAAAACAAAACATACAGGATTACCAAGGAAACCGATTATATAGAAACATATTTATAATGAAAAAACAAAACAATTGCATTAAACCAGGTTGAGCATCCCTTGTCTACTGAATACCCATTATCCCCATACCCATTGACCCAAATAATAATAGCTAACATTTATGTAGTACCTACTCTGTGTCAGACACTGTGATAAGTGCTTTGCTAATATTATTTCATTTGATCCTCCCTAGGAGGTAGTTGCTGTTATCATCCCCCTTTTTGCAGTCAAGGAAACCGAGGCAAACAGAAGTTAAGTGACTTAGCCAGAGCCACACAGCTAGGAAGTGTCTGAGGCCATATTTGAACTCAGGTGTTCCTGACTCCAGGACCAGCTCTCTATCCACCAAACCACCTAACTGCTCCAGATATTCAAATATCCCACCAGCCAAATTTGCGATAACCTGAAAGATGGAATATTCCAAGAGAGCAAGCACATGCTTTGAGCCCTAAGGCTGTCCCAGTTACCGGTCACAGCGTCTTGCCCCTGAAAAGAGAACTGAGGGTTGGGCTAGCAGAACCTTGCCTGGCTGGCAGGGCCCCACCTGCTACCATCAAAACCTCCCAGCCTTTTTTCCTCTCCTCCTTTCTCAGTGTCCCTCCTACCCTTTCCAGCCTCCCCCTCTTGTCTTGGGAGGGTGGGAGCCTGGTGTCTGAAGGATTAAGAAAAGGCCCAAAACCCATTCTAGCCATTCATAAGGGATGGGAAGCAAAGTGCTCTTTTTGCTACAGATCCTAGGCAAGTATTTTCTGAGGATTATTCCCAGCATTGTTGTGTCAGAATATCGCACAAAGGGAAGCCCTGCCCATTTGGGAAAGGCAGATTCCAGGCTAGAGATAACTCAGCCTGGTGCCTCACAGAAGCCTGCCTCTGTTCTGAAGCAATGAGGATGTTAATCCCAGCCTTTTCTAATGAGCCAAGAGAAATTGACTCAATCCCCCAAGTGAGGTTCCCCTGGGCTGCTCTGTGCTCTTTATCTGCTCCACAATAGATGAACTTTCTGCCTCCCATGAGCACAATAAGATATCTCCCTGAAAGATCCTCAGTGAGATAGGATCCTCTTTGCCCTGCACAAAGCTAAAGAGGGTGTGTATTTCCAGGACAAAAAGGCAATACGAACAAAAATCAGGCAGGTGAGGACAGGTTCATTTAGAGGGAAGCTGGTAGACTTTTACAGACTCTGAGGAATCATTCCATTTTCTCCACCTGGCTATACTCCCCTTCATCTAATCCTGTTCTTGGTTTTTCAATATCAGTCTTTAAAGGTTCTTCTCCAATAGACCATCCAACTTGCCCTTACCTAGACACAGGATAGTCTACGCCCAACCATGTGTATTAATTTGGCTGCTTTTCCATGTGGTGTAGCACTGCATGGGTGTTCAAGGAGGACTAGTCCTTTTCAGGGCTGCTCATCCACCTTTGGTGTCCATCTAGCAGTCAACTCTCACCTGTGGCTCCAAGAAGCTATAGGATACACAGTGGCCACATCCTAGTAAATTGTCTGTATGGGCTAAACCAGGTTAAGGGTAATCAATGGACCACAAACATGAGTTATCGGGGTGGGTATCTACCCGAAACATGTGAAGACTTCCCCTTTTGGAATGGGAATATGAGACTATTTGTTCCAATGGCCATGAAGGCCATAGAGCTTAGAGCTTTGTGAGATGTTGAAGATGCCAAGGTCAC